>NW_026705408.1:355032-710065 GCF_029867415.1 Vicia villosa | reverse complement strand
AAAACCCGAAAGGGCGATCCAGGCAAAAATTAGAGACAAAACAAATACAATCCCGGTAGGCTGAAAACCTGAAAGGGCAGCCTAGGCAAAAATTAGGGAATAAAGCATACAACTATGTCCCGCTCAGCTGCCTACTCACCGACAAGGTTCAACACCTCAAAGACACCGATCAGTCCAATCAATTTCTTCCAACAAGTGAGGGATGAGATGCTCGAAGACAGATTGGCAATAGCAGAATTGAAACTTGACTGGATCGTTCTCACATAGCTATTTCTTTTCATAAATACTTTTCAAAACTTTCTGACAATTTCCTACTTCTAGGATTGTTGTCTCCCTATACTAATCCGCCTATCACGGCACCTTTTCAAAAATCAATGCAGCTTATAACTAACATTTTCTTTTTTTCTGTTTTGAATACGCGAGCATCCCAATGATATTTTGAATGAACATATGCATTTGAATATGATTGATGTTTACCAGGAAAAACAGGAATAGCATTCCGGACATGTCCCAATTATTTGGACATTATCCTAAACCAGCATCAGAAGGAAGTTTCCCCAATGGAGACACATTCCTCAACAAATCCCTCAAAAAGATTTTTCTTTCGAAAGAAGTCTTATTCCTCAGCAGGGTTGTTCCAGATTACTATCTTCAGAAGGTGTGATCCCCGCACCCAAACTTGGTCAGATAGTGCATCGGAGGATTATGCATCTTCCTCATTCCCATTTGAAAGGGCATCAGAGCTTCCAGTTACCTTTGGTTCCCCAAGCAGTAGTCAAAGATCCTTCAATAGAATATCCTGGTTCTCAAAGAATTTCCCCAGACGAGGGTACTCAAGCAAGACAAAAGATCATCAGCGATCACAGTCCAGCTGACTAGTGGGAATTTATTTTTCCAACTAGAAGCTTGACACGCATTTACATTCATACATTCATACATTCATACATCATATTCATACATCATACATCATGCATCATACGCATATTCATACACAACATAACTTGCATATTTCTCCTCTAGCTCGAGGATCTCATATCATACATGCATCATAGACATCGCATATTATTAACTTGATTTTTCAGGTAGACAGATGTCTTCAGCAAAGATGTTCTCACTCACATGCAGTGTTCATCCTGAATCTTATTCAGACAAGCAGTCCTTTCAGATACAATCAAACCAAAGATTCACTCTGAAGAACTCTCATTCTCAACTCATTTATCATCTAACATTGCTAGTCTAAGGCGATACCTCAGACGGTTCCAGAACGATCTAGCATTACAGATCTAAGGCGATACCTCAAACGGTTCCAGAACGATCTAGCATTACAGATCTAAGGCGATACCTCAGACGGTTCCAGAACGATCTAACATTGCAGATCTAAGGCGATACCTCAAACGGTTCCAGAACGATCTAACATTGCAGATCTAAGGCGATACCTCAAACGGTTCCAGAACGATCTAGCATTACAGATCTAAGGCGATACCTCAAACGGTTCCAGAACGATCTAACATTGCAGATCTAAGGCGATACCTCCGACGGTTCCAGAACGATCTAACATTGCAGATCTAAGGCGATACCTCTGACGGTTCCAGAACGATCTAATCTTGCAGATCTAAAGTGATACCTCAAACGGTTCCACAATGATCAACTTTCAAATCCTTCATCAAGATATAATCAACAGATTCATTCTGATGAACAAACCATCAACACATTGTCCAGGTGGCATCCGAAAGCCCATCTCAGGTAATGTTTCAATCTGCCAACAACATTTCACAGACAACATTCAAATGCAACTTCCAACATCTCTGCTGATCAAGGTAAGTGCAAATTTTCAGGGCATCTATTTATTCAATCATCTTCTACCCTCAGATTTCAGACAATCTCTTCAGGTTTAAGAAGATTGAATAGGGGCAACTGTTATACCCCAAAATTTGCCCACATATTTTTCAAGAAAACTCCAATCTGAAAATTAAGGGTCTCATATAATCATGGATTTTTATTTCAACAAAAATCCTGACATATGAAATACTTAGTTTTTAGAATCTTTCTTATACAGTAATTTGGCTTGCAGTTGAATTTATTCTTACGCAAACACCAAATACTGTTTATTACTTCACACATGCTATTTATTTATTTTACAGATAAATAGTACTAACACAGTTCATGCAGAGTTAAATCTTTTTGCAGGCGCAGAAGCAGGAAACTCACATTATACTGGTAACAATTGTTTTTGGTTTCCCACTAACTTTTGTACTATATTCCATTATTTTCAAAATCTTTTCAAATCTCTTTTTCAAAAATCAAATCTTAACTTGTGTGTTTTCTGCCAGTCAAATATTTCTATTTCTGTGCAGTAAACAATTTTCAGGTTATTATCGGTAATTTTACCCGCATACTGTAAATATCTGTTATTATGTTTCTGTTTTCTAACAAGTCATGTAAATAAATTTTTCATGCTTCACATATAACAAAAACAAAAATAACAACAAAAAAAGAAAATTAACTTTGACAGTTGATTTTTTTTCACTTTAACTGCTGCTTCAGTACACGAACAGTCAGTTGACAGACAAACTGCAGACAGTACAATTCACAGTGATTTGTACAATCAATCAAATCAATCATTCACAATTCAAATTTCCAAGATTTTTGTGTTAGAAGTCTTCTGAATATCACATGATTAGCAGAAACTCAGCACTGCACAAAAATCAGGTACGCTTAACTGCCTCCTATACAGACAGTCCCTAATCAGGGTTTTTCTTGTTTTAACAGGAGCAACAAGTTTTTGAGAGCTCAAATGGATTTCATATACATCCATACATCTCAAAGTACCATCATACAAATTTTCAAACTTCAATTCACTCAGACGCACCGTCAGCAGCTCAAACAGTCAACAGACGACCCGTTTGACCAAAAAAGTCAACTGACAGTCAAAAATGAAATTTTTTGTCAAAGTCCATATTTTGTCAAAGGATTCAACATTTGATCATTGGATGATCATAATTCATCAAGGAAAGATCAAAAATCAACAAAACCCTAAGATTCAAAATTAGGGTTTTTGCCTGAAAAGTCAACTCAACTTTGACTGATCATAACTCTCTCATCCTTCATCCAAAAAATTCAAACCAAAGCTTGTTTTGAAGGAAATTCAATTATCTTTCAAATGCCATTGATCCCATGGTCATTGGATTCACCATTTGAAAAATATGACCAAAGACATTACAGGTCATTTTCAAAGTCAACAAAAAGACACTTTTTTCAAAAGGACACACAAGGAGCTTCAAAAATCATTTTGACATGAGACCAAAGACATTGGTTAGAGGACTCTTTGAGGTTTCTAAAAAGTGCAAGATCTCCTTCATATGACAAAAATTGAAGGATTTACACCTTGTTGAAGTTGGCTAAATTTTGGGAAAATGCATGAAATCAACATTGCTCAAAAATGTTTTTTTTCCAAAAGATGCCAAGTTTTTATGGTCCAAACATCTTTGCCATGTTACTATGGGCCTCCCACGACCAAGATTAAGCCCATACATTTATTGTCCATTTTTTGCATGATTTTATCTTATTTTAAGATTAAAATTAAAAGGAAAATGCATGGATAATGGTAGCTTGATCTCCAAGCATGACTCACCACCAAGAATCTTTGATTTTTCTGCAAGAATTGAAGAGCAAGGCAAGAGCATTGAATGGAGTCAAGGCTTGGTCAAAAATTCAAGGTTTTTTAATATTTTAAAAAACCAAACTTTCAACAAAGACAACAAAGCTTCTTGCTTCACTTCCAAGCAGCCTTTGGGCTATAAAAGGAGTAGCATACATCCACAACAAGAGGAGACACGAAATATATCAAGGCATAGTCAAGAAACTCATCAAAATTCTCTCAAAATTCCATAACTTTGTAAAATTCAAATTTCATTCTCCAATCAATATTAATACAAATCAAGCTTTTTAATCATCTTCTCCAACATCATAGAGTAAGATTAAACTCTTAATACAAGCACATGAGAGTCGTATAAGACATTCAAAGTTCTTCATGTACATATGCCTTTAATTTTCGTTTTCATATATACAATTAATATCAATGTAAACTAACCATTCTATCATGCTCATAAGGTCCCATGTAGATGATCTGGGTCTTAACATGCCAACTCCCACGTGAAAATTAGCCTATACCATTAACCATTGAACATGAGTGTTCATACTTGAATCCTTTCGAATCCATAGTTACAAGGCTTGAATTGAAAAACTAACACCACCATCGTGTTCAGGAGACAATTTTAAGTCAGTCTGGGTCCTTTTCTTTTTCGTTCATGGCTGTTTTTGTAGGTGTTCAAAAAGCATGGAAATCTGAAGGAAAATCCGCAGGAAATTCCATAAGTAAATCCGCAGCTAATTTCGCAGGTACCAAGGAAGAAGATGATGAATAGTGGCGCTGAAATTTTGACCGCTTGCGTGGCAATTTCTAATCATCCCATTCGCTGGTCAAAAAACGTGGACCCCACGTTGAACCCTTGACTTCAGCATGATCACATGTTGAACCTCAAACCATGTGCATCATGTATCCACGCATCTGGGCCTTTGATCTCCATCAGTTCTTCATCCAACGCGCCTGATCCAGCAATCCACACCATGGACTTTCAATCATGCCACACCAGATCATATCCTTTTTATATTTTCTATTTTTATTTTATTTTTATTGCAAAAATAATTAAAAATACTTAAAAAATTCCAAAAATTCCACAAAAAAAATATTTTAAACTTCTAAAAATATATATTATTTTCTGAAATAAAAATATTTTAATTTTCTTCAAAATTTCAATATTTTTCATAATTAATTAGTATGTATTTATATATTTGCTTATTAATTATTTTAATTAGTCAAAAAATCATAAAAAAATTGTTCTTTGTGTTAAATATTGTTTATATATCATAAACTAATTTTGTACATATTTAGGATAATTTTATCATTAAGTTTTAATTATTTGTGTAATTATTTATATAATTATGTTTTAATTAACTTAAAAAATCCAAAAACAAATTTCAAAAATTCCAAAAAAATTAGTTTTGTTCTAAAATCAATTGACAAATGTTTTGTACATATTCTAAACTTATTTGCTAGGTTTAATCATATTTCCATCTTTTCTTTATTTTAAATTAATTAATAATGCATTAATTATATTTAAAATAAATCACAAAAAATACAAAAATATGCCTTTTATTTCTTGCAATTTAAATTCCTAGATCAATGTATAGGATGTCAAATTCATGTAAATAGGCTAGTTTACATTTCCCGCACAATCGATGTAATAGCGTAGATTTACTTTCCGCACTTTACATTTCCGCATTTTAATTTCCAGCACCCATATAAACTGCGTGTATGTCAAAGATAAAACTGAACCGTCAGATCGCTAACTTCAAAGATAAATATCTGAATTCAATCACAATCACATTTGCACCTCCTAGGGTAACCCCTTTTCACTCTTTTCAAAATCAAAGTTACATTTCTACTGTTTCGAGTACAAAATCGAACCTTTTGTTTATATCCGACGAATGGATAGATTTTTAAAGGGAACAAGGATAAAGACCTTACAACTCAGGGTAGACCTCCTAGTTTGCTTGCTCAAATCAAAACAAACAAAATTTTCATACACTGTTGTTTTTCAAAACAAATTTTCCAAAAGACAATATTTTGTATACATCCAAACACGGATCATTACAAAATTAACGATCTTTTCAAAACATCTTTCGAAAGATAAACAAGCATTTGTATATATCCGCACAAGGATCATTACAAATTCTATTTGCAAAGGTATTTCAAAAACACAGGTAAAGCATTCCGAATCAATTGAAAAGTAAAGCAAATGAGCTAAGCAAACTAAAGAGCCCATGGATAACCATGGATACAAAGGGTGCTAACACCTTCCCTTTGTATAACCTACCCCCTTACCCAGAATCTCTCAAAGGTCTTTTTTCTGTGTCTTTTATAAACCTTTCCTTCATTGGATAAAATAAAAGGTCGGTGGCGACTCTGTAAACTTTTTCAAAAGTGACGCGAAAGCGTCCGATCGACAAAAAAGAGTCAGTTCACGTATCCCACACCACGGAGGGGTATGGCCCGAAAGGACGGTCCACATAGTTCTTTTGAGATGAAGGGAGAACAAAACCCTAATTGATTGTTACTTGTACTGATGAGTGATTTCCTGATTAAATCCTGCTGAACCACAAGTAACAAACACAAGCTATGCAATTTGTTAGAGATGCAAATGATGCATATGTTATGATATGAGGTGGTATCTTAGGTCAAAAATTGGGGTATGACAGATGCCCCTATTTAAGTTTCTTCAACCTGAGATATGAAGATTGAAAATCTTCGTTTTGATAGGGTGGAAGATACTTAAATATCAGAAGACGCGAATTTTGGACCTAAGATACCAAAATTGCGAATGATGCAAGGATATCTTTACCAAGGGAATATCAAGAACTGACTCCACTGGGGAAAAGAGATTGGGAAGGATGCCTCAATCTGTTTTAAGGAAGAGAATCCATTTTTGTTCTTTTTGGGAAAGCAAGTGTATGCTTCACCGGGGAATGATAGCTTTGTAAAAAACTTACCAATCGACATTATCGACTATCAACACAGGGATAGACTTGTTTAATAATGCGAAGGTGAAAGGTATGAAACTGTGTTACCGACTACCAGCATGGTGATAGACTTGACAAGGTAAAAGAGTTTCAAAGGTTCGGTTAATATTACCGACTATCAGCCTTGTGATAGACATGTTGAATAATATAACCAGAACAAAAGGTTACCGACTACCAGCTTTGTGATAGTGGTTTTGAAGACATGATCAATTATCAGCCAAGTGATAAAATGATCCTGGAGACTTTGCTAGGGAAATTACTGGATATTCAGCCTTGTGAACAGTAATAAGGCCCTGATCGCCAAATGATCTTCATGATTGATTTCCTTGAGAGGAAAAGGCTTTTGAAAGAGAAATAAGCTGCTCAGACGATGAGGCTATTGCTTATGGTCTGTTTGAAGAATCGGAATTTGAATCTCTGGTAAAGACAAGGTTCTAACCAAGAATGAATTGGAAAGAAATAGTCAAACAAGACTTTGTACCCATGAGGAATGAACTCAACTGGGGATTTCCTCCTTTGTTTTGAGAGGAGAAACTAAAGCAACCTTCTTCCACGAGGGATGATCTTAGTGGGGAACTGGAAAATGAAGATGTTCTTTCTGCTTATGGGTGACAACCTACTTGGAGAGATGACACGCCCATACTTGTTTCCCCTTTTTTTTTTTTTGGAGGATAGATATATCCTAAACGAGTGATTTTAAATCAAACATTGAAAAATGCAAGAATGCATAAATGATGCAAATATGTATGAATGATGAATGTCATGAATGTAGCATGCATGCTGACAATACTGACAGACAAAGAAGTATGTACTGGAGAGGGACCGACGTCGCAATACAACCAGATACTTGGCAAATGTTCTTCAACACGGTGCAGATAACACGGGTGATGAATGGTGTTGCGTGCTTTAAACTTCTCTGGGGAAGATGAGCATTTTTTTTTATTGAGATGGAAGAACTTCTTCACTGGAGATAGAAAATCTTCGTCACTGGGGATAGAAGAGCTTCTTCACTGGGGATAGAAGAGCTTTTCCTATCATAATCTTTGATTCATCCTATGGAGATTGCTGTTGATGTTCCTTCTGTTGTTCACAACTCAAAGGAAAGTTTCGCTTTTATTTTGAAAAAGAAAAGTGAAGTAAATTCATTTAAAACTTATTTTTTCTCTTTCAAAAGTGAATAACACAATTAAAGCGTCATTTTGCAAGCTAAAAGAAATTAGAGATTGCAAACAAGTGGGCACAAGGCTCAAATTTATTTAATAGGATGGTAATCAGCTAAAGGCGTGATTCCATGGAGTATTTACAAAAGTTGGAAATGGTAATTATGCGGAAAAGGCTACATAGAAAGCAATAACCACTATTCCCTTAACAACTTTGAGTTCCAACTGTGCTTGTCGCTTCAGATTGACAATGATTTGTTTGAAGATCCTTTGATGAAAAAGACTCCTCAGATGACGAAGTATGGACTGATGCAGTTACTTTGTCATAAATCCCTAATTTTTGCCTAGATTGCCCTTTCGGGTTTTCAATCTACCAGGATGAATTTTTCTGTTTATTGTCTCTAATTTTTGCCTGGACCGCCCTTTCGGGTTTTCAGTCCACCGAGACGCTCATTTTTGCCTAAGTCGCCCTTTGCGGGTTTTCAACTTACCGAGCTGTTCTTTTATTCTTTTTTTAGACAAAGTATTTCTTGACTACATCAGCGTTCACAGGATGTGGGAGTTCACCACCATCCATGGTTGCAAGAGTCATGGCGCCGCCAGAAAATGTTCTTTTGACAACATACGGGCCTTCGTAATTAGGAGACCATTTGCCCCTAGAATCTGGTTGAAAAGACAAGATCTTTTTAAGCACGAGGTCGCCTTCTCGAAATTCACGAGGTCGAACCTTTTTGTTGAAAGCTTGTTTCATCCTTGCTTGGTATAACTGTCCATGGCATAGAGCAGTCATACGTTTTTCTTCGATTAAGTTCAACTGATCGTATCTGCTTTGACACCATTCAGCCTCTGATAACTTAGTCTCCATGAGGACTCTCATTGATGGTATTTCAACTTCTACGGGGAGCACAGCTTCCATGCCGTATACTAGAGAAAAGGGAGTTGCCCCTGTTGAAGTACGCACTGAAGTACGGTACCCATGTAAAGCAAATGGCAGCATTTCATGCCAGTCTTTGTAAGTGACGACCATTTTCTGGACGATCTTCTTAATGTTCTTGTTGGCGGCTTCGACGGCGCCGTTCATTTTTGGTCTGTAAGGAGAAGAGTTATGATGCTCAATCTTGAATTCCTCACACAGTTCTTTCATCATTTTGTTGTTCAAGTTTGAACCATTGTCGGTAATGATCTTGCTGGGAATACCATATCGGCAAATGATGTTATTCTTGATAAACCTCACAACCACTTGTCTTGTAACATTGGCGTAAGACGCTGCTTCGACCCATTTGGTGAAGTAATCAATTGCTACCAAGATGAAACGATGACCGTTTGAAGCTTTCGGTTCGATCATTCCAATCATATCGATACCCCACATGGAGAAAGGCCATGGAGATGAGAGAACGTTGAGTAGAGTCGGTGGCACATGGATCTTATCTGCGTAGATCTGACCCTTGTGACATCTCTTCACGTGTTTGTAACAGTCAGATTCCATTGTCAACCAATAGTATCCTGCTCTTAAGATCTTCTTGGACATTGCATGCCCATTTGAATGAGTTCCAAAGGACCCTTCATGCACTTCATGCATTAACATGTCTGCTTCGTGTCTGTCCACGCATCTGAGCAAAATCATGTCGAAGTTTCTTTTGTATAGCACATCTCCATTCAGGAAGAAACTGCCAGAAAGTCTCCTTAGAGTTTTCTTATCTTTGTTTGATGCCCCAAGTGGGTACTCTTGAGTTTTAAGGAAGCGTTTGATGTCGTGAAACCACGGTTTATCATCGATGACGGCTTCAGTTGCAAACACATAGGCGGGCCTTTCAAGGCGTGTAATTCTGACTGTAGGCATATCGTTCCAATGATTAACTTTGAACATGGAAGATAGAGTAGCCAAGGCGTCTGCTATTCGATTCTGATCTCGAGGTATATGATGCAATTCAACCTTGTTGAAGAAAGTCAACAGACGTCTTGCATAATCTCTGTAAGGAATCAAGCCAGGGTGGTAAGTTTCCCATTTGTCTTTGATTTGGTTGATCACGAGGGCTGAATCTCCATATATGTAGAGGATCTTGATCCTTAAGTCAATGGCTTCTTCGAGACCCATTGTCGCGGGCGAAAAATCGTTTTTGTGTTCCTCTTTTTTGTGGATGAGACACCTGATGCCTTCTTTGGGCTCGAGTGCTCAAAAAAATGATTTTTCTTTTGTACCGACCAAACTTTTTATTATTTCCAAAGGAGGAAAAGGAAAAAAGCTGCAATAACCTAAAAGTGGGGGGAGAGATTCCGGGTAAGAGGGTTGGTTATACGAAGGGAAGGTATTAGCACCCAACGTATCTATAGTACTCTATAGGTTTCTTTGTTTTGTTTATTCCGTTCTTGTTGTGGTGGAGGTTTTTGTGAAATAGGTGGGACCTAAGGTGTTTGTTTGATTATGCTCGCAAAGATCATCGCGATCCTCTGCATACATATCCCTTAGAGGGAGTCAGAGCATCTGTAGCTCGGGGTCTACGGGTGCTAAGGTTTGAATGGTTTTTTTTGTTTTGTTTTGCTCGCCAAGGATCGACCTTGTGCCTACGTATTCTCAAAGGGATGTTGAGAAAGTCAGAGCAATCGTAGTTCCCACTTATGCTAGTGGAAGCAAAGAAAAATAGACAAATGTCGTCTAAATGCTAGATGTATCTAATCTATATCATCACATACATCTGTTTGTTTTTGTTTGAAAATCTTTTCATTATAAGCCCGGGGCCATGCCACTTAGGGTGCTTAGAATGATAAAGATGTTTTTGTTTGTTTAACCAGCCTTGTGGCAAAAACTTTCAATGAAGTCAGCCTTGTGACAAAAAGTTTTAATTAATCAGCCAGCCTCGTGGCAAAAGTTTCAATGAAGTCAGCCTTGTGACAAAAACTTTGATTAATCATCCAGTACGGTGGTAAAACAGTTTGATTGATTAGCCAGCCTTGTGGCAAAAAAGTTTGATTGATTGATTGATTGATTGTTTGTGATGATATATAAGAGATACTCCTAGCATAGAGATGAAAAATGTCTAATCTCCTAGGGTATTTGTTTTGGATATTGGGGATGCTTATAAGAAGCCCGTGGGTCCTTGTACGAAGCCCAAGAGGAGGCTATCCGAGGGTCCTTGCATTGTAAGCCCAAGAGGAGGCTATGGGAGGGACAATCCGGGGTCCTTGCATTGTAAGCCCAAGAGGAGGCTATGGGAGGGTCACTCGTTTGTACAAAGCCCAAGGGGAGGCATGGTATAGTTGGTTTGAGCTCTTAGAGCGATTTCACCGGGAAACCATACTCTATGTCCTAACCTAAACTAGTGGAGATTCTTTGCACGAAGCCCAATAGGAGGCTATGGGGAACCTAGTGTTGTACTAAGTTGAATAAGCATATAACACAATCACAAGTATGAACAAGTATGAACAAACATTAACAAGTACATGAACAACTATGAACAGTTATACATATATGACAGAGTGTGTGTATATAATGGAGTTTATGAAGGAAATATACCTGTAAGCATGATCCATTTGTATACACAGGGCTCGGGACTCACACTCGGGGAGAGGTCCATTTGAGTTTATTCAAAACTATGTAAACAGGTATTCACAAAAGGGCTTGGGACTTATACCTACATGGAGGCCCATGGTATATTTTTGGGAAGATTTAAAGAAACCTTCATTTTGGTTTGTTATTCAAAGTTAAAAAACACATTGATTGAGATATGTACAAAAGGCGTACAATGAAATACCTAATTTCATGTACTTGAGTGGGTATGTACGAAAGGGGCTTGGGACTTATACCTACGTGGAGGCCCGTGTTTTATTTACAAAACATGGTTGACTGTTTATTTACAGACGCGTTGTTTGAAAAAACGGTTTGAAGATTTGTTTTGAAAGAGTTTTCTGTACAAAGAAAAACTGTATAAAGAAAAGGAAAGGGACTTATACTCTCTAATATTCGAGAGGCCCATGTTTTATTTTCATAAAACATGGTGGATGGTTTAAAAAAGAGTTGAAAGATTTGTTTGTTAAAAAAACTGTTTGGAAAAGTATTGTTTGGAAAAAGTTTTCTGTTAAAACAAAAAACTGTACAAAGAAAGACGAAAGGGACTTATATTCTCTAATATTCGAGAGGCCCCACATCGTTTTGAAAATCAATTGATCAATTAAAAGGATTTAATCAATAGTTTCCTTTGAAAATCAAAAAGAAATGGTTTACCGTTTTTGAAACGAATCGTGATCAATTTAATCGAGATAAACAAGAAGATTGTCTTCAAATAACATTTAGATGATTAGGGTTTGCTTCAAAAAATATTTACAAGTGATTAAATTTGAAAATCAAATGAAAAATAATATTTAAAAGTATTAAAATTACTTAAAAACAAGTCATTTTAAAACCAATTAAAAATGTATCAAATAAATATTTTTTTGTGATTTTTTTTTGATATTGTCAAAATATGTATATTAAATAAAGAGTGTAAAAAAAATGAAGTGAAAATAATGAATTTTGATTGGTTAAATGAGTGGTTAAAGTTTGTTAAAAAAATGAAAGAAAATAGGTTGCAAAAAAAATGGTTTTGTCTCCAATAGGGCTTGAACCCACGCACCCTTGCTCACTAACCAAAACAACAACCAACTGAGCTGCGCGTGCAGCTTGTTTATGATACGCGTTCAACACATTATATTTTAAAACAATTATTTGAATTCTTTGAACGAAAATCTGGCGCCAAGAACACACCCTAACTGAAATTCAAAAATCTTCAAAACTGTGTTGTTTTGATTGATCAAAGGGTCTATCTCACTAGGTTTTGGACGAGGATCATGATGATGACCTTCAATTTCATTTATTTTTGCTCTAAGGTGATCAATTTTGTGATGAACACTAAGAACCCTAATTCTGAGTTTCAATCTGAAATCGTGTATAATTGATGAATTGTGAAATTGATTGAGGGCTATTGATCAGTGATAGTGCAGAAACAAGATAGCAACTCAATTTTTCATTTATGATGCATGTATGTATGAGTTTGAAGTTCAAGAGAGCTTACCTTCAAAAACGGCCAACTGAGAATCGAATTCTGCAATAGAGGTGTTACAGAAGTTGTTTGATGATCTGGATAGCTTCAATGGACCTTATGGAAGGTGTCTGGATGCTTGGAATCATCTGAATTCATCTGGGCATGGCTATGGTACCCGACCTGCATAAGCTTGGAGTGAGAATCGAATCTGATGATTCTGAGGTTATTGGCTATATGTGATGGATTGGATAGTTCATATGTGATATATGGATGATGTTAGAAGCATTAGTTTGGACAGAAATGAGCTTGTGTGGATTTTGGCATGATAAGGCTCATTTGATGTTCATATGGAGGTTGAAAAGTGAATCTGAGTTTTGGGTGTTTTTGGGGTGTGTGAGTGGTTCAAACACATCCCATATGATGTTTATGAGTTGTTAGAACCATCACTTTGGCCAGAAATTCAAAGGTTTGGAGGTTGGGATTTCTACCTCACTTTGAAACTTGAAACTTGCAACTTAAGAAAGAAGGGAGAAAACCTATAATTGTGAGGTTTTGGTGTGAATTTGAAGATGATTTGAACCTCTATTTATAGGCCAAGGATTCTGAATGAAGAGCTCTTGCAAGTGGCTTCAAGAATGATGATTTGGCTTAAGAGATAAAATGGAATCTTTCACATTAAATGCAAATGGTTAAAGTAACTAAACCATGGTTATTTTGGCCAAGCTTCTTATCTCTTTCCTATCTGATCTTAAACCAGAAAATATCTCTCAATCATTGCTTCTTTGCATCATTGCTTGAATTATAGGTCATGTAGTCTTGAAACTTAGTGAAAAATGGTGAAAATTCAAGTGAAAATGATCACTAAATGCATAATTCAAAACCATAGCTACACTCCATATTTTTTCATGCTCTTGGACATTTTGGAAAGCTCATGTTACACACTTCAAAAGCTTAGTTGAAAGTTTCTTCAAGATCCTTAAGGAAGTGGGTGAAAAAGATCCATGAATTTTGAAGAAAATGAGATTTCAAGTGAAACTTTCAAAAAGTACCAACTTTGAAGCACCATATCTCTTAAATGGTTGATCTTATGGAAAAAATTTATATGTGTCAAAGTTGTTTATTGGATCAAAATCTACAACTTTCATGTTGGAAGTTTTTTTCAGTTTGTAGGTGAAATTTTGAGAAATTCCCTTTCAAAGTTTGGAAAAAACCATGAAAAACACTTAGAAAAATTTCTAAGTATGAAAAGTCAAACTTTGACTTTTTGATTCTTGATTGATTTTCTTGATTTTTCTTGATCAAATGACTTCATATATCATATATTGATGATTCAAAACTTCAAAAGTCATGGTTGACCAAAATTCCCCAAAAGTCAATGGTGATCTTGTTGAGTTGACTTTTTCAGACGAATCGCGTTTCTGGAGATTTCAAATGAAACAGGCTATCCTCACCATATGAATGGTATGAATGGATCATATTGAAGCATTAGAGGATATTGAGCCATGGTTTGAGTTGTGACACCATGTCCTGATTAAAAAGTCAGTTGCTCAGTGAATTAGGTCAAAAACCCTAATTGTCGACCTGATGAAATTGATGACTGTGGATCTTGAATTGAGATGTAATTTCCATTGGATGTTGTCATAGGGATTATTTGAGGATGATTGAAACCTTTGATTGACTTCCTGGGGGTTTTTATGGTTTCCCAAATGTGATCCCTGATTTCAGTCCCTGATAGTTTAAAACCCTGATCTGAGGATTTGTCTGATCAATCTTTGTGTAGGAGATGTTATGAGCCAATGGATTAGGTCAAAATGATGCACTTGAGGTCTTGATATCATGTCCCAAGCCATTAGGTCAAATTCTGAGCAAAAGTCAAGAGTATGCTGTCTTCAGTCAAAACCCTAATTCAGTCGATTCAAAGTCTTTGAGCTTGTTGAAATGAATCTCTGAGGACCAATATGTTAATTGTTGATGAAGATGATTCATTTGAAATGAAGGGAGAACAAAACCCTAATTGATTGTTACTTGTATTGATGAGTGATTTCCTGATTAAATCCTGCTGAGTCACAAGTAGCAAACACAAGCTATGCAATTTGTTAGAGATGCAAATGATGCATATGCAGATGATATGAGGTGGTATCTTAGGTCAAAAATTGGGGTATGACACCCATGATACAAGCTTCATATTCTGCGATGTTGTTGGTGCACTCAAATAGCAATCTGGCGGAGAACGGGATATGAGTACCCTTGGGAGTGATGATGATTGCTCCAATTCCATTGCCAAAAGCGTTTACTGCTCCATCGAAAATTAGACCCCATCTTGATCCAAGTTCAGGACCTTCTTCAGGTAACGGTTCATCACAATCTTTCATCTTCAAGTATAAGACATCTTCATCAGGAAAGTCCAACTTGAGAGATTGATATTCATTAATTGGTTGATGCGCCAAGTGATCGGCGAGAATGCTTCCTTTGACCGCTTTTTGAGCACGGTATTCAATGTCATACTCAGATAACAGCATTTGCCATCGGGCAATCTTTCCTGTTAAGGCAGGCTTTTCAAAGACATACTTGATCGGATCCATTTTGGAGATTAACCAAGTAGTATTATTGATCATGTATTGGCGGAGACGTTTTGAAGCCCAAGCCAAAGCACAACACGTTTTTTCGAGCATGGAGTAACGAGACTCACAGTCTGTGAATTTCTTACTCAAGTAATAGATGGCATGCTCCTTCTTACCGGTTTCATCTTGTTGTCCAAGCATACAACCCATGGATTCTTCCAACACGGTAAGGTACATGATTAATGGTCTTCCTTCAACCGGAGGAATCAATATTGGTGGTTCTAACAGGTATTCCTTGATACTGTCGAACGCTTTCTGGCAATCTTCAGTCCATACAACCCCTTGATCTTTGCGGAGAAGCTTGAAAATTGGCCCACATGTAGCAGTCATTTGAGAGATAAATCTGGAGATGTAGTTCAATCGTCCGAGAAATCCTCTTACTTGCTTTTCAGTTTTTGGTACAGGCATCTCTTGAATAGCTCTGACTTTGTCGGGATCTACTTCAATACCTCTTTGGCTGACAATGAAACCTAAGAGTTTTCCAGATCTAACCCCAAAAGTACATTTGTTAGGATTCAAGCGAAGCTGATATTTCCTTAATCGTTGAAACAACTTCAAAAGGTATTCAATATGTTCTTCTTCTGTGCTGGACTTGGCTATCATGTCGTCCACATAAACTTCTATTTCTTTATGCATCATGTCATGAAAGAGAGTAGTCATTGCCCTTTGGTAAGTTGCGCCTGCATTCTTCAATCCAAATGGCATCACTTTGTAGCAAAAGGTACCCCATGGGGTGATGAAAGATGTCTTCTCCATGTCTTCGGGAGCCATCTTGATCTGATTATAACCAGAGAACCCGTCCATGAAGGAAAAGACGTTGAACTTAGCGGTGTTATCAACCAGCATGTCGATATGCGGTAATGGAAAGTCATCTTTTGGACTGGCCTTGTTCAAGTCACGGTAGTCAACACACATTCTGACTTTGCCATCTTTCTTTGGAACTGGCACTATGTTGGCTAACCATTGAGGATACTCAGAGGTGACAAGAAAACCTGCGTCGAGTTGCTTTTGAACTTCCACTTTGATCTTGTTAGCCATATCAGGGTGAGTCCTTCGCAATTTCTGCTTAACTGGCGGACATTCTGGCTTCAATGGCAAGTAATGCTGAACAATATTGGTATCCAACCCAGGCATGTCTTGGTAGGACCAGGCAAACACGTCAACATATTCTTTGAGAAGGTCTGTCAACTTACTCTTAATATCAGCATCAAGCAGCGATCCAATGGTCACTTCTTTTTTGTCTTCTTCAGAACCCAAGTTGATCTTTTCTAAAGGCTCTTTGTGAGGCAGAATGGCTCTTTCCTCGTGCTTAAGTAATCGAGAGATCTCGTCCGGGATCTCCTCTTCTTCCTCTTCTTCGGCTTCGAACACAGGAAACTCAAAGTTGGGAGAGGGCATAGGGTTATTGCATTCAATGGGTTTATCAATAGTTAATCTGCACATATGATTTATATTTATTTCAGAAAATTTATGAATGCAAGAGTGTATGCAGATTTTTTTGAAAAGTTTTTTCCTTTATTTTATTTCGGTTTTTTAGGATTACCATTTCCAGAAAAAGCAAAAATAAAACATATAATGTAGGGAATTCAAAATGACACTTTATTTATGATTCATTTTTGAAACAAAGCCCTAAACACAAACTCATTTGTCTTGGGCTGGACAAAGAGGGAAACTTTTAAAACAAAGCCCTATACACAAAGTTATTTGGGCGGAACATTTAAAAGCAAAGCCCTATAAAACATCTCTCTGCTTTGGGCAAGGCAGGAGTTCAAAATAACAGCGAGGTGATTACTTTGAGCGGCGAATAACATTCGGAACGTCGACAGCTTTCCAGTAGCAACGAACTCCTCTGTGTATTATGTATTCAGGAAAATTCTCCCCAGAATTATCTTCAGTATTGACATCGTCTGCTGGTCGAGCAGGATTTGAAGGTCCTGGTTCGTCACCCTTGTTCTTTGTAGAGTTGAAACGGTCTTCTTCTACTTCTTGAAGAGCATAAGACGAGTCACAATCTTCAGAATTTTCAGGATGTATTTCCCAATCTTCAGGATGAAGAGACTCATTGTCAGCGACACTTTCTGAGTCAGTTGCGGGACCATCTTCCCCTTCATCTTCAAAAATGGCATTTATGTGATAATAACCATCTTCAGGATTATGGACCTTGGCAGATGCGTTGAAGCCGAAATCTTCAGTAACTTCAGGCTGCTGAGAAAATTGACAGGGCTGATAAGCCTCTTCTGGTTGACTATTATATTCAAAGGGATCTCCCCATCCAGTTGGTTGGATGTCCTCAATCGCAATCTTTGAACTTTCAGGTGCAGTGTATTTCACCATATAATCAAATTTTCCACTTGGTTGTCCCAAGGTGTCCCAGATCTCTGCAGGAACAGGCTCAGTTTCTTTGCCTTTGGATTCTTCTGAAGGAGGATATGGTTCTTCCGGAGATATGTATCCCGAGTCATTGAGATAACATTTCCATTCTTCTTCAGGATCAGGTAGACCTTCTTCGATACATTCTTCGATAAGGACGTTAACCTCTTGAGGAATTGGATTAAGGAATCCTCCACTAATGAATGTTTCTTTGATCGGACGAAGGGTTTCATCCTTCTTAGTGCAGCTTGAGAATGTTGGTGAACATCCGAGACCTGCTCTAGTTTCATTCTTGGTAGGGATCACAACTTGCCCCCAGCCAGTGGTAGTTCCATCTTTCACTACTTTCACTGCCTCTTTGTAAGAAGAGATTGATGCTTTCTTCTTGGAAGATTCGTCTTCTAAAGAGAGACCTTGGAACTGAGTTCCTTCCACATCATCAGCACTGATAAAAGAGAAATTGGATAAATGATTCACCATCAAGGCTTGCTCTCCACTTATTGTTACCAATTTTCCATTTGTTACAAATTTTAACTTTTGATGGAGCGTAGAAGTTACTGCCCCTGCTTCATGGATCCATGGTCGTCCTAACAGACAGCTATAAGCAGCTTGAATGTCCATGACCTGGAAGGTGATTTGAAATGTATGTGGACCAATTGTCATGGGAAGGTTGACTTCGCCGATAACAGATTTTCGCGATCCATCAAATGCTTTGACAACTACACCACTGAACTTCATAGGCATTCCTTGGTAAGACAAACGAGCAAGAGTCGTCTTTGGCATCACATTCAAGGAAGATCCGGTGTCTACCAACACATTGGACAAAGAGTCTGACTGACAGTCCATAGAAATGTGCAAAGCAAGATTGTGATTTCTACCCTCCTCGGGGAGTTCTTCATCACAGAAGCTTAAATTGTTGCAAGCTGTTATGTTGGCTATTATCCCATCAAAGTGGTCAACAGTCACATCATGGTCTACAAAAGCTTGATCCAAAACTCTCATCAGGGCTTCCCTGTGGGCTTCTGAATTCAACAGCAATGAAAGTATTGAGATTTTTTGAAGGAGTCTGCATAAGCTGATCCACAATCTTGTATTCACTTCTTTTGATAAGCTTCAAAATTTCATCAAAGTCAGGATTGACATTGGTTCCACTGGACTGACCAACATTAGTGTTTGTATTACTGACAGGAGTTTCCACAGGATTTCCCACTGGAACATTGACAGGATTTTGTCCGGTTGCAGGAGCAACAGGTTGCTTTGAAGGTAGTGGAGTATACACACGTCCACTTCTTGTTACTCGACTCACATCAGCGATGTTCACGACAGATGAAAGAGTAGGTAAAGGAACTTCTTGTCCATTCTTTATCATGGTAGCATTGTAGTTGTATGGAACTTCCTTGTCAGAGTCATAAGGAACAGGTCCAGGTAGACAAATGATCAAAGGAGCAATAGGAACCTTCGGCTTGTTGTAAGTAACTTCCATGCGCTCAGGCATGTTGAAATGAGGAACGATGACGTTAACTGTAGGCATTTCCGAGTTGATATCTGAGACTAAAAGCTCATGCGGATAACATCCTATCATGTTAACTTCATTTTCATTCCTATTTCTGTAGATCTGAATAGTACCATTGTCCAACAGAACTTGAAGATCTCTTCTCACAATCGAACATCCATGAGAATCTACACAACATATGCTACAGGAACCATAGTGATGCTGGCGAAAATTCTGCCCTCGACAGAGAGTGGCGTGCATTTGTACCAAATCGGCTCTTGAGAAATTGATATTATAGACTCGATATGGACCAGGACATCCATACACCATGTTTACAACATGCCCTCCATGATTGGGCAGCGGATTTGCTTGCACATTTGGATTCAAATTTCTGAAAGAGAGGAGATTAGATCTTACCAACCTCTGAACTTCATGTTTCAAAGCTATGCAATGCTCGAGATCATGGCCAGGTGCTCCTTGATGATAAGGGCATGAGACCTCAGCTTTGTACCACCATGGGAGTTTCTCAGGTACTGGTGGTGGTGCTTTAGTTTGAACAAGACCTCTTTCAATCAAAGCAGGGTACAATTCTGTGTAGGTCATTGGAATCGGATCAAACTGTGGAGCTCTTTGTACACGATTCTGATTATTGTTAAACTGCTGAGCCTGTTGTCGAGGCTGTTGTTGTTGAAACTGCGGAGTAAAACCCGGATTCGGTGTTGTATTAACGACTGGTGCGATAGCAGCTACCTGTCGTTGACGATTGACATTTCCTCTTCGCTTTCCTTGGGATACCATGTCAACACTTTGTTCCTTCTTCTTTGGGAAACCACTTCCGAACTTTTTGGTTCCGCTTGAAGATCCACCTTCTTTAGTTAGACGTCCGGTTCGGACTCCTTCTTCTAGACGCATCCCCATGTTTATCATTTCGGTGAAATCACTTGGAGCACTAGCAATCATGCGTTCATAATAAAACGGACTGAGAGTATTCAAGAAGATCTTTGTCATCTCTTTCTCTTTTAACGGTGGATTAATCTGAGCAGCAGTTTCTCTCCATCGTTGGGCATATTCTTTGAAAGCTTCATGGTCTTTCTGAGCCATGGATCGAAGCTGATCTCTGTCCGGAGCCATATCCGAGTTATACTTGTATTGTCGGACAAAGGCCTCACCTAGGTCATTGAATGTTCGAATATTAGTGCTATCCAAGCCTGTGTACCACTTCAGTGCGGCGCCAGTCAAACTGTCTTGAAAGTAATGGATAAGTGTCATACCCCAAAATTTTCCTTTCATATTTCCATTTACAATGATGCAAAGTTCAAGGTTCAGTTCCAAGGATCACTTACTCAAAAGTCTAGATGGTCCATAGTCAACTGGTTTGACCTAAAAGTCAATCATAATCAGAGCATAGTCAAAGCCTCCCAATTTTGGTCAACATCAAGTATATGAAGCATAACCATCATTTGATCAAAGATTGATCATGATTCCATTAATAGAAACTCAGAGATGAATGAATACAAAAAGGTTCAAATTAGGGTTTCTTAGGAGAAAGTCAACCCAACTTTGACTGGGCATAACTTTCACATGGAACATCAAAAATGCCCCACTCAAAGCCTATTTTGAAGGAAATTGTGTTCCCTACAACTTTGTCTCTCACAAGCCAGGGCTAGAAATGATTCATTTGAGAGATACAACGCAAAAGATTACAGGTCATTTTCAGGCATCCTCCAAAAGCAGTTTTTTCCCAAAGAGGATATGATCAAGATAAAAGCTCCAAATGAAAAATATATTCCAAAGTGGCTTGCAGAGGACCTCTTGAGGTTTCCAAAAAGTCTTAGAACTCCCTCATAGCTTAAAAATTGAGTGAGATATGATTGATCAAAGTTGGGTGATTTTGGAGGACTAAATGTGAAAAGAGAAGGTTCAAAGTGAGAAATTTTGCAAATGGGCCTATGGTTTTCTTATGCAAGCTTGGTCCACAAGCCATTAGCATGCCCAAAGTCATTTGCCACGGAAATTAGCATTTATATTTGAATTAATATGATTTTTATTTCATTTTAATGATTTAATAAAGATTAAAAATCAAATATTTTGTCAAAAATTATATTTGGTTGATTTCCAATCAGCATTAATACCTAAATATAATCTATTTTCGTGACAAAGTGGTATGAAAAAGATTGACACAATATTTGGACCAAAATAGTAGCTTGGGATTCAAGAAAGAATCAAATTTCTCAAATATGGCAAAATTGGATTCATTGAGGTTTGGGCTATCTTTTTAACCTAATTTGATTCTCCTATAAGTATACAAGTCAGAACAGTGGACTAGGGGAGGAAAAATTCGGACCAGAGGCAAGAGTGCAAGAACAAAAAAAAACTTCACAAAACTTGAATTCGGTTTCAAGTAATTAGGGTGTTTTAACAAGATTCAAATATTGCAATAGCTCGCTCGTGGCATTCTGAAGGTGAGGGGATATTAGCATAGCATCAACACTCCCAGAATTCCTCCATATAAGCCCAAGTAAGTCGTTGATAAAGTGAACTCGATTCCAATAATTTACGCATCTTCACTGCAATTTGGTTGCATATTGTGTTTTGTATATGTGTTGTGATCGTTCCTGAATGATTTGATTGAAATTTGCATGCCTTAAACGTGTTTCACCATTGATAGCCGAGTTGGGTTTTTAGGGTTTGAATTGGGGGTTTTTGTTGAAGGTAAAATTAGGTTAAATCAATAGCATGACCAGATTCGCGTGATCAAAAAGAGGAGAATGGGATAGGTGCGCCAAATTTATATACGTGTATGTGCAAATCGCTATTATCCAGGTGTTTTTTTGCTACGAAAGAATCCCTAGCAGATTCGTAGCTAATCTGCAGAAGTTTTACAGGGCTAGTGGAGAAGACGATGAGCTGGCAGCGTCTGGTTTGCCAGTTTGAATTTCGCGCGCGTGATTTTTATTTAGTTTTAATGATTTTAATTAATAATTTGGACGCGTGTAGTAAACAAAACGCGTGCTTGGTTGAACTGGTTTGGGCGAATTTGAGTAAGCGAAGGGACGAGGGTTCGATCCCTCGCTCCCATGTTATTTTTACAACAAATTCTGTTAGTGATCCCATGTGCCTCTAACCCTAAGGTCCATCATAATCCTTCAGATCTAGCCACTGGATCTTCAAACCCTTTAGATCTAACGCCTCAGAATTAGCACCTATACCATGTACCCTAATAACAACCACACCAAATCCTAACCCTAATAACTAAATTAATTTTAATTAATTTATTTGATCTATTTAAATCATTTTAAAAACATTTGTTTATATAATAATAATAATAATTTATTTTTATAAATAGGTTAATATATATTATAAAATGTTAAAATTTCAATTTATTGTTCGTGCCGATTAAATCGATTAATCGCTATGGGCAATAATAATTTTAATGTTATTAAAATGCAATTAATTTCTATTTGATTAAATGGTTGCAACTATCTTATTAGTTGTGATGATTAATCCTTTCTTTTTTTCTAACTTCAAATTTGTTATTCTTTTTAATCGAATCAATCGATTACGAGGGGTAATAATGCAAATCAATTCATAAAATTATAAAAAATACCATAATTCGTTATTAGTGATAATCAAATCAATTGATTAAAATTGGTAACGATACAACTTCAAATCTGTTAACTATGGCGATTGAATCTATTGATCGTTGCGGTTAATAGTGCTAAATCAAATCAGGGTTGTACGCCCACGTCCTAAAACACTTCTCAAACCTTTCAAAACCACAATATTCAACTATGGATCTTCATCCTCATCAATTAGACAATTCAAAAACGCTTTTCAAAGCACAAACAATTTCAAACACCTTCAATTCTAATCCTAAGGCGTGCAACCCTTCCCCGAACTACGTTGACTCTGATCCTCCATAAGGAGGTACGTAGGCACTTGGCAACAAGGCGAGTCCCCCTCTTCCAAACTCTAATCATGTTCAATATAATTAGCCTTTTAACTCTATTAGCTGTCTGTCACCTTTCTTTATAAACCTTGCCATAAACCTTTATCTTTGAATGTTAGCCTTTAGGAAAGGGTTGAGGGTGCCTAACACCTTCCCTCGACCTGAATATAGTATCTTACCCCGATCTCTATACTGCGTAGGGTTTCCTATTCGCCCTTCAGAATAGGTGGCGACTCTCTAAGTTATAACTTTTAGGCAGGTTGCTACAGCTGGCGACTCTGCTGGGGATAACTTAAATGGTGAATACTATGCTCCTATAGGTTTTAGGTTTTGGCAGGGTTTAGGTTTGACAACTTTTTAGGGTTTGGCTAATTCGCCTTTTTTAGGGTTTGCAATTATTATTTTTTAAAAAAAAAAATTATTTGTTTTTTATCTAAAAAATATTTAATTGTTTATAATATGTTTATATTTAATTGTTTATGTTAATATATTTATATTTAATTTCCTAATTGTCATATTTTTATATGCATTGCTGGTATTTTCTATGTTGTGTTAAACCCTAAGTGTGGGAGTTAACTTTGAGATCAATAGGGGAGTATGAATCGCCTACGAGTCTCATTGATAACTCCACTCGGAGTGGGTTGAGTATTCGGAAATGTCCAAAACGAGGCTTGACTTTGTTGAGGGCAGGACTGGATATTTGGCTGATCTCTCCGGGAACCTACCCCAAAAATTCGAACCTCATGGATAAAATGAGTTGTTCTAAAATCCAAAGAGACAAAAAGTCTCGGAGGCTACGAACGACCCCATGAGACCTTCTAGAACCCCCCTATAAAAAGGTTGGCTCCCAAGAGCCGCTACGTCGAACCTATGAACTTATGTGATTAGGTGCTATATGTATATATATATGTGTTGATCATTAGTTTTTCTATTATTTCTTTTTCCATTCATCATACATCATGTGCATTCTTGCATCATATTCTATTCAAAAAAAAAAGAAAAAAGGATATCATACATATCATGCATGGCATACACATCATTTTCATGACATTAAGAGAAGATTCCTCTTCTATCTCCAGAGCAAGGGACCATTGGGAAGGATAACCTAACATCCCGACCATACTATCAAACAAGATTTCAGCAGGAGAAATCAATGGATCAGTTGGAACAGAATCAGGCCGCCCTTCGTGAGGAAATGACCCAACTAAAGGGTACTGTTGAAGACCTCCAGGGAGGAATGGCCCAAGTGCTGAGCTTCATGAAAGACCTCAAAGATAAGCAAGACAAAGCTAAGGAAGTTCATGATCAGTATGAAGAGATACCTAAGGATGGCAACCCATTGTTAGGATATGTTAAGGGTCATGACCCTCACAAGGCAAAAGCTCACTCCTCAAAAAGGGTTATTACAACTCATGAAGAGGGGGAGGCCTCTCAAGAAGGATTTATCCCTACTACTCAGAAAGAAGGGACGTCTCGCACAGTTCGCATTCCAATCAACAATCCGCTTAGGGATGAGGACTACTTGGATCTACAGTATGGGGACACTAATGACACAGATCAAGTCCCTCAACCAAAGATGACCTCTGCTGATTCTGGGGAGAATTCCAAGGAGAATGGACAAATCAAGGCGCTGGAAGAAAGGATGAAAGCAATGGAAGGATATGATGTCTTCGATGTGGATACCTATGAAATGAGCTTGGTGCCGGATTTGACTATTCCTCATAAATTCAAGATACCCGACTTTGAAAAGTACAAGGGACTCTCTTGTCCGAGGAATCACTTACGCATGTATGTGCGAAAGATGGCTGCTTATGTTCAAGATCAAAAGTTGATGATGCATTTTTTCCAAGATAGCCTGAGTGGAGCATCGGTTGACTGGTACATGCAACTGGAGAAATCCTATATCAGAAGCTGGAATGATCTAGCCAACACCTTCTTAAAGCATTACAAATACAACTTGGACATGGCACCCAATCGGATGCAATTACAAAACATGTCACAGAAGAAGGATGAATCATTCAAGGAGTATGCCCAAAGGTGGAGGGAAATGGCTTCTCGAGTCCAACCTCCCCTAATGGACAAAGAGCTGGTGGACATATTTATGAGCACTTTGTAAGGACCGTACTACGACAAGATGGTCGGAAGCATATCTTCAGGGTTCTCGGACTTGGTAGTCATTGGTGAGAGAATTGAAGATGGGATCAAAAATGGAAAGATACAAGGGGCACCCTCAGGTTCCTATCATCCAAAGAAGTCATATGACGGAAAAAAGGAACCCAATACTATTGGAGCGATCCTGGTTAATCAGACACCAACACTACAACAGAAGGATCAGCAAAAACAACAGGGTGGCCAACGCCCCTGGAGGTCCAAGCCAAAACGATTGTTTACCCCATTGCACATGTCGCTGTCTCAAGCTTTGCAACATCTGCTCAGTCAGAACCTGGTAACACTGCTGCCTCCATACTCAGCTCCAGCTAACCCCGCTCCCGGGTACAAGCATCATGCTAGGTGCGCTTATCATTCAGATAGTCCTGGTCATGATACAGAGGATTGTGGTCCATTGAAGCACAAGATCCAAGATTTGATTGAAGAAGGGCTCATTGAGTTCGAATATCCTAGCAAGTCTAACACCATAGGTGGCTAGAAGGAGGATTTCTTAGCTCATTAGTTTTGTTTCCATTTGCAATTTCTTTTTGTTTGTTTAAACATTAGTCTTATGACATATGCTATGTACTTTTTCAAAAATCATTAATGCATTGCTTACGTTTGTCTTGATTCATTCCTAGTGTTCTCACTATATTTAAAACTGTGTTTTTACTCGGTTTTCTCACCTTGTGATATTCAACTCTCGATTAAAGTCGTACACCTTTTGAGGGAGAATGACGAAAACGATACCACAATTTCATACATTATGCTTTCGAACAGACCGTGTTGACGATGTACAGGCATTGTTTCGATTCCCAAATAATGGAGATATAAGGATGTTAATCCCTTGTTAACCCCTTTGAGCCTAAAGAAGTAGGAGTTTTCCTTCACATAAAATAAAACCCTTAATATATAACCTGGGGTAGGGTAGCTGCTCAGTTAACTTAATTATTCCAAATCGTTCTTTTGAACATAATCATCGATGGTTCCCCATCATCATTAAATCCGGCAGTCAATATCCGCAAAGGAAAAGAAAGCAATGCAAAGACCTGCTAAGTCAAAACCTATTAAGGAGACTTAGGCAAAATTGGGACATCCCGTTGACTGTAGTTTTAAAACGAACAGTTCAGGCAAAAATTAGGGACAACAAAGTCAAAAAGAGGTCATTAAATACCCTCACAAAAGAAAAGAAAGGAGGATGAATGCCTTTGCAAAATAAACTTCTGTTTTTTGAACCATCATAAATGTCAACGTCATAATTCCCAAATTCTTTTGGAGACTAAACACATAGTCAACTGAGCATAGGACTGGAGAACATCACGAAGATGGGGATGGGTACAAATAAACTTTGAGCCTCTATCTTTTGTTTCTTTAAACCGTGAACCAGGCCACGTTATAACCCTTAAAAGTCCTAACTGAAGCATGGTTAGTTCGAAAGCATACCGTTGCCAAAGGTATCCCGACTCCTTAAGGTCCACTATAATTCTTGAGTTGATGTCACTTTCTTACAAAAAAAAACTTCGTTTTATTCAAAACATGTTTTTAAACTTTCAAGACAAACATATGCATTCGCATCTTATGAATTTCATTACAAAGTACACTTGTCTATGTGGATTCAGATGTTTAAACATCAGGGAGAAGTTGCATGGGGCATGGCTAATGTCTAAAAATCCTATTGGCTGACGAAGTAGCTTTTAAAAGCTTGTCGAAAGAAGACGCATCTCTTACACATGACTGAGATAGCTGAGGTGCACACAGGGCATAACCCGTCATTTCCCCATTTACATGGGGCAATCTCATCAAGATCCATTGGAATCTCTCAAGGACGCTGAGTAGCCCATGGGGCAAGCCCATTACCTGGGGGCACGTTGCGAAGGTCAATCATTATCAGATGGTATCAACACCACTCTCACACCCTTTCCAGGAACCTTTATAGGATATTTCTCAATCTGTTCATATAGTCTTCTTTAAGACGTGTTCAAATACTTTTTACCCTTTTTAGGAGCCCTTTTTCAGACAGTCTTTTAAGGACCCATCTTCTTATCCTGTCTATTTTCAAACCCTTTCAGACAGTCTTCTCTAAGACATATTCTTTTCTACGAACCTTTTCTAGGTAGTCTTCTGTAAGACATCTCTTAACTTCTTTCAATTAGTCTTTTAAGACATATTCAAACTTTTCTTATGATTTCCAAAAACTTATCAAACTTTGTTTAAAGTATAGAGTCTTTTCTAAGACAATTCACCATCCTTTCTGGGGATGATCTTCTTCAAGATGTCTTTTCCTAAGTTTTGTTTAAAACCCCACAAACAGTCTTTATCCTCTATAGGAATCATTTTTGACCATCTGCACAAACATATCCCTTCGAGCTTTGTTTAAAGCGCAGTCTTGTTTAAGACAATTTCCCATTCTTTCCAAGGACCTCTTCAGGAAATCTTATAAAGGACATCATCTCATTCTGAGTACTCAGCAAATCACTATCCGTCAGGCGCTACCGAAACGCGTGACTCACTCTGAAAAGCTTCTGCTTCACATCCAACACTTACAATCAAGAATCCTATTGACTAGGGGCATTCTTTTCCAAGAATTCAAACACTGGGGCAATGCATATCAGGCAAAACATGGTGAAATTCGAGTTCCCTCGAAAGGTCCCTCCTTCAGATTAAGGGGCACGTCTCTCAAAATTTCTGATAATTCAGGAAATCACACTAGCATCATACAAAGAGCATTGTTGCATATTTGATCTTCTCACGCCTGTACTATTCACATCCCGTAGTGTGGGATAGGCGTACATGCATAATTCTCATTGAGAATCTCATTACATGACACATGCATCATGACATTGCATACAACTAACGCTGCCTTTTCAGGTCTCTTCATAGTCAAAAAGATGTTATCATCCAATTACAGTGCAAATACGATCGTATCAACGATTCAGTCTTAACAGATACAATTCTAATACCTCATTCCAAGTCTTTCTTCAAAGATAATACAGAAGCAACCAAAGAATTTCTTACCTCTCCAGGTAGTCTTGTCCAAGACAATTATCTCAATCTTTCCAAGCTGTCTTGTTTAAGACATATCATCTCCCGTCTAAGAGCCTTTCCAGGTCAATCTTGTTTAAGATGTTTCATATCTTTTTAGAAGCCTATCTAGGTAATCTTGTCTAAGACGTTCATACCTTTATAGGAACCTTTCTAGGTAGTTTTGTTTAAAACGTCTCACGACCTTTATAGGAATCTTTGTAGGTAGTTTTGTTTAAAACGTTTCATGCCCTCTATAGGAATCTTTTTAGATAGTTTTGTTTAAAACGTTTCATATCCTTTATAGGAATCTTTTTAGATAGCTTTGTTTAATATATATCATGTCCTTTATAGGAACCTTTATAGGTAGTTTTGTTTAAAACATATCATTCTCTTTGTATGAACCTTTATAGGTAGTTTTATTTAAAACGTTTCATGTCCTTTATAGGAATCTGTTTAGGTGAGTTTTGTTTAAAACGTGTCGTATCCTTTATAGGAATCTGTTTAGGTGAGTTTTGTTTAAAACGTATCATATCCTTTGTAGGAACCTCTATAGGTAGTTTTGTTTAAAACGTTTCATGTCCTTTATAGGAATCTGTTTAGGTGAGTTTTGTTTAAAACGTATCATATCCTGTCTAAGAGCCTCTCCAGGTCAGTCTTGTCTAAGACGTATCACACCCTTTCCAAATACTTTTATAGGTCAGTCTTGTTTAAGATGTATCGTACCTTTCTAGGCAATCTTGTTTAAGACATGTTGTAACCTGTATAGGTAATCTTGTTCGAAACGTTTTCGAATCCTCTCTAAAAAAACCCTCTTCAGGTAGTCTTCTGCAAGACATTCTTCTTCTAAGCACCTTTTCAGGTAATTTTCTTCGAGACATTCTTGTCCTAAGTACCTTTTCAGGTAGTCTCTGTAAAAAAAAAACAATTTGGCATCCTTTTTAGTCTTCTTTAAGACATTCTACGAACCTTTCTGGGTGATCTTTTCTAAGACATTCGTTG
Organism: Vicia villosa; assembly: GCF_029867415.1. NCBI lineage: Eukaryota > Viridiplantae > Streptophyta > Magnoliopsida > Fabales > Fabaceae > Vicia > Vicia villosa. Next base: position 680,648 of record NW_026705408.1, on the reverse strand, counting down.
TCCTCTCCAAGAACCTCTTTAGGTAGTCTTTGCAAAACATTTACAGCCTCCTCAGGTAGTCTTCCTCAAGACAAATTTCCGTATCCATTCCAGAAACCTCTTCAGGTAATATTATGTAAGACATTACTTTATATCTCTTCAGATACAATCAAATGGGTGGCATCTATAAGCCCATCTCCCACAGAGCCCCTTCTATACGCAAGCAAATTTTAGGGCATTTCAGTGTCCAATCATCTTCTACCTCTTCAGGTTCAAGAAGATTGAACAGGGGCAGCTGTCATACCCCAAAATTTGCCTTTCATATTTCCATTTACAATGATGCAAAGTTCAAGGTTCAGTTCCAAGGATCACTTACTCAAAAGTCTAGATGGTCCATAGTCAACTGGTTTGACCTAAAAGTCAATCATAATCAGAGCATAGTCAAAGCCTCCCAATTTTGGTCAACATCAAGTATATGAAGCATAACCATCATTTGATCAAAGATTGATCATGATTCCATTAATAGAAACTCAGAGATGAACGAATACAAAAAGGTTCAAATTAGGGTTTCTTAGGAGAAAGTCAACCCAACTTTGACTGGGCATAACTTTCACATGGAACATCAAAAATGCCCCACTCAAAGCCTATTTTGAAGGAAATTGTGTTCCCTACAACTTTGTCTCTCACAAGCCAGGGCTAGAAATGATTCATTTGAGAGATACAACGCAAAAGATTACAGGTCATTTTCAGGCATCCTCCAAAAGCAGTTTTTTCCCAAAGAGGATATGATCAAGATAAAAGCTCCAAATGAAAAATATATTCCAAAGTGGCTTGCAGAGGACCTCTTGAGGTTTCCAAAAAGTCTTAGAACTCCCTCATAGCTTAAAAATTGAGTGAGATATGATTGATCAAAGTTGGGTGATTTTGGAGGACTAAATGTGAAAAGAGAAGGTTCAAAGTGAGAAATTTTGCAAATGGGCCTATGGTTTTCTTATGCAAGCTTGGTCCACAAGCCATTAGCATGCCCAGAGTCATTTGCCACGGAAATTAGCATTTATATTTGAATTAATATGATTTTTATTTCATTTTAATGATTTAATAAAGATTAAAAATCAAATATTTTGTCAAAAATTATATTTGGTTGATTTCCAATCAGCATTAATACCTAAATATAATCTATTTTCGTGACAAAGTGGTATGAAAAAGATTGACACAATATTTGGACCAAAATAGTAGCTTGGGATTCAAGAAAGAATCAAATTTCTCAAATATGGCAAAATTGGATTCATTGAGGTTTGGGCTATCTTTTTAACCTAATTTGATTCTCCTATAAGTATACAAGTCAGAACAGTGGACTAGGGGAGGAAAAATTCGGACCAGAGGCAAGAGTGCAAGAACAAAAAAAAACTTCACAAAACTTGAATTCGGTTTCAAGTAATTAGGGTGTTTTAACAAGATTCAAATATTGCAATAGCTCGCTCGTGGCATTCTGAAGGTGAGGGGATATTAGCATAGCATCAACACTCCCAGAATTCCTCCATATAAGCCCAAGTAAGTCGTTGATAAAGTGAACTCGATTCCAATAATTTACGCATCTTCACTGCAATTTGGTTGCATATTGTGTTTTGTATATGTGTTGTGATTGTTCCTGAATGATTTGATTGAAATTTGCATGCCTTAAACGTGTTTCACCATTGATAGCCGAGTTGGGTTTTTAGGGTTTGAATTGGGGGTTTTTGTTGAAGGTAAAATTAGGTTAAATCAATAGCATGACCAGATTCGCGTGATCAAAAAGAGGAGAATGGGATAGGTGCGCCAAATTTATATACGTGTATGTGCAAATCGCTATTATCCAGGTGTTTTTTTGCTACGAAAGAATCCCTAGCAGATTCGTAGCTAATCTGCAGAAGTTTTACAGGGCTAGTGGAGAAGACGATGAGCTGGCAGCGTCTGGTTTGCCAGTTTGAATTTCGCGCGCGTGATTTTTATTTAGTTTTAATGATTTTAATTAATAATTTGGACGCGTGTAGTAAACAAAACGCGTGCTTGGTTGAACTGGTTTGGGCGAATTTGAGTAAGCGAAGGGACGAGGGTTCGATCCCTCGCTCCCATGTTATTTTTACAACAAATTCTGTTAGTGATCCCATGTGCCTCTAACCCTAAGGTCCATCATAATCCTTCAGATCTAGCCACTGGATCTTCAAACCCTTTAGATCTAACGCCTCAGAATTAGCACCTATACCATGTACCCTAATAACAACCACACCAAATCCTAACCCTAATAACTAAATTAATTTTAATTAATTTATTTGATCTATTTAAATCATTTTAAAAACATTTGTTTATATAATAATAATAATAATTTATTTTTATAAATAGGTTAATATATATTATAAAATGTTAAAATTTCAATTTATTGTTCGTGCCGATTAAATCGATTAATCGCTATGGGCAATAATAATTTTAATGTTATTAAAATGCAATTAATTTCTATTTCATTAAATGGTTGCAACTATCTTATTAGTTGTGATGATTAATCCTTTCTTTTTTTCTAACTTCAAATTTGTTATTCTTTTTAATCGAATCAATCGATTACGAGGGGTAATAATGCAAATCAATTCATAAAATTATAAAAAATACCATAATTCGTTATTAGTGATAATCAAATCAATTGATTAAAATTGGTAACGATACAACTTCAAATCTGTTAACTATGGCGATTGAATCTATTGATCGTTGCGGTTAATAGTGCTAAATCAAATCAGGGTTGTACGCCCACGTCCTAAAACACTTCTCAAACCTTTCAAAACCGCAATATTCAACTATGGATCTTCATCCTCATCAATTAGACAATTCAAAAACGCTTTTCAAAGCACAAACAATTTCAAACACCTTCAATTCTAATCCTAAGGCGTGCAACCCTTCCCCGAACTACGTTGACTCTGATCCTCCATAAGGAGGTACGTAGGCACTTGGCAACAAGGCGAGTCCCCCTCTTCCAAACTCTAATCATGTTCAATATAATTAGCCTTTTAACTCTATTAGCTGTCTGTCACCTTTCTTTATAAACCTTGCCATAAACCTTTATCTTTGAATGTTAGCCTTTAGGAAAGGGTTGAGGGTGCCTAACACCTTCCCTCGACCTGAATATAGTATCTTACCCCGATCTCTATACTGCGTAGGGTTTCCTATTCGCCCTTCAGAATAGGTGGCGACTCTCTAAGTTATAACTTTTAGGCAGGTTGCTACAGCTGGCGACTCTGCTGGGGATAACTTAAATGGTGAATACTATGCTCCTATAGGTTTTAGGTTTTGGCAGGGTTTAGGTTTGACAACTTTTTAGGGTTTGGCTAATTCGCCTTTTTTAGGGTTTGCAATTATTATTTTTTTATTATTTTTTTTTAAAAAAATTATTTGTTTTTTATCTAAAAAATATTTAATTGTTTATAATATGTTTATATTTAATTGTTTATGTTAATATATTTATATTTAATTTCCTAATTGTCATATTTTTATATGCATTGCTGGTATTTTCTATGTTGTGTTAAACCCTAAGTGTGGGAGTTAACTTTGAGATCAATAGGGGAGTATGAATCGCCTACGAGTCTCATTGATAACTCCACTCGGAGTGGGTTGAGTATTTGGAAATGTCCAAAACGAGGCTTGACTTTGTTGAGGGCAGGACTGGATATTTGGCTGATCTCTCCGGGAACCTACCCCAAAAATTCGAACCTCATGGATAAAATGAGTTGTTCTAAAATCCAAAGAGACAAAAAGTCTCGGAGGCTACGAACGACCCCATGAGACCTTCTAGAACCCCCCTATAAAAAGGTTGGCTCCCAAGAGCCGCTACGTCGAACCTATGAACTTATGTGATTAGGTGCTATATGTATATATATATGTGTTGATCATTAGTTTTTCTATTATTTCTTTTTCCATTCATCATACATCATGTGCATTCTTGCATCATATTCTATTCAAAAAAAAAAAGAAAAAAGGATATCATACATATCATGCATGGCATACACATCATTTTCATGACATTAAGAGAAGATTCCTCTTCTATCTCCAGAGCAAGGGACCATTGGGAAGGATAACCTAACATCCCGACCATACTATCAAACAAGATTTCAGCAGGAGAAATCAATGGATCAGTTGGAACAGAATCAGGCCGCCCTTCGTGAGGAAATGACCCAACTAAAGGGTATTGTTGAAGACCTCCAGGGAGGAATGGCCCAAGTGCTGAGCTTCATGAAAGACCTCAAAGATAAGCAAGACAAAGCTAAGGAAGTTCATGATCAGTATGAAGAGATACCTAAGGATGGCAACCCATTGTTAGGATATGTTAAGGGTCATGACCCTCACAAGGCAAAAGCTCACTCCTCAAAAAGGGTTATTACAACTCATGAAGAGGGGGAGGCCTCTCAAGAAGGATTTATCCCTACTACTCAGAAAGAAGGGACGTCTCGCACAGTTCGCATTCCAATCAACAATCCGCTTAGGGATGAGGACTACTTGGATCTACAGTATGGGGACACTAATGACACAGATCAAGTCCCTCAACCAAAGATGACCTCTGCTGATTCTGGGGAGAATTCCAAGGAGAATGGACAAATCAAGGCGCTGGAAGAAAGGATGAAAGCAATGGAAGGATATGATGTCTTCGATGTGGATACCTATGAAATGAGCTTGGTGCCGGATTTGACTATTCCTCATAAATTCAAGATACCCGACTTTGAAAAGTACAAGGGACTCTCTTGTCCGAGGAATCACTTACGCATGTATGTGCGAAAGATGGCTGCTTATGCTCAAGATCAAAAGTTGATGATGCATTTTTTCCAAGATAGCCTGAGTGGAGCATCGGTTGACTGGTACATGCAACTGGAGAAATCCTATATCAGAAGCTGGAATGATCTAGCCAACACCTTCTTAAAGCATTACAAATACAACTTGGACATGGCACCCAATCGGATGCAATTACAAAACATGTCACAGAAGAAGGATGAATCATTCAAGGAGTATGCCCAAAGGTGGAGGGAAATGGCTTCTCGAGTCCAACCTCCCCTAATGGACAAAGAGCTGGTGGACATATTTATGAGCACTTTGCAAGGACCGTACTACGACAAGATGGTCGGAAGCATATCTTCAGGGTTCTCGGACTTGGTAGTCATTGGTGAGAGAATTGAAGATGGGATCAAAAATGGAAAGATACAAGGGGCACCCTCAGGTTCCTATCATCCAAAGAAGTCATATGACGGAAAAAAGGAACCCAATACTATTGGAGCGATCCTGGTTAATCAGACACCAACACTACAACAGAAGGATCAGCAAAAACAACAGGGTGGCCAACGCCCCTGGAGGTCCAAGCCAAAACGATTGTTTACCCCATTGCACATGCCGCTGTCTCAAGCTTTGCAACATCTGCTCAGTCAGAACCTGGTAACACTGCTGCCTCCATACTCAGCTCCAGCTAACCCCGCTCCCGGGTACAAGCATCATGCTAGGTGCGCTTATCATTCAGATAGTCCTGGTCATGATACAGAGGATTGTGGTCCATTGAAGCACAAGATCCAAGATTTGATTGAAGAAGGGCTCATTGAGTTCGAATATCCTAGCAAGTCTAACACCATAGGTGGCTAGAAGGAGGATTTCTTAGCTCATTAGTTTTGTTTCCATTTGCAATTTCTTTTTGTTTGTTTAAACATTAGTCTTATGACATATGCTATGTACTTTTTCAAAAATCATTAATGCATTGCTTACGTTTGTCTTGATTCATTCCTAGTGTTCTCACTATATTTAAAACTGTGTTTTTACTCGGTTTTCTCACCTTGTGATATTCAACTCTTGATTAAAGTCGTACACCTTTTGAGGGAGAATGACGAAAACGATACCACAATTTCATACATTATGCTTTCGAACAGACCGTGTTGACGATGTACAGGCATTGTTTCGATTCCCAAATAATGGAGATATAAGGATGTTAATCCCTTGTTAACCCCTTTGAGCCTAAAGAAGTAGGAGTTTTCCTTCACATAAAATAAAACCCTTAATATATAACCTGGGGTAGGGTAGCTGCTCAGTTAACTTAATTATTCCAAATCGTTCTTTTGAACATAATCATCGATGGTTCCCCATCATCATTAAATCCGGCAGTCAATATCCGCAAAGGAAAAGAAAACAATGCAAAGACCTGCTAAGTCAAAACCTATTAAGGAGACTTAGGCAAAATTGGGACATCCCGCTGACTGTAGTTTTAAAACAAACAGTTCAGGCAAAAATTAGGGACAACAAAGTCAAAAAGAGGTCATTAAATACCCTCACAAAAGAAAAGAAAGGAGGATGAATGCCTTTGCAAAATAAACTTCTGTTTTTTGAACCATCATAAATGTCAACGTCATAATTCCCAAATTCTTTTGGAGATTAAACACATAGTCAACTGAGCATAGGACTGGAGAACATCGCGAAGATGGGGATGGGTACAAATAAACTTTGAGCCTCTATCTTTTGTTTCTTTAAACCGTGAACCAGGCCACGTTATAACCCTTAAAAGTCCTAACTGAAGCATGGTTAGTTCGAAAGCATACCGTTGCCAAAGGTATCCCGACTCCTTAAGGTCCACTATAATTCTTGAGTTGATGTCACTTTCTTACAAAAAAAAACTTCGTTTTATTCAAAACATGTTTTTAAACTTTCAAGACAAACATATGCATTCGCATCTTATGAATTTCATTACAAAGTACACTTGTCTATGTGGATTCAGATGTTTAAACATCAGGGAGAAGTTGCATGGGGCATGGCTAATGTCTAAAAATCCTATTGGCTGACGAAGTAGCTTTTAAAAGCTTGTCGAAAGAAGACGCATCTCTTACACATGACTGAGATAGCTGAGGTGCACACAGGGCATAACCCGTCATTTCCCCATTTACATGGGGCAATCTCATCAAGATCCATTGGAATCTCTCAAGGACGCTGAGTAGCCCATGGGGCAAGCCCATTACCTGGGGGCACGTTGCGAAGGTCAATCATTATCAGATGGTATCAACACCACTCTCACACCCTTTCCAGGAACCTTTATAGGATATTTCTCAATCTGTTCATATAGTCTTCTTTAAGACGTGTTCAAATACTTTTTACCCTTTTTAGGAGCCCTTTTTCAGACAGTCTTTTAAGGACCCATCTTCTTATCCTGTCTATTTTCAAACCCTTTCAGACAGTCTTCTCTAAGACATATTCTTTTCTACGAACCTTTTCTAGGTAGTCTTCTGTAAGACATCTCTTAACTTCTTTCAATTAGTCTTTTAAGACATATTCAAACTTTTCTTATGATTTCCAAAAACTTATCAAACTTTGTTTAAAGTATAGAGTCTTTTCTAAGACAATTCACCATCCTTTCTGGGGATGATCTTCTTCAAGATGTCTTTTCCTAAGTTTTGTTTAAAACCCCACAAACAGTCTTTATCCTCTATAGGAATCATTTTTGACCATCTGCACAAACATATCCCTTCGAGCTTTGTTTAAAGCGCAGTCTTGTTTAAGACAATTTCCCATTCTTTCCAAGGACCTCTTCAGGAAATCTTATAAAGGACATCATCTCATTCTGAGTACTCAGCAAATCACTATCCGTCAGGCGCTACCGAAACGCGTGACTCACTCTGAAAAGCTTCTGCTTCACATCCAACACTTACAATCAAGAATCCTATTGACTAGGGGCATTCTTTTCCAAGAATTCAAACACTGGGGCAATGCATATCAGGCAAAACATGGTGAAATTCGAGTTCCCTCGAAAGGTCCCTCCTTCAGATTAAGGGGCACGTCTCTCAAAATTTCTGATAATTCAGGAAATCACACTAGCATCATACAAAGAGCATTGTTGCATATTTGATCTTCTCACGCCTGTACTATTCACATCCCGTAGTGTGGGATAGGCGTACATGCATAATTCTCATTGAGAATCTCATTACATGACACATGCATCATGACATTGCATACAACTAACGCTGCCTTTTCAGGTCTCTTCATAGTCAAAAAGATGTTATCATCCAATTACAGTGCAAATACGATCGTATCAACGATTCAGTCTTAACAGATACAATTCTAATACCTCATTCCAAGTCTTTCTTCAAAGATAATACAGAAGCAACCAAAGAATTTCTTACCTCTCCAGGTAGTCTTGTCCAAGACAATTATCTCAATCTTTCCAAGCTGTCTTGTTTAAGACATATCATCTCCCGTCTAAGAGCCTTTCCAGGTCAATCTTGTTTAAGATGTTTCATATCTTTTTAGAAGCCTATCTAGGTAATCTTGTCTAAGACGTTCATACCTTTATAGGAACCTTTCTAGGTAGTTTTGTTTAAAACGTCTCACGACCTTTATAGGAATCTTTGTAGGTAGTTTTGTTTAAAACGTTTCATGCCCTCTATAGGAATCTTTTTAGATAGTTTTGTTTAAAACGTTTCATATCCTTTATAGGAATCTTTTTAGATAGCTTTGTTTAATATATATCATGTCCTTTATAGGAACCTTTATAGGTAGTTTTGTTTAAAACATATCATTCTCTTTGTATGAACCTTTATAGGTAGTTTTATTTAAAACGTTTCATGTCCTTTATAGGAATCTGTTTAGGTGAGTTTTGTTTAAAACGTGTCGTATCCTTTATAGGAATCTGTTTAGGTGAGTTTTGTTTAAAACGTATCATATCCTTTGTAGGAACCTCTATAGGTAGTTTTGTTTAAAACGTTTCATGTCCTTTATAGGAATCTGTTTAGGTGAGTTTTGTTTAAAACGTATCATATCCTGTCTAAGAGCCTCTCCAGGTCAGTCTTGTCTAAGACGTATCACACCCTTTCCAAATACTTTTATAGGTCAGTCTTGTTTAAGATGTATCGTACCTTTCTAGGCAATCTTGTTTAAGACATGTTGTAACCTGTATAGGTAATCTTGTTCGAAACGTTTTCGAATCCTCTCTAAAAAAACCCTCTTCAGGTAGTCTTCTGCAAGACATTCTTCTTCTAAGCACCTTTTCAGGTAATTTTCTTCGAGACATTCTTGTCCTAAGTACCTTTTCAGGTAGTCTCTGTAAAAAAAAAACAATTTGGCATCCTTTTTAGTCTTCTTTAAGACATTCTACGAACCTTTCTGGGTGATCTTTTCTAAGACATTCGTTGTCCTCTCCAAGAACCTCTTTAGGTAGTCTTTGCAAAACATTTACAGCCTCCTCAGGTAGTCTTCCTCAAGACAAATTTCCGTATCCATTCCAGAAACCTCTTCAGGTAATATTATGTAAGACATTACTTTATATATCTTCAGATACAATCAAATGGGTGGCATCTATAAGCCCATCTCCCACAGAGCCCCTTCTATACGCAAGCAAATTTTAGGGCATTTCAGTGTCCAATCATCTTCTACCTCTTCAGGTTCAAGAAGATTGAACAGGGGCAGCTGTCATACCCCAAAATTTGCCTTTCATATTTCCATTTACAATGATGCAAAGTTCAAGGTTCAGTTCCAAGGATCACTTACTCAAAAGTCCAGATGGTCCATAGTCAACTGGTTTGACCTAAAAGTCAATCATAATCAGAGCATAGTCAAAGCCTCCCAATTTTGGTCAACATCAAGTATATGAAGCATAACCATCATTTGATCAAAGATTGATCATGATTCCATTAATAGAAACTCAGAGATGAACGAATACAAAAAGGTTCAAATTAGGGTTTCTTAGGAGAAAGTCAACCCAACTTTGACTGGGCATAACTTTCACATGGAACATCAAAAATGCCCCACTCAAAGCCTATTTTGAAGGAAATTGTGTTCCCTACAACTTTGTCTCTCACAAGCCAGGGCTAGAAATGATTCATTTGAGAGATACAACGCAAAAGATTACAGGTCATTTTCAGGCATCCTCCAAAAGCAGTTTTTTCCCAAAGAGGATATGATCAAGATAAAAGCTCCAAATGAAAAATATATTCCAAAGTGGCTTGCAGAGGACCTCTTGAGGTTTCCAAAAAGTCTTAGAACTCCCTCATAGCTTAAAAATTGAGTGAGATATGATTGATCAAAGTTGGGTGATTTTGGAGGACTAAATGTGAAAAGAGAAGGTTCAAAGTGAGAAATTTTGCAAATGGGCCTATGGTTTTCTTATGCAAGCTTGGTCCACAAGCCATTAGCATGCCCAAAGTCATTTGCCACGGAAATTAGCATTTATATTTGAATTAATATGATTTTTATTTCATTTTAATGATTTAATAAAGATTAAAAATCAAATATTTTGTCAAAAATTATATTTGGTTGATTTCCAATCAGCATTAATACCTAAATATAATCTATTTTCGTGACAAAGATGTATGAAAAAGATTGACACAATATTTGGACCAAAATAGTAGCTTGGGATTCAAGAAAGAATCAAATTTCTCAAATATGGCAAAATTGGATTCATTGAGGTTTGGGCTATCTTTTTAACCTAATTTGATTCTCCTATAAGTATACAAGTCAGAACAGTGGACTAGGGGAGGAAAAATTCGGACCAGAGGCAAGAGTGCAAGAACAAAAAAAAACTTCACAAAACTTGAATTCGGTTTTAAGTAATTAGGGTGTTTTAACAAGATTCAAATATTGCAATAGCTCGCTCGTGGCATTCTGAAGGTGAGGGGATATTAGCATAGCATCAACACTCCCATAATTCCTCCATATAAGCCCAAGTAAGTCGTTGATAAAGTGAACTCGATTCCAATAATTTACGCATCTTCACTGCAATTTGGTTGCATATTGTGTTTTGTATATGTGTTGTGATCGTTCCTGAATGATTTGATTGAAATTTGCATGCCTTAAACGTGTTTCACCATTGATAGCCGAGTTGGGTTTTTAGGGTTTGAATTGGGGGTTTTTGTTGAAGGTAAAATTAGGTTAAATCAATAGCATGACCAGATTCGCGTGATCAAAAAGAGGAGAATGGGATAGGTGCGCCAAATTTATATACGTGTATGTGCAAATCGCTATTATCCAGGTGTTTTTTTGCTACGAAAGAATCCCTAGCAGATTCGTAGCTAATCTGCAGAAGTTTTACAGGGCTAGTGGAGAAGACGATGAGCTGGCAGCGTCTGGTTTGCCAGTTTGAATTTCGCGCGCGTGATTTTTATTTATTTTTAATGATTTTAATTAATAATTTGGACGCGTGTAGTAAACAAAACGCGTGCTTGGTTGAACTGGTTTGGGCGAATTTGAGTAAGCGAAGGGACGAGGGTTCGATCCCTCGCTCCCATGTTATTTTTACAACAAATTCTGTTAGTGATCCCATGTGCCTCTAACCCTAAGGTCCATCATAATCCTTCAGATCTAGCCACTGGATCTTCAAACCCTTTAGATCTAACGCCTCAGAATTAGCACCTATACCATGTACCCTAATAACAACCACACCAAATCCTAACCCTAATAACTAAATTAATTTTAATTAATTTATTTGATCTATTTAAATCATTTTAAAAACATTTGTTTATATAACAATAATAATTTATTTTTATAAATAGGTTAATATATATTATAAAATGTTAAAATTTCAATTTATTGTTCGTGCCGATTAAATCGATTAATCGCTATGGGCAATAATAATTTTAATGTTATTAAAATGCAATTAATTTCTATTTCATTAAATGGTTGCAACTATCTTATTAGTTGTGATGATTAATCCTTTCTTTTTTTCTAACTTCAAATTTGTTATTCTTTTTAATCGAATCAATCGATTACGAGGGGTAATAATGCAAATCAATTCATAAAATTATAAAAAATACCATAATTCGTTATTAGTGATAATCAAATCAATTGATTAAAATTGGTAACGATACAACTTCAAATCTGTTAACTATGGCGATTGAATCTATTGATCGTTGCGGTTAATAGTGCTAAATCAAATCAGGGTTGTACGCCCACGTCCTAAAACACTTCTCAAACCTTTCAAAACCACAATATTCAACTATGGATCTTCATCCTCATCAATTAGACAATTCAAAAACGCTTTTCAAAGCACAAACAATTTCAAACACCTTCAATTCTAATCCTAAGGCGTGCAACCCTTCCCCGAACTACGTTGACTCTGATCCTCCATAAGGAGGTACGTAGGCACTTGGCAACAAGGCGAGTCCCCCTCTTCCAAACTCTAATCATGTTCAATATAATTAGCCTTTTAACTCTATTAGCTGTCTGTCACCTTTCTTTATAAACCTTGCCATAAACCTTTATCTTTGAATGTTAGCCTTTAGGAAAGGGTTGAGGGTGCCTAACACCTTCCCTCGACCTGAATATAGTATCTTACCCCGATCTCTATACTGCGTAGGGTTTCCTATTCGCCCTTCAGAATAGGTGGCGACACTCTAAGTTATAATTTTTAGGCAGGTTGCTACAATAAGCAACTGATGATTATCTGCATAAGTAGACATCTTTCTGGCATACATCACAAGATGGCTTTGTGGACAAGAACTTCCTTTGTATTTCTCAAAGTCTGGGACCTTGAATTTAGCTGGTATTTGTACACTAGGAACCAAACATAGCTCCTGGGCGTTCTTTCCAAACAAATCTTTTCCCCGAATAGCTTTGACTTCCAGCTGAATCTTGTTGAACTGTTCTTGGAGATCTCCTACAAGATTACGCTGATTTGTGCTATCACCCTGATCATGATAAATCTCATTGTCTCCGTAAGGAATAGTGTGAACCATAGGAGTCGGAACTGTCATAGTGGGTTGAGAAAGTGCCATAGTGATTTAGGAAAAGGTTACCCCTGAATGTGGAATAAATGCTGAACCTTGCGTAGCAGGCGCTTCAGTTGTAGCTGTTTGAACCCCAGAGAAATTATGGCGAAATCCTGTACCAAAGCTGAAAGGCGTGCCCCAACCTTCTGGCATGGAGAAAGATGGAATACCGAACGCAACTGTAGAAACTGGAGTAGTGACTTCAGATGTTACCGTCGCTTGGCTGTTGGGTGGCGGCGGCTGATTCTGTGCGGCCATTAAGGAGTCAACCAGAGTAGTGAGACTTTCCAACTTTTCCTGAAGGGTGGTCACTGTACCACGGAGCTCAATATTCTCTTGTTCAGAGTGTTCCATTACTCTTCTTCTATTCGAACGAGTATTGTATCTGTGATCTGATTGCGAGCGCGGTCGAGAAACTTTGAGACGCGACAGCTTGACGATCTATTGGAGAAAGATCCAAAAGATGAGACTCTATACAACGGACTCGATATGCAGAATGATGTATGCAAAAAGAAATTTATGATTTTTCCAAACATTTTAAAGATTATTTTCTTTGCAAACATTTGAACACAAACAAATCTTTTATTCATCATTTTTTTTATTACAATAATGGGAAATGTTACAACATTGGAGCGTAGCTCCTTACAAAAGCAAATGATAAATAAAAAAGCTAAACAAATCCTAAGCATCTTCATCAGACGAAGAACCAAATGCATTGTGCAGCTTGAGCTTCATGATTTCTTTCCCATAGTGAGCTTTCAATTCGGCCTTTTCAGCTCTCAGCTTGTCAACAATATTCTTCCAATCATCAGAAGTCGGAGCGTTGCTTGTCGAGCCTTCAAGATTTTTCTTGCTTTCTTTGATATACCTCTTGATTGCGGCATCTTTCCGACGGATCTTCTCATCTTTGTTCATGAGCCATCCATCCTGATAATAGAGAGTTTCTTCATGTTCTTTCACTTGTTTCTTCAACTTTCTATTTTCCACATCAGTTCTTTGAAACTTTTCTTTCCAAGCGTCTTTTTCTATCCTCATCTTGGTCAAAGTGTCTTGGTATTCCTCCATAGCGGGAATGTTGGGTCGTTGAGGCACCACAGGGAACATGGGTTTTTCATAATCATAAGGCATTTGAAACTCCCTTGCTCTTTTCTTTACCCAACAGATGTAGGCGTTCGTAGCGATACAGTTCTTTGTCTCACCTTTTTCTTTCCATCGGATGTCGTACCAGGCTTTCACCATTTTTGTTTTCAACCCTTGAGGATCATTTCCTTCCTGATAGAAGTAACTTTCCACTGTAGGGCCAATGGGTTTAGTTGAATTTGCATACCCAAGTTGTCATCGGGCTAGGACCGGAGTGTAGTTAACTCCTCCTTGTGTACCAATGAGGGGTACGTTGGCGAATTCTCCACAACTTTCAATGGTTTCTGTACCGCAGCGAGCCAAGGTATACCACTGAATATCATTATTAGTAAGAGACATAAGTCTTTGAGACCAACGTAAACCTTCCCGGTTTTCCGTGAAAATGGGAGACTTAGGTAAGTGTGAAACAATCCATTTAAACAACAAAGGTGCACAACATACAATAATTCCACCACCTTGGTGATTCCTATGATGGACAGAGAAATACATGTCACCAAGCAGAGTCGGAACGGGATTTCCATTCAAAAAGACCTTTATGGCATTGATATCAACAAAGTCGTCGATATTGGGAAACAGAACCAACCCATAGATGAGCAAGGCTAGTACAGCTTCAAAAGCTATCATGCTACCAGTTTCGATGAAGTCAAAGGCTTTCTTTATTAGAAACTGTGAAGGCAAACCTGGAAGGTTTCCTTTGGTAGTCCAATTACTCTCTACTTCAGATTTCTTCAGGTGGGTACCTGTTGCAATGACCGGTGACTTAGGAATGGCTTCCAAACCATTGAAAGGTATTTTGTCAGACACAGGAATACCCAAAAGATTGGCATATTCTTCCAAGGTTGGTACCAACTGATAGTCTGGAAAGGTGAAACACCGGTAGACGGGATCATAAAACTGAACCAGAGTTTTGAGAAGTCCTTCATCAACATGAGTGTTCCGGATAGGCAAAAGCTTTCCATGGCTTTTCCTAAAATCAGAAGGATCTTGTACAAAAGACGCTAACTCTTTCAGTCTTTCCACATTAGGTTCTTTGAAACCGTACCTCTTGGTATGCCTTTTTACCCACTCCATAACCTAATCCTATAATGTTTGCAAAGAAAATTCTCTAATTGTTTGAAAAAATCATGTTTTTATGGAAAAAGATTTTTTTTTTTGCTTTTTTTTATGGATGTATGAATGCATGGATGCATGGATGCCACATATTCAAACATGGTAAGGCAAACATGGTAGTTCAAACATGGTAACACATACATGGTAACACAGACATGGCAACACAAATATGGTACACACAGGTTCAAAGGTCCAGCGTCACGAGCATGAGGTCAGAGAACCAAATATGGGATAGTTCTAGTTAATCACCTGCAAAACATGTTCTACTGATACGTCAGAGTCTACATTTTTCTTTCGGATATTACCGGCTTTCCACAATTAAACTCATGAGCCAGCAATATTCTCAAGAAAAACTCGTCTGAGTGTGGTTCTCCGCATGACAACTAATCCAAGTCTTCACCTGAATAGTTTCTGCACCACAACCTAATAAGGCCAGGATGGGTTGGGGTTCTACAGCCAACTCAGCTTCTACAGTTCAATGAAAGCAATAATGTCTTCGCAATTAACTCGCTAAACATATATTACAAACAAGGAACCTCCACTGAGCGGAAGGATTCTCACGTGCGCCTGCACATGACTATACCCTCCACCTAATTCTTATGTGTACTTAATCCGGGTTAGGATTTGTCCATAATGTATCACTTGTAACAGAACCACACAAGTAACAGAACCAAAGAACCAAACAAGAACAAAATAAAAACAAAACAAATAGAAATAACCCTTTCTTTGGAAACAATAAAAAGATGGTCCCCAGTGAAGTCGCCATTTTTCTGTCGCGCGGAAAAATCGTTGTCTTTTTTCGGGATGAGACACCTGATGCCTTCTTTGGGCTCGAGTGCTCAAAAAAATGATTTTTCTTTCGTACGGACCAAACTTTTTATTGTTTCCAAAAGAGGAAAAGGGAAAAAGTTGCAATAACCTTAAAAGTGGGGGAGAGATCTTTGGGTAAGAGGGTTGGTTATACGAAGGGAAGGTGTTAGCACCCAACGTATCTATAGTACTCTATAGGTTTCTTTGCTTTGTTTTTCATTCCATGTTATTGAGAGGTTCTTGTGAAAAAGAGGTGGGACCTAAGGTGTTTGTTTGATTATGCTCGCAAAGATCATCGCGATCCTCTGCATACATATCCCCTAGAGGGAATCAGAGCATCTGTAGCTCGGGGTCTACGGGTGCTAAGGTTTGAATGGTTTGAGGGAGAAGTTTTATTTTGCTCGCCAAGGATCGACCTTGTGCCTACGTATTCTCAAAGGGATGTTGAGAAAGTCAGAGCAATCGTAGTTCCCACTTATGCTAGTGGAAGCAAAGGATAAGAGACAAATGTCATCTAAATGTTCGATGTATCTAATCTATATCATCACATACATCTGTTTGTTTTTGTTTGAAAATCTTTTCATTATAAGCCCGGGGCCATGCCACTTAGGGTGCTTAGAATGATAAAGATGTTTTTGTTGTTTAACCAGCCTTGTGGCAAAAACTTTCAATGAAGTCAGCCTTGTGACAAAAAGTTTTGATTAATCAGCCAGCCTCGTGGCAAAAGTTTCAATGAAGTCAGCCTTGTGACAAAAACTTTGATTAATCAGCCAGTATGGTGGCAAAACGGTTTGATTGATTAGCCAGCCTTGTGGCAAAAAAAGTTTGATTGATTAGCCAGCCTCGTGGCAAAAAAGTTTGATTGATTGATTGTTTGTGATGATATAGAAGAGATACTCCTATCATAGAGATGATAAATGTCTAATCTCCTAGGGTATTTGATTTGGATATTGGGGATGCTTATAAGAAGCCCGTGGGTCCTTGTACGAAGCCCAAGAGGAAGCTATCCGAGGGTCCTTGCATTGTAAGCCCAAGAGGAGGCTATGGGAGGGACAATCCAGGGTCCTTGCATTGTAAGCCCAAGAGGAGGCTATGGGAGGGTCACTCGTTTGTACAAAGCCCAAGGGGAGGCATGGTATAGTTGGTCTGAGCTCTTAGAGCGATTTCACCGGGAAACCATACTCTATGTCCTAACCTAAACTAGTGGAGATTCTTTGCACGAAGCCCAATAGGAGGCTATGGGGAACCTAGTATTGTACTAAGTTGAACAAGCACACATATCACACATATGAACAAACATGAACAAGTATGAACAAACATGAACAGGTATGAACAATTATATATATGACAAAGTGTGTGTATATAATGGAGTTTATGAAGGAAATATACCTGTAAGCATGATCCATTTGTATACACGGGGGCTCGGGACTCACACTCGGGGAGAGGTCCGCTTGAGTTTATTCAAAGCTATGTAAACAGGTATTCACAAAAGGGCTTGGGACTTATACCTACATGGAGGCCCATGGTATATTTTTGGGAAGATTTAAAGAAAACCTTCATTTTTGGTTTGTTATTCAAAGTTAAAAATCAAATTGATCGAGATATGTACAAAACGGTGTGTGTACAATGAAATACCTAATTTCATGTACAGGAATGGGTATGTACAAAAGGGGCTTGGGACTTATACCTACGTGGAGGCCCGTGTTTTATTTACAAAACATGGTTGATTGTTTATTTACAGACGCGTCGTTTTAAAAAAAAAACTGTTTGAAAGTTTGTTATTTTGAAGAAGTTTTATTGTTTAAAAAACTGTACAAAAGGAAAAGAAATGGGACTTACACTCTCTAATATTCGAGAGGCCCCACTTCGTTTTGAAAATCAATTGATCAATCAAAGAGATTTAATCAATAGTTTCAAAAAGAAATGGTTTATCGTCTTTGAAAAGAAATGCGATCGCTTGTTTTAAAACGATTTGAATTTGACAAAAGTCAACTTAATTAAGTTAAAAACAAGTTTTAATACTCAATTAAGACCTAAATGATTTAGGGTTTGATCAAAAAAATATTTACAAGTGATTAGGTTTGAAAATTAAATGAAAAACAAATATTTAAAGTATTTAAAAACACTTAAAAATGTATCATTTTAAACCTAATTAAAAGCATATTAAATAAATCTTTTTTTGTGATTTTTTTTGATATTGTCAAAATATGTATATTAAATAAGAGGTGTGTAAAAAATGAAGAAAAAATAAGTTGATTTGATTGGTTAATTAATGGGTTAAAGTTGTAAAGAAAATAGAGAAAAATAGTGATAAAAAATTGGGTTTTGTCTACACAAGGGCTTGAACCCACGCCCTGAGGTTCACTACTCAAAACAACAACCAACTGAGCTGCGCGTGCAGCTTGTTTATGATACGCTTCCATTCAATTATATTTTCAAACAAATATTTGAAATTTCCAAACCAAAAAACGCGCCAAGAACACAACCCTAACTGAATTTTGAATTTCTTCAAATTTGTGTTGTTTTGATCAGGTAAAGGGTCTATTCCACTTGGTTTTTCACGACGAACATGATGGTGGTCTTTAATTTCATTTATTTTCACTCTAAGGCCATTGATTTTCTGATGAACACGAAGAACCCTAATTCTATGATTCATTCTGAAATCGTGTATAATTGATGAATTGTGAAATTGATTGAGGGCTTTTGATCAGTGATAGTGCAGAAACAAGATAGCAACTCAATTTTTCATTTATGATGCATGTATGTATGAGTTTGAAGTTCAAGAGAGCTTACCTTAAAAATGGCAAAACTGGAAATCGAATTCTGCAAATGAGGGATTCCAGATGTTGTTTCTTGATCTGAACACCTTCAGTGGACCTTATGGAACATGTTTGGATGCCTGGAACAATTTGAAAACCTTTTGATCAATCCATGGTACTCGATCTGCAGTATGGTTCAAGTGAGGATCGAATTTGATGATGGAGGTGTTTCAGATTGTTGGTGATGGTTGGGATAGTTCATATATGGTATATGGAATGTGTTTGGATGTTTAACTTGGACAGAAATGAGCTAGAATGAAAATTGGCATGATAAGGCTCATTATGTGTTCATATGGAGGTTGAAATGCAATTCTGAGTTTTGGGGTAATTTGAGGTGTGTGAGTGGTTCAAACACTTCCTAATTGATGTTTAGAAGTTGTTGGAATCATCACTTTGGCCAGAACTTCAAGGATTTGGAGGTTGGAATTTCTACCTCCTTGAAACTTAAGAAACTTGCATTCTAAGAAAGAAAGAGAAAACCTATAATTTGTGAGATTTTGGTGTGATTTGAAGAGTGGAAATGACCTCTATTTATAGGCCAAAGAGTCTGAATGAAGAGCTTTGCAACTTGCTTCAAGAAGTGATGATTTGGCTTAAGGGATAAAGTGGAATCTTTCACATTAAATGCAAATGGTTAAAGTAACTAAACCATGGTTATTTTGGCCAAACTTCTTATCTCTTTCCTATCTGATCTTAAACCAGAAAATATCTCTCAATTATTGCTTCTATGCATCATTGCTTGGATTATAGGTCATGTAGTCTTGAAACTTAGTGAAAAATGGTGAAAATTCAAGTGAAAAGTTCACTAATGTCAAAATTCAAAACCATGGCTACACTCCATATTTTTTCATGCTCTTGGACATTTTGGAAAGCTCATGTTACACACATCAAAACCCTAGTTGAAAGTTTCTTCAAGACCTTTAAGGAAATGGGTGAAAAAGATCCATGAACTTTGAAGAAAATGAAGTTTTAAGTGAAATTTTCAAAAGATACCAACTTTAAAGCTCCATATCTCTTAAATGGTTGATCTTATGGAAAAAATTTATATGTGTCAAAGTTGTTTATTGAATCAAAATCTACAACTTTCATGTTGGAAGTTTTTTTCAGTTTGTAGGTGAAATTTTGAGAAATTCCCTTCCAAAGTTTGGAAAAAACCATTGAAAAACACTTAGAAATTTTTCTAAGTATGAAAAGTCAAACTTTTGACTTTTGATTCTTGATTGATTTTCTTGATTTTTCTTGATCAAATGACTTCTCATATCATATATTGATGATTCAAAACTTCAAAAGTCATGGTTGACCAAAATTCCCCAAAAGTCAATGATGATCTTGTACAGTTGACTTTTTCAGACGAATCGCGTTTCTGGAGATTTCAAATGAAACAGGCTATCCTCATCAAATGAATAGTATGAATGGATCATATTGAGGTATTAGAGGATATTGAATCATAGTTTGAGTTATGACACCATGTCCTGATTAAAAAGCCAGTTATTCAATGAATTAGGTCAAAAACCCTAATTGTCGACCAGATGAAATTGATGACTGTAGGTCTTGAATTGAGATACAATTTCCATTGTATATTGTCATAGGGATTATTTGAGGATGATTGAAACCTTTTATTGACTTCCTGGGGATTTTTAGGGTTTCCCAAATGTGATCCCTGATTTTAGTCCCTGATAGTTCAAAAACCCTGATCTGAGGATTTGTCTGATCAATCTTTGTATAGGAGATGTTCTGAGCCAATGGATTAGGTCAAAATGATGCACTTGGGGTCTTGAGGTCATGTCCCAAGTCATTAGGTCAAATTCTGAGCAAAAGTCAGGAGTATGCTATCTTCAGTCAAAACCCTAATTCAGTCGATTCAAAGCTGTTGAGCTTGTTGAAATGAATCTCTGAGGACCAAATGTTGATTGTTGATGAAGATAGTTCTTTTGAGATGAAGGGAGAACAAAACCCTAATTGATTGTTACTTGTACTGATGAGTGATTTCCTGATTAAATCCTGCTGAGCCACAAGTAACAAACACAAGCTATGCAATTTGTTAGAGATGCAAATGATGCATATGTTATGATATGAAGTGGTATCTTAGGTCAAAAATTGGGGTATGACACCACCGGAATCGGATCCTGAAACAGATGAAACAAATAAAACAGATCAAGCTTCCAGTTGATAAGTGCCAAAATGTCGATATTTTGAGTATATAATTGTGGCACTTATCGATTCTATTCATTCCATTTTTGTAATAAATTCCCCACTTTTATGTAAATATTAGCATAATTGAGTTTTGATTCATTTTATGTATCATTTAATAGTTTTACCTTTGTTTTTATAGGTATTCATGCTTATTGGAGCCTTAAGGAATAAAGTGTCAAAGGCACGGCTTCGATTTCGCAATTTTGGTGAAAGCCCGCTTAGCCACCGTCAAGCGGACTTCCAAAGACTCAAAATAAGGATGACCAAAATCATCATTTTGGTTTCCCTTCATTCATTATTGGATAGAGCATTGAATAAGCTTTCCAACGCTTCGAACCGGGCGCAATTCGGAGTTACGGTTCTCGAGTTATGGCGAAAACAAAATCTGATTTTTAGCAGACTCCGCTAAGCGGAGGGGGTCCGCTGAGCGGAGCTCCAGCGGAGCAAATCAGCGTCTAGAAGCAATTTTGAGTCTGCTAAGCGGACCTGCTAAGATAGCAGCTCGTTAAAAGGGGCCAAAATCACATTTTTAGGTCATGGGTTGGGTATTTTTGAGTCCCAACACCATCAACTTCATTCTTAGATCAAAATTAGCTTAGAAAACAACTTCGGAGGTTGCATAAGGATGATCGGGGGTGGATTGAGCGTCGAACGGAGCTGACAAACCGGGAGATCTTCGGTTCATTTCTCTTATTCTTTGTGTATTTCTCTTTGGTTGGTTTTGTTTGTATATTTACTTGAATCTTATGTATATTTACCGATTATAATGTTATATTTAACTTGCTTTACAAATCTGTATTGATGTTATCCTGGATTTTCGCTCTATGCTGGGGATTTGGGGTGCTTTAGAGATAAACTTCTTGAATCCTTATCTAGGATGATAATCTGTTGGTTCTGAACTCTAGAGATAGATTTAGAGCTATCATTCACCGTTTGTATCTGTACGTAATGCTTTCGTGTTTGAGCGGCGCGCGAGAGATCGCCGACGCGAGAATACGGATGTTCTCGCGACTTCGCGTTAGAGATAACCTTAGTTGTGAGATGATCTCGTTTGTGCTCCAGAGATGGACGCTTATGTGAGAGATACGTGATGACATAGACGAGTATCGTAGGTTGAATATAATGGGTTGGTAAGTGTATGTTTGTGAAGAGTGAATATATTTACATTCCTGATAAGTTCTTTCTCTTCTAAGAATGTGTTTGTTATTCTTTCCTGTCTATATCTTTGTTTACTTTTTGCTCATTCAAACCCAAGCTCGAAACCGTAGAAACTGTTGAATGGCATCTCTCCATCTCTGTGGACGATAATTCCTGGATCAATATTTCCAAATCTTGTTTGTTGCTTGCCCTATACTGCATTCAACAAAATGGCGCCGTTGCCGGGGATGGTTGTGAATTGCATCGCAATAGTTTTCGTGGTTTTGAGCTTTGTATATAACGTATATATTGTATAGTTTCAAGTGTATATATTTACTTGTACATGTTTACTTGTTTATGTTCACCATATAGTTTCTTGTATATGTTACATATAAGTATACTTTTATTGGTGAATGTTGGTGAAACATGTTGATCTCGGATGAGCTCTTTAATAGCAAATCTTCACTTTTCAACTTGTGAATCCAACATTCACTAACTTTTCTCTTTGTGTATGTTAATAGTTAAATGTGTTTCATGTTTGTATATATGTGTTTGTTCATGTACATATTTGTATACTTGTGTTTTCCTTTATGTTCGTTTAATCATTGTATATATTTGTACCCGTAACGTTTGTTTAGTGGTTGGTTAGGACACTTTCTTTAGGCTTGTACGGTGAGACGTCACCATGACGTGACGAGAGGAAGCTACTTTCCAAACAACGAAACAATAAAGGCGTCGAGCTAACGACGTAAAACAAGCGCTTGTTGGGAGGCACCCCAACGGTTGTAAAGTTTTGTTTATTTTTATGTTTAAGAGGAATTTAGGTGAAGTGGTGAGTGATTGGAACAACAGATGCTGTTCTGATTTTTCTAGTTTCTGCTATGTCCGCTAAGCGGAGCAGAGCTCGCTAAGCGGAGCAGAGCTCGCTAAGCGGAGCAGAGCTCGCTAAGCGAGCATAGCAGAATTTTGTTTTTCTGCTCTGTACCAGTGGGGTTCCCATCCCACTTGTTTCACTCTTTTTTTCCCACTTTCACCAAGGCTATTTAGTAGTAGATACTAGTTTTATTTTTCTAATTCTTTTATTGGTTGTTTGTACTCAAATTTTGTTCGGTGATTCGAAGATTTTTGAGGTGATTTTCCAAAGCTTGAGTGTTTCAACTTGCGGATGTATGGTAGGATATTGTTTTTGAAGTTGTATCATTCAAGGTACTCATTTATCGCTTTCTATAGCATAACATGTTTAGGAAACTTTTCATTTGTACAATCACCATACAATTCATTCTTTTGCATTACTTGCTTATTGATTGAATCACTTTAGTTCCCAAACCATAAATGTGAGGAAGCTTTCCATTGTTCATATATGCTGGAGGCCATAATCTTTGTTTTAACTAGATTTTATTATGCTTAATCTTTTTTTTTATGTTGATTTTATGAAAGCATGAAAAGGATCAAGGCATTTTGTTTCATTTTGAGCACAACCACCATAACCAAATAGTTAATTCACCTTGTGAGTGTGTGATTATTTGTTAACCCTTTTGAGCTTTTTGTCAATATCCATGTTGTTTTTGCTAAATGCTTATCTTTGAGTGTTTAGTTCTCATTTTTGCATGGATGATTGATTCTTTGTTTTCTTGAACCCTCAACCATGATTTTTGGTATGAATTTTTACCTTGCCTTAGAAAGTAGGGAGTATTCACTTGATGATGTGGTTGAATTCAAGTTGGGGAGAAAATGGTTTCTACTTGTTTGGTTGTTGCTATGAGGTTGAAAAGAAAGAAAGAGAAAAGAAAAAAAAATGTGAAAAGAAAAGAAAAGAAAAAGAAAGAAAAAAAAGTGAAAAAGTTTTGAAAAAAGAAAAAGAAAAGAGAAGTGAATAATTGTGCTAATAAGTATTGTGATTGGTTTGAGAAACTTGTGGTTGTGGAAGAAGTTTAATCGAGGTTTTGTTGTTTGAATCTTTGGTGGATTGATCACTCCCTTAGGTTTAGGCAAGTTTTTGTTTCGATTAGCCTTAGGACATATCCCTTGTTTGTTAACCAAGCCACATTACAACCTTGAAAAGTCCTTGTGATTCTTGCTTTTGTATCTTCAATGTGATTTTTGGATGAATGCATAATTTAATCTTTTGTTTGCAAGATTGTTGGATGAGTGTTAAAAGTCCCTCACCTTTGTGTGTTCTTCATCCATTGATGAAATTTTGCTAGGTGTGATTCATGAGATAACATGTATTGTGTTAGAATGTTTTGTATGATTTTTGTACTTAGGATTCGTTTCATTTACATGTTGTTGTTGTAGGATAGTGGTAAGTATTTACTTTGTTTATACATTTTTGTATTGAGCCATACATTTGTTTTTGGTTTTCAAAACTTGTTGATTCACAATTCTTTGGTTTATTACTTTTGATTCTTTGATTTATTTGACATTGTTTGAGGACAAACAAAGTTTCAAGTTGGGGAGAGTTTGATAAGTGCCAAAATGTCGACATTTTGAGTATATAATTGTGGCACTTATCGATTCTATTCATTCCATTTTTGTAATAAATTCCCCACTTTTATGTAAATATTAGCATAATTGAGTTTTGATTCATTTTATGTATCATTTAATAGTTTTCCCTTTGTTTTTATAGGTATTCATGCTTATTGGAGCCTTGAGGAATAAAGTGTCAAAGGCACGGCTTCGATTTCGCAATTTTGGTGAAAGCCCGCTTAGCCACCGTTAAGCGGACTTCCAAAGACTCAAAATAAGGATGACCAAAATCATCATTTTGGTTTCCATTCATTCATTAGTGGATAGAGCATTGAATAAGCTTTCCAACGCTTCGAACCGGGCGTAATTCGGAGTTACGGTTCTCGAGTTATGGCGAAAACAAAATCTGATTTTTAGCAGACTCCGCTAAGCGGAGGGGGTCCGCTGAGCGGAGCTCCAGCGGAGCAAATCAGCGTCTGGAAGCAATTTTGAGTCCGCTAAGCGGACCTGCTAAGATAGCAGCTCGTTAAAAGGGGCCAAAATCACATTTTTAGGTCATGGGTTGGGTATTTTTGAGTCCCAACACCATCAACTTCATTCTTAGATCAAAATTAGCTTAGAAAACAACTTCGGAGGTTGCATAAGGATGATCGGGGATGGATTGAGCGTCGAACGGAGCTGACAAACCGGGAGATCTTCGGTTCATTTCTCTTATTCTTTGTGTATTTCTCTTTGGTTGGTTTTGTTTGTATATTTACTTGAATCTTATGTATATTTACCGATTATAATGTTATATTTAACTTGCTTTACAAATCTGTGTTGATGTTATCCTGGATTTTTGCTCTATGCTGGGGATTTGGGGTGCTTTAGAGATAAACTTCTTGAATCCTTATCTAGGATGATAATCTGTTGGTTCTGAACTCTAGAGATAGATTTAGAGCTATCATTCACCGTTTGTATCTGTACGTAATGCTTTCGTGTTTGAGCGGCGCGCGAGAGATCGCCGACGCGAGAATACGGATGTTCTCGCGACTTCGCGTTAGAGATAACCTTAGTTGTGAGATGATCTCGTTTGTGCTCCAGAGATGGACGCTTATGTGAGAGATACGTGATGACATAGACGAGTATCGTAGGTTGAATATAATGGGTTGGTAAGTGTATGTTTGTGAAGAGTGAATATATTTACATTCCTGATAAGTTCTTTCTCTTCTAAGAATGTGTTTGTTATTCTTTCCTGTCTATATCTTTGTTTACTTTTTGCTCATTCAAACCCAAGCTCGAAACCGTAGAAACTGTTGAATGGCATCTCTCCATCTCTGTGGACGATAATTCCTGGATCAATATTTCCAAATCTTGTTTGTTGCTTGCCCTATACTGCATTCAACACCAGTATCGAACAGGCACAAAATGTTTCATCAATTTCAAACGAAAATGACACTCACCGAACCAACCTAGCTGTTGCTGGTGGGAGTATGAACAAAGACATTTTTCAGCAAGAGAAAAAAGGAACGGTGGAAGCATTTAGAAGGAGAGAGGAAAAGAGTTCTCAGCAAAATGGAAGTGTGACTCCAAGTGAAGCACTTATGAAACCTAATCCCACTTCTGCCTTGTTAAGTGAGAAAGAGTGTACTTTGGAAAAGCTGTCGCACACGGCTCAAGACAAGTACATGCAGAAAGCTAATCCCTCCATACCGTTGGATCCTCAACGGATACTTTTGAAACCTCCTCCAAATGACACATCATCCGCTAGCTGTAACCCATCTATATTACCAGCCCACGGTTTTCCAATACCGCCTGGCCCCACCACTCAAGTTGCCAATTCCCATTTCCCATCAAACCCTGCTCGGTTGGTGTCTAATGGACCTTTCAATGAACACAACCTTGTGGACAAGGTTTTTGCTGGGCCGGAAAGTAGTGTTAGAAGGCCCAAACGGACTTTGAAGAAGTCCTTTTGGCTGAAAGACTATGCAGCTTAAATTATTATATTTTATGAGTTTTATTCATGTTTTATTTTCAAGTGGCTTAGGCCCATTAGTTTCCTTTTCCTTAAAGTGGCTTAGGCCCATTAGTCTAGCTTTGGTTTAGACCTAGTATTTAAGCTGTACGTGACTTTGGTGAAAGATATGAAATCAGAATTTTATCTTCTTTTTCTTAGTTTTAGCGTTAGTTTCATGTGTGATCAATGGTGAAACCCTAATAGGGAAGTAGCAGCAGAACCTAATCTTATCATTGACCCAAGATGAAGACCACGTGCTGGTCTCCACTATCCACGTAGAATCCTGGTATATAGTTTGGGGTGGAACAGTTTTAAGTGTTTGAGTCACTTGCAAGAAGCTAGTTATTCTGAGTCAGAACTACTACATTCTTCATTACAATACTTATTGAATGTAAAGGTGTTGATTTAACACAATGAGAACAGAAGCTGTTAGGAAAGACATTCATTTAAGTCTAGAACTCTGTTGCATATAAATTGTTTCAATGAGTGCAGGAATATGATGCGATCAGTGAACCATGATTTTCATAATCTTGTCTCTTTTCTTACAAAATACAAGCATAAAACATTAGGGCAGGAAGAAATGTAGGTTACTGCAAATAAGATACTATTACACTACACAATGAGATGACAACCTCCAGCAAAACCATAAAAACAAAAGATTAACAACGCTTTTAACCAATTAACTCTATAACTTGCATATTTAATCTGTTCATGCAGCCTACTCAGCTTCCGCGGCTTCTGCAGCTGCTTCCTCCTCCCGATACCTCAATAAAGATGGAGGTGGTTTTACAACAATGCTTTTCTTCCACTTTTTATCTAGCTTTCTGGACAACCTCCTACCGATGCCCTCCTCAATCTCTCTTTCCCGCTTTACAGTAAGCAAGCGAGCAATCTGCATTGATATTAACAGTAATCATTCATCCAAATAATAACAGACAGGTAATGTGTAGCATTTATTCAGACTCCAAAGAAGGGTATTACGCGTTACTAAAGCACACTAAGATCATCTGAAGTTATAATTTATTATTAAATAAACAAAATGAGAACAGACCGGTTTGGCCATATTGTGATTCATTCCCCTCTTTCTATTGTGTGCATATCTTGTTTTTACCATAGAATCTAAACATTCTAAATCCTATCTACTGTGCTGCTTCTTTGCCAACTGAATCCTAGTGCCCACTCTTCCTAATTCAATTGTTTATTGGGGACATGAACTGATAAAATGATGAAAGGCGAGTCACGAGCCTCCCATGAGGGTGTGTTGCAGAAGGGGGAAAAGGAGCAAGGGTGGCAAAGAAAACGAGGTAGAAGCCATGAGCGGAAGTCAGTTACTACTAGTGAAGAGGATTCTATTATGCTGGATGCTAACAAAAGGAATACAAGGTAGTATGGGAGGGCAATGGGAGATGCGGGAATCGATGGAGCTGAATGTTAATATGTGGGAAAGAATGAATATATGGAGGGATAGGAGATCACTTGAGGAATTGTGGGGTTGCTACTACCACAGGGCAGATATGTTTTCCTTATTTCTTAACAGTTTCTGTGTATATTATCCCTACAATTCTGGTTACATTTTCTTTGAATTTTTCTTATGATCTCTAAAGTCAAACCTAGTTCCTGACAGTTTTTATTTCAGGTCTTATCACAAAATCTCAGTTGCATGAATTGATAAGGTTAATGACTTAAAAGATGATAGCTCAAAAAACCACAACAGGTGAATGTTAATAGTGATTTTAATAGTTAGAAAAGCAATATCATTACAAGGGCTAAAACAAAAGAAAAGGTAGACATATTAATATGCTGCAGCTTAATTATAACACAACCGATTATAAGAAGATGCTGCAACTTGCAAAGACAAACCTGGGAGCAGAGTGACCTGACATTATGTCCAGGCAACAAAACTGAAAAGATGTTGCAGCTAATTTACAAAGAAAAATTAAGAATGCTAAACTGCAGTGCATCTAGCTAAAGTTTAAACCTTGCAGTAGTTACAAAAGGATCAACTGATCATACAAATGAGAAAACTAGTTCAAGTAATTCCTAAAAGCTAAATTTCTCAGTATGCATGTATATCAATTTCCCACTATAGTACTGTTCATAGCCTAGGTGCTAGAATAATATTTTTGAAGTGAGTGGGCCACTAGTCCCATGTTGGTTGATCATCCAATCAGTTTGATTTAAAAATAAATCCCATCCAATTTATTTTTATTTCAAATGGATTGATTTTTTGGTTTGGATTATTGTTGATTTGATTGTCTACAATCTTTTGCTTTATATTGTTTTTTATATATTACAATCTTTGACTAAAACAGGAGCTATCCACATTAATGAGGTCTGACTAAGGAAGGAAATAAGGACAAACAGTCAAGTAGTCAGCAATGGACAGCGGCAATTGTATAAGTACATAATTTTCAGTTTGGATTGGATCGGTTTGCACAATGGGAACCAAAATCCGGTCTGATTCATTAAAAACGAGTTTTTTGAGATTTTTTTTCCAGGGTTTTTACTTTCTTCTGTTTTTGGATTATTTATTTTCGGTTACTGCAGTTTTACATTGGATTAGATATCTCCCAAAGCCCAAGCTACGTTAGCTATGAGCCCTTAGCAACAATTGGTTTTGAAGTAAGCTCTCTCCTCAAAGACCTAAAATCTTGAAATAGATTTAATCGGTTTGAACCTAGGAAACAAGAATCCTCAAGCCATCTTATAAATATTAATCCTAATTCTTTATGGTATAAGTTATATACAGCAGTAAAACAATTAAGACAACCAATCAGTTTTTCAAGCCATCATACATAATGCATGGAATGGGAGATATTAATCCATAAAAGACGAAAAGATTTTAAGAGAATAAACATATGCTAGAGCATGAAAAAGAAGGAAAAGGTAATGGCTAAAAAAGATGAGATTTTTTTAAAAAGGATCAGAGTAAAATAAATGGTGATTTGTATTGGTTGAATGAAATTGAACACCACTAAGGAGAAGCCGAGAAGGATTTCAAGATTTCTCTTCCAAGGGTCCCCAATCTTATA
Organism: Vicia villosa; assembly: GCF_029867415.1. NCBI lineage: Eukaryota > Viridiplantae > Streptophyta > Magnoliopsida > Fabales > Fabaceae > Vicia > Vicia villosa. The sequence goes on along the minus strand of NW_026705408.1, from coordinate 651,232 downwards.
ATGGTCAGGCATGGTGTTTTTGGGATCAGCAGCTCCGCGCTGCAATACGTGATTGCCAACTATGATAAGTACATACCTAGATTGTCAATAGTGCGCTATAGTGGCGTAGCATAGCGGAACCAAACCTCACCGCTACACTTTTGGTTTGCTAAGCGCTACACGCGATAGCGGGAATAGCGGCTGCTATTTGTGGCGTCATGGTGGCGCAATCGCCGTTTCTACACTCAAGTGTTTGCGTTTCAGAAAGCCATCTTCTTCGCAAAACTTCCTCACACAACTTCTTCGACATTCTTCTTCACAAATCAGCAAGTCATCTATTGTTCTTCCAAAATCATCACCGTTCTTCACCTATTTATTTATTTCTTCACCTTTCTCATCCATTCACAACTGATTTCTCCTCTGTTTTGCCGTGTTGCCTGTTTCCCTTTTATTAGCAACCACGACATCATCTTCCGCAAGTGTGACACAAACTTCCAATAGCAAGAGTTACTAAACATCACCTAGACTTGCTACATTAGTGCCTAATGGAGACGAGGACTCAAAGGTGGAAGAAGAAGCAAAGATTGAATCAAGTGATGAGCATGATGATATTAATGTGATGGAATTTAGAAGTGGAGATGAGGCAGACGCATATGCGTGATTTTGTTATGTTTGTTTACTTTTAGAACTTCGTTTAGTCATTTTCACAGACTCTCATTCCCTAAAGCTGTACTTAAATTGACCTAATTTGTGTTTAAACTCATTCGTAATAAAAAAAAACTGTACAGAACTTAAAATTAAAAAACAAAGCGCAACTTAATCCTAAAAATAAAGCAAATATAAAACAACCATAACACAATTCACTCTAAATCAACAATCTAAAGAGAGAAAATATACCGTCTTGCGCATTTTCCGAAAATCACTGGATTTAAACTCATTGCGAACAGCTTTCTCGAGAGTAAGCATGACTAACTCGCCTTGAAGGGTAACAACCTCTTCGTTGATTTCTTCAATAGTTTTAGTTCTAATTTCCTTCAATTGCTCCTCTCTCTTTGCCATCCTCACTGGGACCAAAGCGGTGCGTTTCGTCGCTGGAATTGTGCAAGTGCTAGGTTGGAGTAGTCGAGTGCCATTGAAGGAGGTTTTGAATTGTAAGGGTTTGGGAAGAAAGGAAAGTGTTGAAGAAGATGGTGAAGTAACGGAGAGGCTCAGCATTTTGTTTCCGTTTTCTCCTCTGCTCTTTGGTTTATCGTATGAACAGAAAATGTATGTAATGTTTGAAGATAATATCCACACCCTATCTATCCCCTTCATTTTTTATGAGCAAGAGTTATCTTTTTTTTAATGATTATTTATTTAATTAAATGAAATGGTTTTCAACAACCGTGATAAAAAAGTTAGTGTTTTTTTTACACAAATAAAAGGGTTTTTATTTAAATAATTTTTTTATGGTACACTAAGATACTAAGATATTAAGGGATGACTCAAGTGAGAACACTTGGTTATTACGAGAAATGAGAACAATAAATCACGACCATCAAATTTTGATTTGTTGATTTTAATGAATTGAATTAGTTTCTCTTTTTATGATCCTTAATATTTATTTTAAATCAACATAGAAAGAGAAACCAATCAAGTTCATTAAAATCAACAAATCAAAATTGGTTATGACTTGACCTTGTTGAATGTGAGAGTTGTAGAATATTATGGTTACCTTGTTGATGGGCTTACATGAGTAAAATATGAGTTGTAGAATAATATTGTTATCATGTTGGTGAGTATATTTGTTGAGTAATAACATGTTTGCCTTGTTAATGAGTAATATTTAGCATGTATAATAATTTCCTTATCTTGTTTGTGGACTTACATGAGTAATAATATGTATTACTCTATTGACGAGTATTCTTAAGCATATATGATGTTGGGTTGTAGTTACATATATATTGTTAGTTGTAATTATATGCATATGTTGAAAAGTGTAGTTAGATAAAAACTATCGTGGTAGTCTTAAAGGACGAAGTTTATGGTTTGAAGAGGAACCAATGTATGTTGTTGTATATCATACATCATGTGTGTCGGTGATAGTTGTACGCACTTTGGTCCAGTGACGAGTCATTGGTTCAAAAGGGGGATCAGTGACGAGTAAGGATCCACTCCATTTCTTAAACTCCATTTCTTTTCCATTACTATAGTTTTTGTATATATTACACGTATTTCGAAGACATGTAACATATATTTACTATTTTTTTAACTTTATGCACAAAAAACTATAGTAATTGACCCTCCATTTCTTTTTAGGAAATAGAGTGGATCCTTACTCATCAATGACGACTCCGGGGGCAAATATTATTTCTTTTTAAATAAAAAATCAACTAAAATATGGACTTTTCCCGTCGGTTTCTAAATCCACCAATGTAGTAAGATTACATCTATTACAAAAAAAATGATGAATGAAAAAAATGAAAGAAACATGTATTATTTCCTTTTTTATAGGTTTTTTACCATTCACCAATTTTCTTGTGTGTTACAATAACCTAACAACGAACTATATTCAAAATAAATTGTAGTATGATTAGGAATAAATTTTTCAATGTTGTTAACCGAAAAAAAAAATTACAAAATATTTTCTTTGATTGATAGCATTGTAGAGTTATTCTAAAATATAACAATAGTTTCTTTTACCATTCAACATTGGGAAGAGGTGGAAACACCACCAACAACAACAACAAAAACAATACCATTATGTGTGGTAGATTGCAATAATAGAAAATGATTTGTTAATGGTGGGTGCTTGAAGAACAAAACATAACCAAATAATATTTTTGTCTTGCAATTCATTCCAAATAATGATGTTTATGAGTATGGATCAGCTGTATAGTTAGGTTTAAGGAAAAATTAGTGAAGAAATCCTTTTATAATTAAATTTGGGTGGCATACCCCTCGGTGATTAGAGATACCGATGAGATCAACTATTTAATAATTAAATAGAAACGAAAAATAAAAAGAAAAACGTCGCATTTAAAGAAATAAAAACAAAAATTGTAGTTGTTGGGATTCAAAGCATGTAACCTGAATTAGTTTACCTCTTGGTTTTATAATAAAATCAGCAGAATAGATTATTTTTTTAGAAAGAATAAAAAATATGGTGCGTACAGGTATTATACCTCGGTTTTTTGTTAAATGAGATGAAATTGTTGTCACAAAATGTATTATTTGTAGTACTACATGTGAACCAACAAGCCTTGGACAACAAGATTGATGAAGACTTCTCTTAGGAGTGTCGTCAACATCAAAACTAAATAAATTATTGTAAACTTCATACATGTTAGCATATAGATCCACACGACCTCGTATTAATTTCTCATCGCCAGATCTACTTAGACAGTGACTTACACAAGACACCAGATCAAGTGGGAGCGGTTCTAAATGCCCTCACTATATAAAGTTCTTCACGCACCAAAACTATGTATTCTGCTTATTATTACACTCTTATTACTTCTCACATCGACTTGGGCATTAAGTACTAACATCACATATTCCCTTCGTTATGTCATATTAGAAGCACGCTCCACCGCATCTTAGTTTTACTTCACTCTATCATCAACTACTTAAGGTTTTGAATAAATCAGGTAGTAAAATCTATCTACTATCTACTCTACTATCTACCATATACTAAACAATTGACCAAAGAGACAAAAATACCCTTTCATGAAAATAAATTTGTACTACAACTTGGATATAAAAGTAATTAACAAATTAAGCACTGCCTTTTTAACTCTCCTCAAAGAATGTTACACCTGTTCACTTTTTATTTGGAACAACCTATTACCCGGAACATTGATTCAGTCTCTCTCTTTCTCCTCTTTATCGTATAACCCTTTCCCCTATCTTTGTTCTCTCTTTCTTTCAAAACCCTAAATCGCCGCCGCTATCACCATATCTCCATCACCGTGTATATTCGGTTCACCGTTCATCTTCCCAGGTTCACCAAATTGGATTCGTAAAATCACCTACTCCGAGTGACACCTCCGACACCAACTCTCAGCTCCGATCTCCGCCGACGCATCTAGGAATTTCCGATTGCAGGTTTTAGGTTTCTTCTATTTTTAACTTAAATCCACCTTTCGTCTTTCGTCTTTCAAATCAAACAAACACTTCATTTGTTTCTATAGATTGACCCAAAGATTTACAGTGTTTTTGAATCAAAACTCACATCTTAACTATTAACATTTGATTCAGAAGAAATCAGGAGCTTGTGAAACAAACAATACTCAAGCATGAAGCCATATTTAAGGACCAGGAATGTTAACTTGATGGTTTCTATTCTGAGTTTAAACATAACAGAACAGACAAAAAACTGAGGATAATCCTTAAAAAACCTATGATTTCTATTCATAGTTCCTTTTGAGTTTAAATATTGTTATTGTCATGTTGGTGAATTATTGTACTTTAATGCTCACTCTGATATCTCATGAGTATTTGTTGTTGCAGTTTCACTATTTCTTTTCCGTTATTATGAAGGATCTACATACGGGTCGACTTCCTTATCCATAAGGATCGACATACTATCAAGCATTTTTATAGGATTTTTAACTATAAATAATTATTGCTTATGGGTGCTCATATATTATAACCCTTTGTATACACATTTTTTCCTTTGATATTATCTTTTTTATTTGTTTCAAATGTGATGAAGTAGTAACTTTTTTCTGTTGATGTTGCAGCTGAATCCAACCATGAATAAAGTAAAAGATCCAATGGCAGGAACCATTTGACATAGGAAGCGGTTTTGTGAATGCTACCGCATTATTAAACCTGGGATGGCTTTTCGATTCAAGTAAGCCACTTAATGAACTTCTAAAATATTTTCATTATATTTATAATGTCTATAAGCTTAATTGAACTGTGCATATGGCATGTCTTTCTTTGTATACAACAAAGTTATGCTTGCAATATCTGTTCAGTCATGGTTTTAGTCTGCCGTTTAACGTTACAAGATACTTATATTTGTGGTTTCCTCTGTAGGATAGCTTCATGAGTCGATACAGGTCTTGAGGAATGGCCCCTGCTGCTAATTTCGGTGGGTTTAGTTTTAGAGGGTCGGGGATGGCTCATAGACAGCCTGCTGCTGATAATGAGTCTGGCGGATTAAATGCATGAGCTTTGATTCAGGTGCTTCCTGTGTTTCTCATTTTGCCTCTCTTAAGTTCCCTAATGTGCATTTTTATTAGTATGTATGTCTTAACATCAAGCATTTTAACTGGTATATATGTCTTTATATATCAGCTATTCATAGTGTATCACTAACGAACATAAATTATGTAGTTGTTCAAGATCAATGAGGACGTAGTCATCGATGCAACACACACGGGAAATATAGCACGTTTAATAAACCACTCTGTATGTTTTTACTGGACTTTACTGTAACTTTGCTGCATGTTAGTTAGAGTTTCTTCTTCATAATTTAGTTAGTTCAATCTAAATCAAATTAAGATTTTGAAATGTTTATCCTATCATGTTTAATTCATTTTTTATTAGTCATTTGTTTAAAGAAGGTATCACATACCTTTAGAACCAATAAATTTAGTGCTATCACAGAGTCATTCTTACTATTTTCCAGACCTTGTCTCAGCTGATGCATCATTGTCACCCCATACATTGACTTGATGGTAAGGTAAGCAAACACTACCATAATCATGATCTTTGTTTGAGGAAGGAAGATAATACAACTCAAACCGTTTGTTGACTTGATGGTTAAGTATGTTGTTGTCTGGTTTAAAAATGCTTAACTGTATTGGTTTTGAAGTGAAATAAAGTTTGGTATGCTAGAAGTATGAAAAAAATTGTGAAGTTTAAAATAGTGTATTACAAATTGAGCTAATGTCATTTAATTGATTTGTTTTGTTTCTTATGAATACTTATAGCTAGCATAGATGCATAGTTAATCTTAATTGTCTTTGGAGAAATGTTGCTTTAAAGGATAGTCTTTGGCATATATGGATAAGAAAAAAAAACTAAAAATAAGATGTTTTTCATAAAAAATGTTATTTAATAATGTTCAAATATTCTGCAAGTGTTGAAACTAGATTGTTTGCCAAAGAGAATTTTATATAGTAGTGTTTTTCCTATGGTGGTTTTGACTATTTTTGTAATCTTTTATTATTCCAAGGTTTGAAGAAATAACTATATTTTGTATGGATTGTCATTCTATAGGTACAAGAATCTCAGTTAGCACAGCAGGGAAGGGGAAGCTAATACATGACACCGTAAATGATAATGTTGGAGTAATTTTAAGCCTTTGGTCACGTGAAGAATTTTTGAACCTGCATGTATAATGGCCAAAGTTGTGATTAGCTTATGTGGTTATCAGTTTATGTATTAAATCAATAGCCAAAGTTGCATACTGTGTTATGTTTTATTTACACGTGAGTTCTCCATAAGTACATCATTTTTATTAAAATTAATTCTAATAGATTTCCAATATAGCATAATGAATCATTTAATTTTTATATATTTTTGAGATTATACTTTGATTATCAAATTTTTAAATTATTAAACTTTACATAATAAATAATAAAAAAAGTTAACAAAATATAATAACTACCTCATTCTCTTTCTCTTTATAAAGAACAACTTCAATTGAAAATATAATATAGTTGCATATTTATAATTATTATTCATTTATAATTGAATCATTCATTTTAAATTTACATGTTTTTAAAAATATTTGTTACAATATTAAATAAATTTACATGATATTATGTTGTAGTTTACGGGTCACTATCAACATAACACACATTTTATTTATTTTTTCAAATGTTAAAATTCTTTTTATTCTCTTTATGTCTGATGAGTCAATTTTTTCTTTGTATAATTATTTAACAATTAAGTAATTCATTTTAGATTTATTTGTATAATGTATTTTTTTTTTATTTTAATAACATGAAAAATGTATTTATCTCACGGGTAACTAACAAGACAATATTTATTTTAGTTTAATCAATCATTATTTTAATTCAAGAGACAAAATCTTTATTTTTAAATATTAACTTTTTTCTCCATCTAATAAGTCTAATAAGTATATTTTTCTTCTTCTTTGTGTATGATTATTTAATATAGTTAAATCTATCTGATTATTGTTTATTTGAAAATAAGTAAATAATTTTAAATTTTGCATTTATATCTAAAATTTTACATTTGTATTTCATACTATATAAGTGATATTACATTAAGCCTCATTCATGTATTATCACATTAACAAATATTTTATTTTTATTTTTTTTATTTCATGATTATTATTTGAAGATTCTAAATTACTACATATTTTTTTAGTTGTTTACACAATATCATAATTAAATTACCCATCCTCAAAATATATGTTGTTGGAATTGCAAAGCATTGTGAAATTGACTTTGAAAATATTATTAATAAAACTTTTTTCTAATGGTTAATTTCCATTTTATATATATATATATATATATAATTTTGTCAAACTTTTTTATTTCACATTTTTTCGTATCATTCAAAAAATACTACACCATAAATAATGCACCCGTGCGACAGCACGGGTCTCTGACTAGTTAGAGCTTATAAAATAATTATCAAATGGGTCATGCTAACATGTGTTTTAAGATTAATTTAACTAGTAACAAACCCGTGCATACGCACGGGTTCTGGTCTGATACGCGCATTTGTTTATATAATATAATCATTTTAAATAGAACATTTAAAAAGAAAAAATATTCTGATCAATAATAAATTTTTTCGTATATAAAAATATTTAGATGAATAATAATTTTTTCTCTTATATCATTCTTGGATCATAAATATTTGAATCATAAATATCATCTTTCTTATATAAAAATATATGTAGACAAGAATATATATTTATTTCCGTATTCAAATATATTTATGTTTAGGTATCATTTACAAAAATATCTGGATCAATAGTAAATTTTCGTATATAAAAATACTTAGATCAATAATAGATTCTTTCCTGTATACCATTTTTTAATTAAATTTTTTTGGATCATAAATACCATTTTTCATATAGAAAAATATTTAAATCAATAATAGATTTTTTCCCGTATACAAATATTATTTATGTTTAGGTATCATTTATAAAAATATCTGGATCAATAGTAAGCTTTCGTATATAAAAATATTTAGATCAATAATAGATTTTTTCCAAGTACAACATTTTTGAATAAAATTTTTTTGGATCATAAATACCATTTTTCGTATATAAAAATATTTAGAACGATAATAAATCTTTTCCGTATATAAATATTATTTTTGTTTAGGTATAATTTATAAAATTATTTGAATGAATAGTAAATTTTCGTATAAAAAATATTTAGATCAACAATAGATTTTTCCCCTCTACCATGTTTGAATCAAAAAAATTTGGATCATAAATATCATTTTTCGTATATAAAAATATTTTGATCAACAATAGATTTTCCCCATTTTCAAATATTATTTATGTTTTGCTATCATTTACAAAAATATCTGTATCAATAGTAAATTTTCGTATATATAAAAATATTTAGATCAATAATAAAATTTTTTCCGTATACCATTTTTTAATTAAATTTTTTTGGATAATAAATACCATTTTTCATATAGAAAAATATTAGATCAATAATAAATTTTCCCGTATAAAAATATTATTTATATTTAGGTATCGTTTACAAAAATATCTGGATCAATAATAAATTTTCTTATGTAAAAAAATATTTAGATCAATAATAGATTTTTCCCCGTGTACCATTTTTTAATAAAAAAATTGGATCATAAATACCATTTTTCGTATATAAAATTTATTTTTAATAATATATTTTTTTCCGTATACAAATATTATTTATGTTTAGGTATCATTTACATAAATATCTGAATGAATAGTAAAAAAATTTATATAAAAAAATTTTGATCAATAATAAATTTTTTCCCGTATACCATTTTTCATTAAAATTTTTGGATCATAAATACCATTTTTCTTATAAAGAGAAAATGGAGTATAGAGATTATGATAGAAAACTAAAAAGGTGAAGAGAGAGAAAGAATGGTGAAAATAAGTTATAATATAATTGAATAAAATATTAAGATTATAATGGACAATTGTGTGGATTGACCAAAAAACCAACAATTTTAATAGGTGTAGAAAAAGTAAGAATGGGTAATTTTGTAAAAACCAGAACCACTAATTTTCTTATATTATAGATTTTAAAAAGGTTTTGAATAATTATTTAAAAAATCTTTTAATTTAATTTTAAGTAGCTTCCAGTAAAGTTAATACAAAACAAGTAGCCTCTTAAATCTAAATTTGTAGTTAGTGACCCTACCCGTAGCTTTCACATCTTAAAAAGCGTTGCGTTGAATTGTATGCATAAAAAAATCTAAGAGAGGTGTTAAAGCGTTACAATTAATTCTGTTAAAGAAAATTAAGCAGTTAGTTGATATCAAAAACATTATATCTCTAATCTCTCTCAAATATTTAGGATGTGTCATGCATGATGTGAGTGTCTTTTTTCAAAGGTTGGGGGAGCATATTTGGTTGAGTGGAGGCGCTTGAAGGCAACACGGTGGAGAGGCAATTCCATTATGATGGTGATGTGAAAGCACTAACTAGTTTGCTTACGTACTCAAATGGGAAGGCTGATTATGGCTTCAGTGGGGGAAAACAATGTCCTTTTTCACAATCTTCTTTGATTTTGACCAATTGCACCTCACTTTCTCAAGCCTCCATTAAGTTTTTTCGGCCTTAATGGCTGGATTCATCGGAGAACTCAACTTGAGCCACTCCTTTGCACTTGCTTGCTACCACTAAAAAGATGGACCAGAAAATCAAACTATCATTGACTTGTGTCCATTTAAAATTTTAACACTAAGATTGGAATAAAAAACTACTAGTAAACTATAACAAAGAAAGCGTGGTGATTGAAGAGTGAGGTTGTTAAGGTGTAGACAGATTCATCACATCACTAGTACTACTACTAGTACTCGAGATGTTTTCACTTTCGTTGTATATTTGGGTGGATCTGAATTTATTTATTTGCGTTTAAAGTATTTATAAGATAAGTGTATTGTACAGACCATATATTCAAAAGGAAATTACGATTGGATGGGTAGAAAGAATTTAGGTTTGATGCATGGGCGGAGTCGAGGCCCAGTTAGTCCGGGCAGTCGTCCGGGCTCAACCCCTATTTTCTTTGAATTTCCCCCAATTTAATAGGCGATTTTTAGACAACATCAATGACAAAATTAGTAAAAATAGGGTGTGAAAATTAAAACAGATGAATAATCAACGGTGTAAAATTTTTGCGCAGGCTGCGTAAAATTCTTGACTCCGCCACTGATTTGATGCATATGAGAACGCCAAGTTATATAAGGAGAGAACAAAAAGATGATTTGACAAACGAACTATAAAAAGATAATTCAAAGAAGGAGAGCTAGTCATGCTATTCAATTTTACGTTGAAGTTGTTTCTTAGAAAGCTCTGTTCTAAATAGTATGGACTACAGCTGTCAAAATGGGTTAGCTCATATGGGTTGGTATGTCAGACCTGAAAAATCAGAGGGCTTGTACTATAAAATTAGAGGTCATATTTTTTCAGGTTCTTTTTTATCTCGGTCGTAAAAAGCCCGCTAGTCATTAGAGATGACCGGTATGGACCGTGGGTAGCCCGTTAGACTCGTAAAGCTATAAATTTTAAAAAAAATTATATTAATACTTAGTGTTAAATATACAACACCCCCTGCAATATAGACAAGATTCAGAGTATTATTTTATACAATTTAGACATGTAATACATTTAAAAACACATTATATTATTTATAAAAGATAGTATAGTATTTTTTTTAATAAAAAAGGTGAATGTATTAATTCAAAAATATCAATGAGTACAAGATGATCGCTAGGATCCAACCCACCAAACATACTAAAAACAAAAAAATAGAGCTCAAAATCTAAAGTAGCAACTTAGCTACATGCTTTTCAGCTTATTTGTATACCAGCCCCTATAAACCATATTCTTTAATATCAACAACTATATCCTTATGCACGGTATGACTAAAAGTAACCTCGTTTCTATGATTCCAAAATCCATACAAAATTTCCGTGAATGCCAATTGAGAAGACTTGCTTTCTAACCCTTTGCTCTAATGTAGTGGATAATCCATTCTAATTCCTCAACCCAAGGTCTATGAATGTGATCTACATTTAGCCTGTAAAGAATTTGTACCCAAGTATGATTCATTATATTGCATTCGAAGAAGGGATGTTCAAGAGATTTGTTTGCAGCTTTACAAAGGCTACAAATAGTCTCTTGGATAAAACTGAACTAGTATAGTCTATCTTTAGTTGGCAAGCGACTATGACACATCAACCATAAGTTCAAAACTGCTATTGGTCTTGCATGATTCAAAGTCATCAGATGCCTCCAAGACACTGAACCATTATCATTGATTAATAACCTATATAGACCTTTCATCGAGATTTTATCTTGCTGCAACATTTTTTCCCAATCCTGTTGGTGAAGGGTGACAGTTACTCTATGTACTTAAAAATATATCATGTTTAAAATAATATAATTTTTAATTATATTTATAATAATTATTATGAGATTTTTATTTTTTATAAAAAAAATTTTGTTTAGGGTCGAGTAGTTTGAAGTCCATCTAGGGTCAGGCTCGGGTAGAAATTTCGAGTCCATATTACAACAGGTTTTTTAGACCCACCCTAAAATGCCCGAAGTCCGCCAGGGTTGGTCCGTTTAGGACCGGGTAACTCATTTTGACAGTTCTAGTTTGGACCCTTTCATGTAAAGAGCATAATGCCATCAAGAGTTCTTGAGGTATGAAGTGAATCCACCGAATCATTCATGGTGAACATGCAGAGGCTCAAACACTGTGTGACTGGAGAAGAGGTGGAAAAGGGAGCTAGCTTCACTCTAAAGGAGCCCCCTCGAAAATAAAAAATAAAAATTGAAAAGTCCAGGTTAATGACTTTAAACAAAGTGTTGCATGGGAGGCAACCCACAGATTTTTAATCTAATGATTTCTTTTGTTCTTGTTAGTTTGATTTTGTAGGAAAATAATGAGATTTGTCATGTCGTAGAAAAGGTGCCTTTTAGAAGGATATTCATGAAAAACTTTGGAAGATTTTAGCAAAAGTAAAAAAATACATAAAAATACCATGACCAAAAGCGCATAAATCAACCAATTTTTGCATGAGACAGTGAAAATGACACGCAGATCGTCATGGAGCTAACAATTATATTCTCTCTAAGGAAAAAATAATAAAAAAATAAGAAGAGGAACTGACTGGTAGGTCGTATTCATCATAACAATTAAAATTTTCCCGGATGATGTATGTCCTCAGCCATGACCACCATCACAATCCACCATCCCAAAGCCTTTCCCTTTAAGCGTTAACGAGTTGCTTGTCATCAGTGTTGACGACCGTCAACAACGATTTGACATGTCTTTTGACGTCTCGAATCTGCAAAACCCCGCCAGGTCTTCCCCTTTTTGCTAGTAAAAACTATTGAGAATTCACTTTAAAACCTTCAAAAATTTGATTTTATCTCCTCTCTCTTCACTTCCTGCAAAAAATACCATTCTCACTTCATCTTCTCCCACACTTAAAACACATTCTCAACCAAAGCCCCTCTCAAACACAAAAATCCTTTTCTCATAATTTGAAGAATTCTTCCACGAAGAATCCAAAGAAGAAATTCATCTGGAATGGGGAATAGGCAGAGAAGACATGTTGCTTCATCAGAACACCCAATTGGCATTATTTTCAGCAATGAAGATTAGAGGGTGTGGTTTAATGAGTTATTACAGAGGTGAATTACACCAAATAGCTATATCAATGAAACTTGCTTGGAAATCTTAAGATTGATGTTCGATGTTCAATGGATGTTTGATAAACTCGGTTGGAGGCATTTTTTGTCTCAAATATCACACTTTTGAAAGAATTACTCTTGAATTTTTTAGTTTGATTTAAAGTTGAATTAGGAAAAAGACTAAGAGATCACTTTGGAGCGGTCTCTTTTAAACTATTTAATCAAGATATGAGTTTAACTTTGTTGAAATAGGAAATATGTTTTAATTAAATGTGATTGGTAGGGAAAAGGCCCCTGTGGGTGGTATAAATGCCTTTGATTTTGACAGGTTTTGGAAGCGTTTAACAGGGGAAAAAAGGGCTACTAACATGGCGGGTAAAAATTCCTCTTGCATCCACAACTCCGTTATTAGGTGAGTTCAAAAAATTATCACACACTGTGTTTAGTAGAGGTGATAGTAGTAATACCAATTTAAAAGAGCTTTAGTTAATATAGTGCATCTTCAAATTGAAAATGTTCATACCGCGAGCTTCATGATCGCGCACATAGAAAAGGTAGTTGATGCAAAGAAGGGAGACATTATGGTGGGTGGTTTTATTACCTTCATAGCTAAAGCCCTAAGGTACAAAGAAATGATTAGACAACTAAAGCCTATTGTAGGAAAAAGGTTAAACATGGTTGCATGTCTTGCACAAAACTTAATTACGAAAATAAGCCTAAATTAGAAAAAGAAGTCATCTAAAACATGGTGTTTCTAAACCCGACAATCACCAACGTTCAAGATCAAGATAATAGGTTGTATGGAGTGAATTCATGTCCACTCCAACTCTAAGGATGCCAGTGACACTAAGATGGACCGGAGATAGCGAGTCTCTCCGTCTAGTCCACAACCACTTCTACCTCACTCCCAATGTAGTAAATGAACACTTTTAAGGTAATAAAGACATTCATTAGGATAACATCATTTACGAGTTGAATGCTTTAAGAGCCGAAGTGGAAGATTTGAGAGAAGCTCAACCAGCTCACAATGATCAAGAAACTGAACATGAAACTAGACACTGACTGCAACATATGATGATCCAAAGAATGTTATCCTGGCATGTTCAACAAGGCCATTTCTATCCTCCTGGTTTCCAAAGTGATGCAAGAATGATGACACTATGTCATTGTATGTATTCTTCTTAAAAAATGAAGAGAAATAAGTCAAAGATGACCAAATTTGAAGAATAATAGTCAAAGAATAATGCAAAAATAGCCAAGTATGAAGAAATAAGGACTTAGAGAAATTTGACTGAATAAGGAGCAAAAAGCGAGAAGATACTGGAATAATTAGGTGCATCATCGTGCGCGTGAAAGAGAAAGTAAAAAGATGCATCACGTACGTGAAAGTGCAGAAAAAGTGGCATCATGTGCGATGAGCCCTTTTCTGGGGAAATTCTAATGTGTTATGGTACGATTAGAAGGCCATAAAGGGGAATTTTGGCATCATTTCAAGGATTCTGCAATTGGAGACTGCAAGTAGGGTTGACAATGAAACGAACCAACTCGAAAACAGTTTGGAACTCGACTTGATAATTAAATAATTGAACTAGATTCATGAACCAAATGAGTTGAATATGAGATAAAAACTAAGTTCGTTAACTAAATAAGCAGAACTTGAACTATACATAATTCGACTTGTTAGGTTCATAAGTCAACTTGATTATGTGTGAGTTGAATTATATTATTTTTAAAAGTAAGTTTAAAGATTTTTCCCAAATCTCAGCCTTATCATTTCTTTTAATCTAATGATTTTAATTGATAGTTTATATTCTCAAGTGAGCAAAATATTTTTAAAAATAATTATACAAAATCAATGTCGTATAATTTTCAATCTTATAACTTTATTTTATTTTATATTTTTTATTTAAAAAAATATATATTTAAAATGTCACATATATAAAAAGAATAGACTTTAAAAAATAACTTCTAAATCCGTAAAGCAAACGAGTTGAGCCTAACAAGTTGAATAAAGTTGTTCGTGAACTTTTAACGAGTCGAGTCTGAGCTGGAAAAAAAGTCAGTGACAACTTGAATCGATATTTGAGCTGAATTAATTCTTAACGAGTCAAGCTGAGTTGAGGCAAGTTTGACTCGACTCATTTCAAGCCCCAACCGCAAGTGACAATTTACTACACCAGATGTGAGTTTTAGAGCGCATTCGAAGCCATTGAAGGCCATGTCTTCAAGGATTTCTTATGCAATCTTCTTCTTGTTATTTGGTAATGTAATTTTATTAGAATGAGTAGGTAAATGCTTTTAGGTTAGGTTTTGTCTAATGAACTTATTTCGAACTTGTTGGGATATATGTTTAATTTGATGTTGCATGATTAATCTTAGTTATATTTCTATTTAATTGCTTCTTTTACATAAAACGCATTATTTGAGAAACTATGTTAATGTGATCATGGACGTATAGGGAATACTGATTCTTAGCATATGCGTTTGAACTAGGGAAATTATTGTACTTATGTTGATTGAATAGGGATAAGAAACCTTTAGTGGTGGCATTAGAATTAACGCATTATATCATCACCTGATTTCACTTACGCCGGTTGAATAGAAATATGAGACCTTTAGTATAAATTAGTGAGCTATACACCAAGGGATTTAGTATAGTGGTTATGTTAATTCTCCGTGGAAATATAACAAAGTTTTATTCATGTAACACATTAGACATCAACAAGGGAGAAATAAGTGATTATAGGCAAAACCTGACCGTTTTCTCATATTTGCCGAAACAACTTTATTTTCTCGCAAATTAAACTCGAACCCCCCATTATTACTTTCTAAACATTGCACAATTTATATGGTTAAATAGCAATCCATATGGGTACAATCTTATTTATTACTTTGATAATATCAATACACTTGCCGAGAAGTCATCAAGTTTTTGACTCCGTTGTCGGAACGATTGATAGTTTCAACAAGGTAATTAGGTCTCTCTAATTTTTGTTTTCATTTGTAAATATTTTATTTGTGTTTCTTCTTGTTTTTTCTTTTCTATTCTTTCTCTTTTAGTTTTATTCTTGTTTAACTTTTTTTATCTAGAACAATGCTACTAAGGTATTTTTTTTGTATATGAGGTCAAGTCAATCATGCAATATGGAGTTTATGCTAACCTAACAAGGTTTGAAGCTTACAAAAAACAACTTGCAGCTAAAACTCTAATTCTAGGAAATGCAAGAAATTATTCAAAGCTAGAAATTTACATTAACACTAATCATTCATAGGAGGAGGATTTTCATCATCTTAACTTGCATAAACCTTTACTCAGTTCATAAAGATCACTCAACTCAATTTTCAGAAAATCAACAGGCATCGAGAAACCTTACAAAAGGAGATGGAAACATCCTTCAAGAACTTAGAGATTCAACTTGGTCAAGTATCCAACCAATTAGCATTAAAACTGAGATATAGTAAGGATTCTGATGAAAATATTGTAGATAGTCCTATGGATAAGGAAATTGAAAGAGAATTCAAACCGGAATGTGAGGTAGTCGATGAAGGAGGAGTTGAAAAAGATACATAAGAATAAAAATACACACCATCTGATAAAGGAATAAAAGCAAGAATAGAACAAGAAAAGGTGAAAAAGATATGTGGAAAAAGAGCAAGAATACAAGATGGAGATTGTATAGTTATGGGTGAAGCTTCCATAATTAGTTTAGACTTAGACATCCAACAACAATATCTTCAACAAAAGAATACCCATACTCCTAGCAACAAGGCTCATAAGAGAGAAGAAATAGATGAAGTATTTAATGAGATTTATGCCTTGTTCGATACTATCAAGCTGAAAAGAAGATGGAAGAAAACCCTTCAATTCCTTAAAATAATAAAATTCCTAACAAACAAAAGGAAGATGAAGGATAATGTATTTTTTGTGTCATATATGTCGCCCTAACAAAAAGTTAAAAGGTCAAGCTTAGGACCTTAAAGAATCGCTTAATGGGAGGCAACCCATCAGATAAGTTTATTTCATTTGCAATTTTAAATTTCATGTTATTTTAATTATTCGTTTTTTTATTTTGTAGCATGTCGTATTAAAGAGCAATAAGCCAAAGACGAGAAAAAGGGATTGAAAGAAGAAAGAGAGATTAAAAAATCTCTATAATCCTAATTTTTTTCTAATCTCTTTGCACTTTCGAGCGTTGTTGTTGTTTCAGGAAATGGGTCCAAAGAGTAGCCATTCCTCTTATGCAACATCATCAATCAGACAAGGGCAAAATGGACCAAATGGAGCCAAGACTTCAACAACATCATGCAAAACGTGCAAGACTTTTTCCGCTCCAATGACATTTTAATTTGGAGTTTTCTGAATTTTTAGCATTTTCCGCAATTCCTTTTTACGCCCAACAAGTCAATCTAGAGTAGTAGCTACAATAATCGGTCCCCCGTTATACAATTAAGTGGATGTTGGTCTTTAATAAACAAGTTTGTTGTTGTTGTTATTGTTGTGTCTTTCAGATTAAAAAAATTGCAACTTTGGCAATGAACAAATGAATCAAGAGAATCATCAAAAACTCCAACAGTTTGGTTTCAACACCATTTTTAGCCTTTGGATAAAAAAACATCCTTCATTTGACTTCCCTTTCCATTTCCATCAATGATGCCCTTTTTGATTTTTCAAGTGTTCAAGGGGTGTTCGCCAAGGCGACCCTTTATCACATCTTCTTTTTTGTTTAGCAGAAGAAGTTCTTAGTCAAAGTATTGCAAAATTGGTGTCCTCTAGTAACGTTTACTTGATTTCTAGCCCGGGAAAGGCCACAGTCCCTTCTCACTCTCTTTACTCAGACGACATTTTCATCTTCTACAAAGGTTCTACCTCCAACATCAAAGCTCTTACCTCCATTTTCAACTCTTATTCCTTAGCTTCGGGCAAGTTATCAACAGTGACAAATCTTTTATCCATTTTGGTGTTATGCCTTCTTCCATAGTTAAATATTTTGTCCTTGCTAACGGGTTTCAAAATAGGTATTTTGCCCTTTACGTATCCAGGAGTTCCTGTTTTTAAGGGTCAGTCAAAGTCCAATTATCTTTAACCAATTGTTGATATATTCCTTTGTAAGCTTGCTTCTTGGAAAAGTTCTATAATGTCGCTTGCTGGTAGGGTCGAGCTTGTTAAATATGCGTTACATGGCAATCTCAGTCACTATATGTCTATCTCACGGCCTTTGGAGCTTCTAAGGGGCCTGGAACATGCATCTCGTAATTTCATTTGGAGCGGTCAAATTTAGGAGAAAGTTGGCTACCGTTGCTTGGAAAAACAGTTGTAAGCCCTTTTCGGAAGGCAATTTCAGTCTTTGCTCCTTAGCTAGTCTCAATGAAGCCTCGAAATCATTGTTTTGTTGGGATCTTGTTAACTTCAATGAGTCTTGGGTTGTTCTGCTTAGAAGCCATGTTTTTCATAAATCCAAGGTTATCAATCATCACATTTTCTCTTCTATTTAGACTAGCGTCAAGGTTGAATTTTCTACAGTTAAAAGCAATTCCTCTTGGTTGTTTGGTAATGATAAATATATCAATTTATGGTCCGACGTTTGGTGCGGCCCCCTTTGAAGCATGCTATGCGAGACTATATATTTGATGGAAATCTTACTATAAGTAACTGTTGTGAAAAACGATACCAATAACAAAGTATAATAGGGAATTAGGGAAGAGAATAAGAACACAAGAATTGGTTATAACTGCTATTCTTTTACTTTCTCTTAAAACAAGATTACAAGCTTACAAGAATAACAAATAACCTCTCTCACCCTAAATTAGGATTTGCAGCTTAGCAATGATGAGAGACTAGTATGCTATCTATAATAAAACCTAACATACTAACTAATGGGCTTTTTCAGCAAGGCCCATTACACAAGCCAACTTAATAAACAAGCTAACTTAACAAATTAGGGTTTAAACACTAAAACCTAATTTAACATGCTAACAACCCTAGCATCTTCGACATCTGCATGCTAGACCCATCTTCGACTACAGCATGCACACTTCGACATCAGCATATAATCAATCCTTCGACTTCATGCTTAACTCTGTCGAACTGTCGAACTAAGAAGCTACCCTTCGACAATACTAGAGTTCGATCCAATATCTCACAAATCTCCACCTTGGACCTAACTCTACAACGTCAAGGAACATACTAGCTTTCTTCATGCAGCTTTATCAACTGCATACAGTGGAAAAACTTGCAACTCGGCAATGTCTTGGTGATCATATCAGCAGCATTGTCTTCAGTCGAAACCTTCAGCACTTGGACTTCTCCACGCTCGATTACTCCTCTGACGAAATGCAGCCTCACATCAATGTGCTTAGTTCGCTCATGATAGGCTGAATTCTTCAACAGGTGTATTGCACTTTGACTATCACATTTAACAGTGATACCTCGACCTTGAAGTTTTAGCTCCTTCGCAAAACCTTCAAGCCACAATGCTTCTTTCACAGCTTCAGTTAGGGCAATATACTCTGCTTCAGTGGTTGATAGAGCAACAACCTTCTGAAGTGTTGCTTTCCAACTGATTGTAGTGCCAAACATAGTGAAAACATATCCAGAAATAGATTTTCTGGAATCCATACAACCTGCATAATCAGAGTCGACATATCCTTCTATTACTGCTTTACTATCTTCACCCAAGGCTCCACCATAAATTAGGACTCTATTTAGAGACCCATTTATGTACCTTAAAATCCACTTCAATGCTTGCCAGTGAGCCTTTCCATGATTCGTCATGTACCTGCTTACAAGACTTACTGCGTATGCTATGTCGGGTCTAGTACAGACCATAGCATACATCAAAGAACCAACTATATTAGCATACGGAATGCTATTCATATAGGCTCTTTCGACATCAGTACTGGGACACTGATCAATACTCAGCTTGAATTGAGGGTTTGTTGGAGTCACAACTGGCTTCGAATTCGACATACCAAACTTTTCAAGAATCTTCCGTAGATATGCCTCTTGAGATAGACATAACTTCGACTTCTTTCTATCTCTTCGAATGTCAATTCCAAGAATCCTGGAAGCAGCTCCCAGATCCTTCATATCGAACTCCTTATTGAGTTCAGCCTTCACCCTCGTCACATCTTCAACATTGTTGCTTGCTATGAGAATATCATCCACATAAAGCAACAAAATAACAAATGAATTACCAGATCGAAATCTGAAGTAAACGCAGTGGTCGAACTGACTTCTAATGAAACTTATGCGTGTCATGAACTTGTCGAATCTCCTATTCCACTGTCGAGGAGATTGTTTCAGCCCATACAAAGATCTCTTTAACTCGCACACATAATCTTCCTTCCCCTTTTCGACATACCCTTCAGGTTGCCTCATCAGGATCGTTTCATCTAAATCACCATACAAGAACGCAGTCTTCACATCCATTTGTTCCAGTTCAAGATCGAACTGTGCCACCATGGCAAGCAACATTCGAATGGACCTATGCTTCACAACAGGAGAAAACACATCATTGAAGTCGACACCTTCTTTCTGAGTGAAACCCCTTGCAACTAACCTTGCCTTGTATCTTTTTTTGATCAGTTCCCAGGTATGATTATCATGAAGAGATTTTATCTCATCATCCATGGCCTTCAGCCATTCAGTCTTATTTCGACTCCTCATAACTTCCTTATAGTCTCTAGGTTCTTCGTCTAGAACCTCACTTGCAGAGATTAAGGCATAGGCTATAAGATCTGCATATCCAAGTCTTTGAGGTGGCTTGATGACTCTTCTCGACCTATCTCTCGACAATAGGTAGTCATCGTCAGTTTCCTCAACTTCAGCATCTTCTGCTTCTTCTTCGACTTCATCTGGGATATGCAATTCAGCATCAACATGCTCCACCTCAACAGGAATCTCTACCTGTTCCAGCTCTTCGTCCGATGTTTCTGTACTTCGACCAACATCATCAGTTTTCTTAAAAGCCATTTCAGCTTCATTGAAAACTACATCTCGACTGGTGATACACCTCCTGTGACCTGGCTCTAGGCACCATAGCCTATAAGCTTTGACTCCTTCAGGGTATCCCATGAACATGCATTTCAGAGCTCTAGGTTCGACCTTGTCTTGCCTAATGTGAGCATAGGCTACGCAACCAAATACTCTCAGTTTGTCGAGATCTGGTGGATGTCCCGACCAAACTTCTTCAGGTGTCTTCATATCTAACGCTGTCGAAGGACATCTGTTTATCAGATATGTTGCTGTCGAAACAGCCTCAGCCCAGAACACCTTTGTTAACCCCGCACTAGTCAACATGCATCTGACTCTCTCCAAAATAGTTCGATTAAACCTTTCAGCCTAACCATTTTGCTGTGGAGTACCTGCAGTAGTTCTATGCCTTGCAATACCAGAGGCAGCACAAAAACTGTCGAATGCCTCATTGCAAAATTCAAGGCCATTGTCGGTTCTAAACCTCTTGACCTTTCTGCCAGTCTGATTTTCAACCAGAGTCTTCCAACTTTTGAAATTCTCAAAAGTTTCATCCTTAGTCTTCTGGATGAATACCCATAATTTTTTGGAATAATCATCTACTATGGATAGAAAATACCTTGCTCCTGAATGTGATGGACACCTTGCAGGCCCCCAAAGATCAGCATGGATGTAATCAAGGGATCCATGTGTTCTTTGTTTGCCTTTGTTGAACTTCACTCTGCAAGATTTTCCAAGTACACAGGGTTCACAAAACTTCAGCTTTTCGACTTTGTCTCCACCAAGCAGATTTTGTTTCCCTAATTCGACCAGACCCCTTTCACTGACATGGCCCAATCTCATGTGCCAAATTTCTGTTTTCGACAAAGGTTTCGTGGATGCAACATTTGTCGAACCACTTACAACTTCAGCCTCAAGGGTATACAAGCCTTGTTTCTTCACGCCTCTCAAGACTTCCTTCGAACCCTTCATGTGTAACACCCCATTTCTACCCGGCAAATATATATAAATCAGAGTTTTTCAAAATTTCTCAATAAACAAATGAGGCGTCACATAATCAAAACAAAACAAATCACCTCGTCGCATAAAGCGGATACATAGCACCTTTGAAATAGAATAACTTATTTTATTAAAACACAGCGGAATCACTTAAGAATGTATTCAATAAAATATCTTCAGTTAACTTAACATTTTGTCCAACCAAAATTAAACAATTAGATAGCAACATCAATAATAGTATAAATCATTCCCCCCAGAGTGCTACGTATCAGAGCAACAACCGACTCGAGTAACGGCAACTAAATCTTCATACTTGAATACCTGCACGTTGCCAATATAAAGGCAACGGCGAAACAAGAAAAAAAAGGTGAGATATCAAATCATATAAGTGGGCATATGATAAATTGCATGCTAGGATTCAGACATATAAAATCATCACATCACAAGTATCAATAGCTACTATACACACCATACTTCTACAGTTCATTAATCTCACATACTTTTCATCACACAACAAGTCATAATCATGTAAATAGTATCATCTAATAAATTTCACATATTCAAGTAAGCACAAAATTCAATAGTATAATACTCAAAAGATTCAATACTATTATCCCAAATATATACACAATCCATCATTATCACATATTCACACGTTTAACCAATTATATATCAAAACATCACCCATTTCAACTATCACATCTAATGTACACATGACAATCACATAACTGCATATATTCAAACATCACTTAACCTCAATGTGACTCAATGCAAGACATGTGACTCTATGCATGTGGTACCCAATGTGGACCCAAAGTTCCACCGCTTCCGATTCATATAGAATCTAGCCACGCTTCAGATCCGGACAAGATCAAAGCCACCAAATGTAAACATATAGTTTACCGCTTTCCGATTCACTCTAGAATCCAAGCCTCGCTTATGTTTCAAAGCAAACCACCTTTGTTTCAAGGCATCCATGATATGAATGTATGTACAATATTAATCAAACATATGCAATTAAGATCATCTCTACCATCTTAATATTTAGCATATCACAATAATTCAACTCGATGAATTATCCACCAATTGTACACAACACTCATAACACATACATATCATTCACGTATAAAAGGTCAATTAATCAATTACGATTCACAAAATCCAATTAACACTAGTAACCATACTATCTCATATTAATTCTCATTTTGCCAATGATATATGAACATACACATTTAAAATCAAGCAATTAACATTAAAATTAATGCTATCCAACTACCCACAGAGAATCAATATCAAAACAACATCATTGACATAATAATATATATTTCTCAACATACATATCCAAGTCAAAACACAATTACGGGTAAATTCTCAAAATATCGTAATTTACCGACAAACCAAATAGTTGATCTAATTCCAAATTGTATTCTAATCAATTAAACACATTGAAATTGATTCAACTATTAATTTAATCAACCAATTAATAATCACACTATATTAATTTAATTAACTTCTATTTCTACTCCATTTCTAATTTCTAGCATTCTATTGTTCAAGACCATTTTTTTATTGAAAAGAATATCGCGCTAGCTTTCTAACGCCTCGAACGGAGACTCAAACAGAGTTACGGTTCAAAAGATATGAACTGTTAAAGTTCCAATAAAAAAACAAACACCGACGTTATACACTGACAACTCTAAACATGTCAGAATGACTCAAAACAAATAAAAATATGACTTTTAATAATTCAAAACAACTCTGACAACTTATTGTCGACTCTAACAACTCTATTGACAACTCTATTGACAATTCTATTAAATTATTATAATTTATTTATAAAGAATATTTAAACCAAACACAATTTCAGTCGATTCGTAAAATATCACAATTTCAACAAAATAACACTACCATGTTAATCTACTAATTAAACTTAGCTACCACGTAAATTTTCATCAAATTCCAGACAACTAAATATACCGCTTAATTCGGTTATTTTGATCAAACGGGACTGTTTTGTATTTCATTATGTTCCATAACTGTTGCTAGCGTTACATAATTGTTAACCTGCTCTTTCCAATTATTTATCTTTATTTATCTTTCCATTATTATAGTTCATCTTCCTATGTACCATACAATACATATTATGTCTTAAGTAAATAAACATGGAAGAAACAGGGTACACATAGAAGCAGCCAGCAAACGAAATATACTATAACTTAAATGGGGTCCCATCACACTTAAATGGGGTCCCATCACACAGTAACTAGCATATGGGTTCTTCAAATAACATTAAGAAACATGAACCAAATATTAGAACAACTGGAAACAACATGAAACGAAAATGAAAACAAAATCTCATCACACAGTAACTAGCATATGGAACGAAAATATCCTGGGGTGCTTCATACTCTCGAACGGCATACGCTCTAGCAATTTCTATTTCGTTTTCCCCCATTTCTGTTACGCATACCATTGCATTATTATTTTCAAATTCAATTTTGTATGAACAACAACAATCAACACAAGATATTGCAATGAATCTAAATCCCTAAATCCCCAACATACAAAGTTTCATAAGCCCCATTATAGGAAGAGAACCCCACCCTTACCTTATCAATTGAAACAACTCAATGGGTCTCTATTTGCATCTTCAATTTGGCACCATGGATGAAAATTTCTAAGCTCCTTCTTCTTCTTCATAGTCTTGCCTCTTTCTCCTCTATTCTTGTTTCTTCATTATGACAACTCCCCCTTCCCAAAATCTCTAAAACCCTAATAAAAAAAAATCAATTGGGCTTAGTGTTTAAATCCTCTCTTTATTTAATATCCTCCAAAATCAATTTAGGCCCAATAAGAGATATAACTCAAATAATTAATTATATCACTTATAATAATAATTCCTTCAATATAATAATTCCGACTTATAAATAATATTATTCTTAATACTATTTTCCGACTATCCGACTTCAATTTATATAATTCCAAATACGCCCTTAAATAACACTGACAATCCAAATTCGACTAAATCAAATATTCAAATCCTTCAATAATTTAATTAACCAATTTAATTAAATTTTGGGGTGTTACATCATGACTCTTAGGATACTTTTCTCTCCTTGGAAAACATATCCTTTCTTGTCGAATTCACCAAGAGAAAGCAGATTTCTCTTCAAATCAGGAACATACCTGACTTCAGTCAACAACCTTATTGACTCATCATGGAGCTTGAATCTCACAGATCCAACACCTGCAATCTTGCAAGCCTTGTTGTTTCCCAGCAATACTGATCCACCATCTTGATCACATAATTCCTCGAACAAGTCTTTGTTTGGAGTCATGTGCCAAGTGCAACCTGAATCCATAATCCACTCCTTCTTAGAGTCACTGCTTGAAACCACAAGAACATCAGATGATTCGAAATCATCTTGAACAATGGCAGCGTTGCCATTATCCTTACCTCCATGATATTTCAAGCGTTCAGGGCACACCTTTCTTGTGTGACCCTCCTTTTTACAATGGTAGCATCGAATGCCAGATGCTTCGCCACTGTAAGTCTTCGACTGGCTTTTGCCTTTCTTCTTGTCGAACTTACCATCCTTTCGTAAGAGTTTTCCTTTAACGGCCAAACCTTCGCCAACAGTCGAAGGTTTATGCTCCTTTCGTTCATTCAAGTCCTTAGAGTACAAGGCTGATTGAACTTCTTCAAACGTCAGGGACTCCTGTAACACCCTGGATTTCCGCTTACCCCGCAGGGCTTCCGGCCTACCAAGCATGTCACCAGCTTAATCAATAATCCCCCCTAGATCCGCTTATCGGCTGCCCAGGAAATATTGTTTTTGCCTCCCGCAGGAATCGAACCATGTACCTAGGGGTTAAGTACATATTCATAGCAATTCCTGCTACCAATTGAGCTACTAGCTCAATTGGTAGCTAGCTCAAGTGGTAGCAGGAATTGCTATGAATATGTACTTAACCCCTAGGTACATGGTTCGATTCCTGCGGGAGGCAAAAACAATATTTCCTGGGCAGCCGATAAGCGGATCTAGGGGGGATTATTGATTAAGCCGGTGACATGCTTGGTAGGCCGGAAGCCCTGCGGGGTAAGCGGAAATCCAGGGTGTTACATTAAAAGGCGCCTTTTTAATGTAACACCCCGATATCCGCTGCACGCATCAACCGTGTCGGCCAACCGAGCATGTTACCGGCTTAATCAATAATCCCCCCTAGGTCCGCTTATCGGCTGCCTAGGAAATATTGTTTTTGCCTCCCGCAGGAATCGAACCATGTACCTAGGGGTTAAGTACATATTCATAGCAATTCCTGCTACCAATTGAGCATAATGTAACACCCCGATATCCGCTGCACGCATCAACCGTGTCGGCCAACCGAGCATGTTACCGGCTTAATCAATAATCCCCCTAGGTCCGCTTCTCGGCTGCCCAGGAAATATTGTTTTTGCCTCCCGCAGGAATCGAACCATGTACCTAGGGGTTAAGTACATATTCATAGCAATTCCTGCTACCACTTGAGCTAGTAGCTCAATTGGTAGCAGGAATTGCTATGAATATGTACTTAACCCCTAGGTACATGGTTCGATTCCTGCGGGAGGCAAAAACAATATTTCCTGGGCAGCCGAGAAGCGGACCTAGGGGGGATTATTGATTAAGCCGGGTAACATGCTCGGTTGGCCGACACGGTTGATGCGTGCAGCGGATATCGGGGTGTTACATTAAAAAGGCGCCTTTTTAATGTAACACCCTGGATTTCCGCTTACCCCGCAGGGCTTCCGGCCTACCAAGCATGTCACCAGCTTAATCAATAATCCCCCTAGATCCGCTTATCGGCTGCCCAGGAAATATTGTTTTTGCCTCCCGCAGGAATCGAACCATGTACCTAGGGGTTAAGTACATATTCATAGCAATTCCTGCTACCAATTGAGCTACTGGTCAAGTGGTAGCAGGAATTGCTATGAATATGTACTTAACCCCTAGGTACATGGTTCGATAGTACATATTCATAGCAATTCCTGCTACCAATTGACCATATGGTCAAGTGGTAGCAGGAATTGCTATGAATATGTACTTAACCCCTAGGTACATGGTTCGATTCCTGCGGGAGGCAAAAACAATATTTCCTAGGCAGCCGATAAGCGGACCTAGGGGGGATTATTGATTAAGCTGGTGACATGCTTGGTAGGCCGGAATCCCTGCGGGGTAAGCGGAAATCCAGGGTGTTACACTGTGAGTTGGATGTCATGCTCGACGTCATGACATCAGTGTTTGACAGCAGTAGCTGCTACATTTTTTATTCTATTTCTATTATGTTTCCTTATTTATCTCAGTCTTTATTTTGGGAAACTAAAGATTGTGCTGATTGTACATCAGTAATAGAACAAATCATGGGCTGTCTTTTTGGCACCCTGATATGTGAGAAGCTGAGAATTGAAGTGAAGAATACTGTTTGCTGTAATTTATGCAGAACATGGAATGTCACGACATGCTCTGTGACATCAGTATTTGACAGCAGTTACTGTTATATTTAGCTGTCACGCGCCTGCTGAGATGGAATATAAAGATTCAGTTTTGGTTTTAAAAGATGCAGAATATTCTTTGGAATATTATGCAATCCTATGTGGCAGGTTTAAAGGTCAAGAGAATCAAGATTAGAATATTGGAGAATTATGCAGTTTCCAATTATGAAGATAAATTAGGAAACTTATGATTGAAGACCTTGTTTTTAGCAGAAAGTTTTCTGTGATTTGTAACAGCAAATAATGTTGTGATTGTAAGCCCAAGTCTAGTTGGGAATAGGTTATAAATAGGAAACTTTGTAACCTAGTTTAGGGAGCTAGCCGGCGTTTAGAAAGATGTAACTATTAGGGTTAGCCGTGTAGGTGAACCTCCCGGTTTGTGGGAAGGTCACTGATTTGTGCCTCGAAGCCTGTAGGTAAGAGGTTTGTTTTATTCACTCAGAAGTTGTAAAGCAATGAGTGGAGTTGTGTGCTTGGAGGAAGCTTTGAAGCAACTCTAAGATATGTTTATTTGTGTGTTTTGAATGTTGGTAATTAAGCCGTCGATGCAGTGGCTGAGGTGTTGACTGCTAGACATCATTGGTATGATTGGGAGTGGAAGGGAGATATTCCATATCTAGGGAGAACCTAGGTAGAGGGGTCATTGGGTAGTGATTAAGTGAGGAGTTGTAAACTGGGAGTTTAGCTCTGAATTGATACTGCTAATAGTGGACTTCATCCCTGGCTTGGTATGCCCCCAGAGTAGGTTGATTGAACCGAACTGGGTGAACAATTCTGTTGTGTTGTTTATGTTTCTGCATTATTTATTTGTAAGTTCAGTTTGGATGTCATAACATCGTGCCTGACATCAGTGTGTGATTTAATGACTGTGCTAACACAGAATCTCTGTGATTCCAACACTTCCAGACTTCTGGATGTTAGAAGTAATAAATAATTGAGGGATCTGTATGTACTGCCTCAGCTAAACTGATGACAGACCAGATGTCACGACATCGTATATGACATCCGGGTTCTGTCTTACCAGAATTTCATCGGGCAATAACACTAAGTTGACTTCTCATACGGGTATTCAAGATTTTATTGTACTTAAAACTCTCAAGATCTTTATTCAACCTCCTAATGCGTAAAAAATTGTTGAAGTTATTTGGAAACCGTCTCCTTGGAGATGGATTAAAGCTAACTGTGATGGAGTGTCGTTAAACAATATGAGAATTTCAGCTTGTGGTGGTATTTTTAGAGACCACAGTGGTTGTTTTTTTGTGCTTTTTCTCAACATTTAGGTGTTTCAAACTCTATCGTTGCCGAACTTTCGGGAGTTATGGCAGCTATTGAGCTCGCCTATGAAAAATGTTGACTTCACTTTTGGTTGGAATCTGACTATGTCGCGGTTGTTCAGACTTTCAAACCACCCTACAAAGTTCCTTGACAGGTTCGTAATAGATGGGTAAATTATATCAATCTAACTTCTAGAATGTTTTTCATTGTTTCTCATATATTAAGAGAAGATAATACTTGTGAAGACTCCCTTGCTAACTTAGATGTCACTTCTGTTGACTTTATTTGATCCGATTCGCTGCCCTTATGTTTGAGAGCAGATTTTATAAAGAATAACTTGTGTTTGTTTTTCTTTAGATTTTCGTGTCACTAGAGGATTTTGGCCTAGTCCTTTTTTTTATGTATATATTTGATCTTATTCAAAAAATTATATAAATATTTAATTAAAGAATTTTTTTTTGAATTTGCAATAAATAAAAAAATATTCAATAAAAAATTGAATTTTTTTTAATAAGCAAAAAAAATTGAAATTTATTACCGACCAAAAAAATGAAATTAATTTATTTCCACTACTATTTTCTTTAGAAAAAAAAATCAATTATATAAACTCAAATTTCCTTGAACGTTTTTTCCTGCATTTACAACTTGCGTTGCTCAGCTGTGCTCATTCTCTCTCTAGCAAAACCCTTATTTTCATCCTTCTGCGATAATATCCATACGAAATTCAATAACCCTCCGAAAACCCACTCCGTAAACAAACCATAACGATCCAAGCGCCGAACTCAACATTTCATGGTTCGCATCACCGAGTTGAATCGGATTGGAATCTGAGTTTATCGGTTACCGTTGATCGATTGACGCGCTAATGGGTGCTGCTGGTTCCAAGCTTGAGAAGGCTCTAGGTGATCAATTCCCCGAAGGAGAACGTTACTTCGGTCTTGAGAATTTCGGTAACACTTGTTATTGCAACAGCGTTTTGCAGGTATATTCAATCGATACTCTAACCTTTTGATTTTTAATCCGATTCAAGGGTTTTGATTTTGGACCTGTTTGAATTGGATTATTTGATCTTATCTATTAGCATAATCACTTTTGAGATTGTTTGTAATTGAAAAAGGCTTATAGCTTAGATGAAAACTGATTGACTTTATTTTATCTTTTGTTATTGAAATAGCTTATACATAATCACTTATTTGATAAGCACTTAACAAAAGTTGTTTGTCTAAACAGGTCTAAATATGATTCTAATAAGTATTGAATTTGTAAATGGTTGTGTTTGTTGTTTTCTGAGTAGATTTTCGCGGTTGTTTACTATTGAGTTACTCATTTTGACACGTTCTGCAGGCACTATACTTTTGTGTTCCGTTTCGGGAACAACTATTGGAGTATTATGGAAATAACAAAAGCATAGGGGATGTGGAAGAAAATCTTTTGACATGCTTAGCTGACTTATTTTCACAGGTAATTAATTTGTAGTTTGGACATTCATGCATTACATGTGTGACCCAGGTGCTTTGTCTTATTTGATGACTAAGCATGATTCACAGTTTGAAAATTTGTATTGTCTTCACATATTTTGGCTGTGTTGCATGCATGAGATTCTTGTCAAAGAAGATGTTGACCTTCCAGCTTTGCATTCTTCGTTCATTTGCTCTTATGGAACAAGTGCAGTTTTGTTATTTGAATGGCTCAAAGTGGTTATTGCTATCCTTAGTTTTATAACCATGTTTTCTTTATTTAATAACACATCCTACAAGATTTTCTTATTTCCTTTTTTTTGTTATTGCCCGTGGGTTGAAGTATTGTCAGGCATGAGATAGACAAGTATACAAATAAAAGATAAGGTAGCTTACTAGATAAAAACATAAATAAGTCGCTGCTAACTGACCAAAGAAGCTATTCCACGATTATCCAGCATTTGCATAGTATGAAATTAGTCTTTGCATATTTTACAATCAACAAGATGCATAATACATCGAACAGGGAAGTTTGCTTTGGGAGGTTCGTGATCCTGATAGGATACTGGTTTTGGGCCTTAGCCCAATAGAAAGGCCTAATCGAGAATCAGTTATAACTGCTTATGTTAGAAGGGGGAAGGGTAGTTATATAAAAACACCGATAGCAAGGGAGAATTCATAATGTGTATTTTTGGATGGAAACCTTTTGGGTTGGGCAGAGTGAGAATATCTCTCCTTTGAGGAGCACTCTGCTCTGAGATTATAGGGACTCGTCTCTGTAATAGTTTTAATTTCAATTTTCAATCAATAAGACATTTTCCATTTATCTGAATTTTGAGTCTCTATCAGAACCTGAAATAAATCATTTTAATAAATCCTATCAATTATCAACTATATCTTAATGGTACTTACATGCCTAGTTATGTCTTTCTTGGTCCTGAATGCAACATATTTGTTTATGTTTGGTATAGATAAGTTCGCAGAAGAAGAAAACCGGTGTCATTGCTCCCAAGCGATTTGTACAGAGGTTGAAAAAACAGAATGAACTCTTTCGTAGCTATATGCATCAGGTATGTGCCTTATGTTGAGAATAATCTCCTGTATATCAAATCATTAGTCATGAAATCTGTAAATTCTTTTAACAGTAACATTTATATTGTAAAGTATAAATATAAATATATACATAAATAAGAGATTATTTGGAAGCGAGTTTGTATGCAAGGTCTGGCTATGATATTTGTTGCTCCATGAATATGTAAAGATGCCAGTAGGTTTTGCTTCCAACTGTCAGTTTCTTCACATGGATCCTAGTTAGAAATGCTATTATCGATATTGAATGTTTCCAGATGGTAATGATGGGAGCTGATCAACAAGTATTCTAGTTGGTAGATTATTAGATAGACCAGTGTTACTTTTTTATTCTGTCAGATTGGACCAAATTTAAACATGCATTTTTCCCCTTTGAATTATTAGACTTTTTTATGAACAGTATATTCTTTTAAACTGTTAGTTAACTGCCATTAATTGAAATGATTAAGATACTCTTACACATTTGGGATATTTTATTCATAAAAAAATGCAAGGTTGTTAGCCTGTGAACAGGTACTACATGCAAATTATGTTGACAGTCTCACGTTGGAAAAGTATTTATAAGTGGGAGACAGCTCTCCACCTTATAAGCTAGTTTTATAGGGTGAATGCAAATTCACCTTATTGAGGCTGAATGCAAATTCCAAGATGAGGCCTTTAATTTAAATGCACAAAGAAATAATTTGCAAACAAAAAAAATCTGAAATATACGTCACTATGTAAAAGATAAAATAAGATATTAATTTGTGATCCAGTGGTTTAGCTTGCTTGATTCGGCTGATTAGTTTTTTTTCTCCGATGTTGGATGTTTGTTTAGCAAAAATGACAATTGTTACTTGCAGATGAGATTTTAATTCACCATAAATGCTACTGTAGCATTCAAGTTTATTCATTATTTATCATTGATTTGGTTGTTTATTTACACATCGCATATTTTGTCTAGTTTTTCACTAAAACAACAATGTTACTGTCGGTCTACTCTTTTTGGTAGGATGCCCATGAATTCTTGAACTTTTTGCTGAATGAACTTGTTGACATTCTGGAGAAAGAGGCTCAGGCATCAAAGACTGATCCAGAGATACCAGCACCTTCTGAAAAGGTTGCAAATGGATTCAAGAATGGACATGCTAACGGACCTCAGAAAGAACCTTTAATTACTTGGGTTCACAAAAATTTTCAGGTGACCCGCCTTGCCAATTTATTCTTGTCTTTTTTTCTCATTTCAACAAATTTGTAGGTTGTATAAATTGCGAACTTTGTATTGGATCCAGTCAATTAATGTTCTCCTTTTAAGTGTGCATGCCTTGATACTGATCAGTTTTGTGATTATCCATTTATATTTGCTTCTACTTGTATTCTGGAGCAGCTTATTATGTGAGACACTAAAGCACTTCTTTCATTCTTATTAATTTATCTTATCATAAACTAACTTGAATGTCACACTTGATGAAATTGATAATGATTATAATAATAATAATAGTAAGAATAACAAAAATAATTTTGCTTCTGTCAGTTTCTCTTTATTTATTTTTCTTTTTTCGGGGTGGTGGTTGATGTTATTTTCATTATGCTGATCACATAATTTAGATTTATATCTATGTTGTGGAATTTCATTGTTGCAATTTGCTGTGATTAGGGAATACTCACCAATGAGACAAGGTGCTTGCAATGTGAAACTGTGACAGCTAGGGACGAAACATTTTTTGACTTGAGCCTTGATATTGAGCAAAACAGTTCAATTACAAGTTGTTTGAAAAATTTCAGTTCCACTGAGACTTTGAATGCTGAGGACAAATTTTTCTGCGACAAATGCTGCAGGTATATGGATTTTATAGTATGGCATCAGCTGTTTGTTATAAGGTTTCTTTACTGGTTTGGAAAATATAAACGGTTTGTTTTCAACCATCTTGAATCATGTGCTTAGCTATAATATACTGCTGCTTGTTTAACATGTATTTTAAATTTTAATAGATGCATTAGACTTTGTAAAAAACCAAAATTTCAGATATCTGTTCAGATCTAGATCATTTTGAATAGTGCCGTTGTTTTGCGCCTTCCTTTTCTACTTTTAACTGGAGAAGGAAATAAATTGTTTGTGTGAAGCATATATGTCAAATAGTTTGAATAAGCATACCGGAACATGTTCATTTTTCAATAAGCAGACTGAAACATGTTCATTTTTCCATTGATTGGCACTTCATTTGTCATCTGAACGGGATTTCTTGACCGTGTCAGTTCAGTATGTACAAGATGTCACGACCATTTACCAGTCTGTTTTTTTCATGCTCATTTACCAGTCTGTTTTTTTCATGCTCATTTACCAGTCTGATAACTAAGATGTGAACTTTCTTTTGATATTAGTTTGCAAGAAGCTCAGAAGAGAATGAAGATAAAGAAACCGCCTCACATTCTGGTCATTCATCTCAAGCGGTTTAAATACATGGAACAGCTTGGCCGGTACAAGAAGCTGTCTTACCGGGTTGTTTTTCCCCTTGAGCTGAAGTTGAGCAACACTGTTGAAGATGCAGATAATGAGTATTCTCTATTTGCGGTAGTTGTTCATGTTGGGAGTGGTCCCAACCACGGGCACTATGTCAGCCTTGTGAAAAGCCATAACCACTGGTTATTTTTTGATGACGAAAACGTGGAAATGATTGATGAGTCTGCTGTGCAAACTTTCTTTGGATCACCACAGGAATATTCAACTAATACAGACCATGGGTACATTTTGTTCTATGAGAGCCTTGGCTCTGATAACAATAACTAGATGGAGGTGTTGTACTACTTTTAGGTAATCAAATCATTTGGACCAGTATTTTCCATCTAGTTCCTTTATTTATTTTCATGTTATACCATTATTCAACCTGTTGGGGGAGCTGTTACATTCTTTAGAGCATACAGGTTGTGTTGTGAAATGTATACTTAGGTGGTTGGCATGTACAGTGGATGGTGGGAGCACTGTCCTTTTTCGTCTCCTTTCTCACAATAAGTGCAGTATATATATGGTGGAAATTTTGCCGACAATATGTATTCATGGTTGCAAGTGTTCAACCAACATTAGAAACACAATGAAATGTAAAATGCTTGATGCTTAACCAACATTATTTTAGTTCCTTAAGAGCTTTAGGGTAAATCATGTTTGTGGTCATATTAAATGGTGTATACACTCAAGATTGTCAATATCGAAAATCTTGCATAAGATCGGGAGGGGGTTGCAAAATTGTGAAACATAAAATTGTAACTAAGATTGGAAGATCATATCTGATTATTTTGTCAGATCGAGAGGGGGTAGGAAGATCGGAAAGTATAAGATCCTAACAAAAATATTTTAAGATCTTGCTAAAATGAAAAATAACACTAAATTTTGAAATATTTGTATATTTTGGTAGGCAAGTTTAATTCTGAGAAAATGACTTCTTTAAACTGTATTATCAAATTTTTATAATTTATTATGATTTATCATAGTAAACATTTGTCAGGGGCATATATTTGGTATACAATTTGGTTTAATAAGTCAATTTAAAACTTTATAATTTCAAAAGGTATGCATTCATAAAACTATGATTGTTGCACCTTTGCATCTGGTCATCTTTTTCAACTTGTAATGGTGATCAGAATTGAGTGAGAGTATAAACATAAGATTTTAAGATCGATATTTTGTCAAATAAGTTATCTAATTAACATAGGTTCCATTGCACATTTTAAGTTAACCAATGGGATGTACTGTATAATCTGTGAAAGTAATGGTTCTCAAGTTTACCTCAATGTGAACCCAACCTTAGTTCATCAATGGCAATGAACCATGCATTGAAATTTTGGCTTCACAATTTGCTTAAAGCATTTTGTACTGGCTAAGATAAATCTGCATTCAACAGCAAGAGTAAAGTGCGTATTTTTGGGGCTATGCAATTTGAGTTTATGCATTTTTGTGAGAAATTAGCTAATGACCCCACGATTTCCTTTTAACTACGTGAACGGGAATCAAGATTGCTACAAGGATCAAATTAAGACAATTGCCTGATTCTGTTATAAAATGCTTTAAGATAGATGGAAGCTAATTTCTAAGTGTCTGTAGACATGAAAGTATCTTCGTCCAACAATGCTTCAAGATCAACGAGGTTATTGAATTGTCTCTGTCTTGTTTCTTCTGAATTGCTAAAACTCGAATCTTGCTTTACCTGCAAAAAGCATATGCAGAAGAAATTAAATGACTTTAACTGCTGGCATTTTGAACGTCCCGAAGATTTTGCATGGGTTCAGCAATTGATTCAGGTGGGAATAATCGAAACATCCAAATTTTGCATTCTTGATGCACTATTTTTACATGCAAGATTCTGCAATATGTCATTAGAAAAATACTTTTCTTACAACAGATAGAATACCTGGTTTTCTTGTATATCAGTTACAACATTCAATAGCCTGTGGTATTGGTCTCTTGCATCTGGATACTGAGCCATCGACTTCACCCTAGCAAGTGCTTTCTCCAACCTTTTCTCAGTTTGCTTTCTGCCTTCTTTCAAAAAATCATAGTCATCTTCAGTGGAAGATGATGCATCTTGTACCATAGCTCCCTCGGAGATGGCCTCAGATTTGAATCCACGCAAACCACTACCTTTTCGACGCCAACGCAATATAATCTTTTCCACGATCCCAACCGACCAAATTATCTTTCCATAGTTTTTCCTAACTTGGTGACCTCTCACGTGAGCCTATAGCAACAAGTTACAGGTTAAAATGAAAGCATGTATTACAAACACTAAATGCAAACCAAAACAGTAACATTTTGCACATGCAAAGGTTGGAAATAGCTCTGCAAATAAATGTACCTGAATTTTTACAATTCGCTGTCGAATAATCAAAAAATCTTTTCTGCCTTTCCAACTGCGAAACTTGTTCTGAATTCGTGTTGCAGCAACATGAACAGGCTCATCACGTTGGCCAAACTTGTGCGACTTGGCATTTGCTGCTATCAGTGAAAGAGCGCGTTCATCAGACATTCCAAATTTGTCAACACCATGTTCCTTTTGCTGTTTTCTCTGAAACGATTGAACTCTGAAAACTTGATGAATACGAGCCGCAGCTTGAGTTGCATTGCACACTGCAGCCAATGAATCTTTCATTGACAGTTCATGTGATATTCTCTCATTGTTAAGTTGAAAAGTGTTTTGTTCATGGACTCTTTGTACTATTTTTGATCCAAAACTTTCTCCCGCTTCTCTTTTCAAATCAATAGACTTGAGCTGTGCACTCAGGAAAGATTCTGCAAGATAACCAGCAATTCCTTTGTGTCCATTTGCAGAAGCTAGGTCAGCTGGTGTTCTACCAGAAGGATGTTGTGGACATGGGTCAGTAAGTGCTCCTGGTGCTGCTCCAAGAGAAATGAGGGAAGCAACTGTCCTCTCCCTGATAAAGAAAGTAAGATGCAACACCTCAATGAAATCAAAAGACCGACAATTATGAAAAAACTCAGGTATTTCCAACCTTTTCATCATTCAACCCAATGATGAAATGAAGCATATCGAGTATCAACAAGTAATCATTTTATAACTGTTGCTAGGCCTATTTCACATATTTTATTTCAAACTATCACTCTTGCAAAGATGCAATTCACATAAGTGATTTATCCTATTAGTTTAATGTATTGTCAAAGTGTAACGCGTTGGATTAATATAATGGACTATAATCAGTTTAGATGAAAGGCATTGAGATGCTGACCTGCCACAAAAAGCTGCCCAATGAAGAGCAGTCCATCCATTAACATCGCGAAAGTTCACATTCACACCAGCAACTATTGTTGGTTCTAAGGCCCAATCGTAGCCAAGAGCAGCTGCAAAATGAAGCACACCTTGACCACCTTCATCTAATACATTTGGGCCTTTTCCATCTTCGGTTGTTTTCTGAAGGAGCCATGAATTTAGCTTATCCTTTAGAAGATTTTGAAACAGCTTCTCCTGTACAAGTTCTGGAGAAAAATCTTTCTCTAGAGTATATTTCAGTATTTTTTCCCATTCATCATCCTCCCTCCTAAACAATGAACTGATTTTACTTCTCAGTTGAGATTTCTCATTCACACTAATTGAATCTAAACTCTGAGGGATCTCTTGATCCTGCGACAACAGTTCTCCAAACCGTTTATTAAAAGTATCAAGAGTGTTGCCGCTTCTGTTCTCACCTGCAGTGTTGGCTTCTTGAGTACAATTGACTCGAAAATCGAATTCACGCACTTCACTACATGCTAACCTATTAGAACATGTTACATAGAAAGGAACCCTGCCAGCCTTGTGTGGTGGAGTATGACAGCAGAGAACACCATTCCCGATTATCTCCGCTGGCACTTCTACCTCGCCAAACATACATGACCATTTATAATCTTCTGCTTCATGTTGACTCCTTAAGAATCGTCCCGAAATGAGAACCTGCAAAAAATGTTATTAGACATGTGATTAGTATTTAGTCAGCAATTAGAAATAAGTAGTTAGTTACTAGTTTGTGAATGCCTATATATAGGACTGATGTAATCACTCGTATTCAACTTTTCCATCTGTATCATTTTACCATCATCAATATAGTAAGTACACTTTTAGACTTTTCTCTTTTCTCCTTCCATGGATACCATGTTTTCTAAAAATTATTTTATTATATAAATGATGTAATCACTCGTATTCAACTTTTCCATCTGTATCATTTTACCATCATCAATATAGTAAGTACACTTTTAGACTTTTCTCTTTTCTCCTTCCATGGATACCATGTTTTCTAAAAATTATTTTATTATGTAAATGATGAAGTAGATAGATAATCATAATATAGCTAACAGATGAACAAAAAAGTAACAGGTATTACAGCATATGATCAAAACTGATGGCAAGTGCAGAAATCAAAATAGTATACCTTAGTTTCTGAGTCTTCAAATGTCCAACTTGGGGAATAATCAATGATTGTGAAAAGCTGATCGTAGCAAATAGATGGATCCAGGACATAGTTGTCTAGGTGCACTTGGGAAGGAATAGTTATACTGTCAATTCCATTTTCGCTTTCGATTGTATCCCAATAAGCACTAGAAGTGGATTGCTTGCTCGATTCTTTGACATCTCCTAGTTCTTTACTCATCCATCGGTTGAAACTGTCGAGTTTCTTCAGGCCGTCTTCTGCCACTGATGCATGTAATAGACTCTTCTTTGAAGTGAAACAAATGTCCTGTATTCCATCTACGCTTCTATCGACCTCTAGATCCGATTTTAAATTGGATTCTGCTTGTAAAAGTACTCTCTGAGAGCTATCTTGCATAACTTTGTGTTGTTGGTGTGGATGAAGAAGGAACCGTTCCAAGGATTGTCGAAAATCAACTTTGTTAACTTCCTGCTCATTGTTTCGATAACTAACCTCACATGTTGAGCCTGAACACACATTATCTTTGGGCCAACTGGATGTGCTTAAAGAATTAAAACCAGAATCCTGATCACAAGAAAATTGAGCATTGAGCTACTATAAGAGAATGATATAGAGAATTAAAAGGTTACATTTTAAAGAATTAGTCATGCATAAAGCAAAAGCTGATTCCTTGATTTGTCTATTATTTTTAAAGAAACATGAAACAAGTAATTAAGCAATCAGTATCATTTAAGTATTTACAACATCAAATCAATTTTAAGTAAAGCATACGTTTATTTTGCAGATTACTATATAACATGAAATAATGCAACAAAGAGTATCTCATTCATATTATGTATCAATTTCACTTGCAGACATGGTTGTGGCCTAAAGTACTTACACACTAATATTAGAAATGACACAAATTTCTTTCCTATATAAGTATAACTAGTTCAATACCTGCCAATTTCCTTTATCTTCTATAAGACTTCCATTCTCATGGTGATTAGTAATGCCGATGCTTAGATGTTGCCCCATTACTTCATATCCTTGAGAAGTACTATTTATTCCCATGTCATTGAATTGTGTTTCAGGAAAAAAATGCTGAAAAGGCACATTATGACTTCCGGCATTATTTTCTAAGATATCTTGCCATGATGAAAATCCAAGGAGTTTTGAGGGTTCACATGTCAATCCAACATTATTAATGACAGGCAACCTTTCTAGACCATCTATCAAAATTGCAAATTTACAATAAGTTCGACATGTTAGATACGATCTTGCCTGATTTAAAGGGAAGCATTTATGGAAAATATAAAATAACGATTTACCTTTGGTGCACTATTAGTGTAGGATTTCATTATAATATCATTCAGTCATGCAATGCTAAGTCACTAGGTTTGATTCTTACAACAATTGCCTCAAAAGTCGACCTCTTTCCGTGACATGGCAATGCATGATTGAGTGATAGAAGGGAAATCTGTAACCAATTAGTTTACACTACCAGTATATCAAAATAAATTGTTGATAACAATTTAAATTGAAGAAATTACCTTTGAGTGGTAGAGGACAGTTAAAATCAGCGAGTTGTTGAGCTTTAATCTTCTGAACAACAGGGTGTTGCATCTCAAGAAAAGAGTGGAAATCGGAATTTGCATGGCTATTGAATGCTATAAACATTACATCAAGTTACAATATTAAAGTAGACACAAGAAAAAGTGAATGAAGAACAAAAGCATAAAAAAGGTCATTCAAAATGTTCTCAAGGCACAAAAGTAAAATAGTTAGAATTGTAAATAAAATGAAGCTATGCTTTAAAGATATACCTGATTCAGCTTCTTCGTAATCTGATGGTTGAGCACTATTCATGCTAGACGGTAAAGAAGTCTCCATCTCTGTGTTGGGCATAGCCTTGTATGTTTGTTGAGCATAATGAGGATTGGATTCTTCATTTTCTTTGGAACATATTAAAGTTTCCTTGTTTCCCTGATTATTTGGAGCAATGAAGCAATAAAGTTTAATTTTGGGGAATAGAGTACTAATGTTAGTTTCCATGTTTTAATTTCTTAGTTCATATTTAATTGTTACCACAAAAGTATATGTCATTAGTTCATTGCTCCTTAAATTGTACTAGGGATGTAAAAGTAAGAAATTCTTATTGAGATTTTCATCAAATAACAATTAGGCAAAAGGTGATAAAAACAGTTGTATGATTGCAACATTTTACCTTGACTTCCCGATAATGGACTAGAACAATGTGCGAGAGTTCACTGTAACAAGGTCAAATACAAAGAGCAAAAAGAGAAGCTCTAGTAAGAAGTACTTCCAGAGATAGGAATCAAGAAAAACAAATCAGAAACTTCTTGAAGCATGTACAATTAATTTAAATCGATACATGTGAAATTTGAATATGTGATCAACAATATTGAACCTATCTCACTAATACTTGATTAAAGCATATCATCTTCAAGCAGGAACAAACTCATCCAAAAACAAAGAAGAAGAAAAAGAAGTATAAGTTTTCTTCATTGGCTGTGTCAGGGCATTTCCAATCTGTGTGAGACGGTGGGATGCAATGCAGAAACTTAGAAGGAGTGGAGATATAAATAGTGTTTGGATAAACAAGTTAATTAGTCATTTATTCAATTAAAGCTTTAGCATATTGGAGCTTATGTATAAGTTGTTTATACAATTGAAAAGGAAATAAAGATAAACTTTCTTCATATGAAAAATGAAGATGAACTCCACATTTACTATCTATAACTTGTTTATATAAGTTATCTGTTTTTTTTTTTTCTTTCTTTTGTCTTCGCAATCTAAAGTTCGCTGGAAATGTATGTAAAATTCAGACTACAGATGAGTCCTCCCGTTAAATTCGACCTTAACCACTTAAGTCCAATTATAAGCTAAAAACTTTAAACAGTAGAATACTAAATAAAAAGAAATAATTCTGTGTGAGATTTGAAAATGTTAAGAAAACTTACTCCTCAAGCATCCAGTAAGTTCGTCTTTGAAAATTTTGATTTTGTTCTCCATGAGCATAGTAGCAGTGCAATACCTCCACACTTCCAGCCTGAAAAACATTATGCCTCAGTCAACCGAACCAATATATCAATACACAGTCTACTTCCCAAAGCAGAATTTATTTAAAAGACATTCCAGAATACTAAGATTTCGGAATATAGCACTAAGGCTCGTGGTCAGAAAATCCAAACCAACCGAAACTCAAACTCTCCACCACTAACATGTTAGTTTTTCTAATTCTGTCACGTTTGCGAGACTAACCGATTGTAAGGTTAGGAATAATTTATGCATACCTTGAGTCTCTCATGAGCTTCCCTAACAGTTTTTCCATCTTTTTTCTTCCTCCAGTTATGTCCATCTTTTCTGAAGTATCTCATCACCTTCCGATCAAATAGAAAAAGTGAACCACCTAATAATATAAACCAACAAAAACATCATAATCAAGACCTAAATTCTTTTGCAGAAAGCAATTTTAGAAACTAGAATCATTCATACTTGGAGGCATATTTGCAGGCTCTGAAGTAATCTGAAAGTGATTATGATTAGTAAGAATTTGACAAATTTCAGCTGGACGCAACCATCTATATTGCGCTTCTGACAAAATTTGCTGAATATCTGTTACGATCGATTCCATTGTTAATCAATTAGAGAGGTTTAACATAGAACTGATTAGAAAAGCGATCATGAATTGAAATGAAGAAAAGGTTACCGAATTGATTAGGTTGAAGGTAGCGATTGTTGTTGAGAGCCATATGAAGGATGAAAACACATGCAGACGAATGAAAATTTTGAGAGAGAGAGAGAAAAGAAAGGGAAAGATAAAGGTGAGTTGAG
Source organism: Vicia villosa (assembly GCF_029867415.1). Lineage (NCBI taxonomy): Eukaryota > Viridiplantae > Streptophyta > Magnoliopsida > Fabales > Fabaceae > Vicia > Vicia villosa. The sequence goes on along the minus strand of NW_026705408.1, from coordinate 609,353 downwards.
AATATATAGTAATGGTGAAAGATGAAATGTTAACGCGGTGAGAGAGTTACTGGGAGAGTGTGAGTGTGCTCGGCTATCATCCATCGACGCGGGAACTTTTTCGTCAAAGTCAAATACATGCTTTGACTCAGTTTTTTCGTTGGTTAATCGCTTTTCCGAGCAGCTTCTTCTGAGGTCATCTCATTTTCATTGATCAATCAGAAAGGTGCAGAGTCAAAGTATAGAACTAATAGAAGAATAAAAAACTACTTATAAAAATCATTTATTGAAATATGTGACACTATAAATATCTTTTTTTATAGAAGAGTAGTAGATTATAGATTTTATTTTATTGTTAAACTATTTTAGTTGTAAAATCTCATTCTATTATTATAAATTGCATAAATAAAAAGATAAATTTGATAAAATAAATATAATGAATTTTATTGAACACCATCTAATTGTCACTCCCTCTCGCAACAATATTTTTTATATTAGTGACTTTAAGTCATGTATCCAAGGACCATTTGACTCACACACTTGTAACATGTTACCTCGTTCTTTGGCTGACTTGAGAGTCAAAATGTTAATCTTTTTGCATGTACTTTAATTATCAGTGGAGAACCATCTCATTAGCATCAGAAGTGTCGTCACAATGTTCTTCATCAATAGACCAATCATTTTCTTTTCTAATACGAAATAATGACTCCGTCTGGGAAAATCGTCTTTTGAATCTCTGAAATCTCCTGTGTTGCCTTAGTGTAACTACTTTCAGTTGCTACTATGAGCAATTGTAACTTCTTTATGATATTTTATCAATGACTAATTCAGAATCAACTATTGGCCTGAAAGCCACCAAAGTCTAATCATCACTTGAGATCAAGATAACATTATAACAATTCTTTCTTCGTAATGATCTTCCTCTCCAGCAAGATCCATAATTTTCAACAACAATTTCTTTGCACCAGCCACTAATTCCTCAATCTCCGCTCCAAGCAAGGACTGTATGTAAAAAAACGTTTGCTCCATGAAACTCGTTTTCCTCCACCACATTTAGTTACATTGGCAACATGTTTAATTTCCCCAATGCCCACTCTTTTTACTTCACTATATGCTTCGACTCCTCCCTTTCATGTTTTAGTTCCCCCTCCATGACACTTCTTCTAACACTCTCAAGCCCCGCTCGATGTTCTTAACACGAACATTTTTTTGATGGGTACCTTCAACCTTCTACAACAACAAAACTCACAACTTATCCGCATAAAAGAAAGCTAGGAAAATATTTCCAATGAAACTTAAACACATATCAAAGTTTTGCAACGCGACTAACCTATAGTAGTTCTAGCGAACACGTCAATTGACAAAGATTCCCAATCGTCTGGAGTCAAAGAACAATAAAGGAGGTCACTGTCTCCCCATTGCCACAATCCTTCCCCTTCGCGTGACTTTGGCGGTGGAAAGAGTAGTAACACACCACCTATTGGCCATCTAAAGGAGTACATTATTAACATGTTCACTAAAGAAGCCTTGAAGGTTGGTGGAGCAAATGATAAGTTAAAATGTTGGATCTTTGAGAAAATGTTGGATAAGTTAAAATGTTGTATCCTTAAATGTTTCTTGTGTGCAAGATGGCTAACAATCTTCTTCATTTATTCTTATCCGTGTTGTATAACTACCTTGTGTCCCTATGGTAGTGTAACTCTTGGGTTTGGATAGTTTGTTTATTTTATTCATGAGTTGTCAAGTTTACTTAAACTAATGTTTATGAGTTGAAATGAATTCTATTTTGATGAGACAATGAAGTTGTGTTTCTTAATTATTCAATTTGCACTGCTACTAATCATAATTTGAGGAAGATGTTTTATGCAGAAAAAATGTGACACTCTTTTTGAGAAATACTTACTTTGATGATTTTATAAATTATATGTTGGGATTTAGGGTGTTACAACACTCATCCTACGGGGAGTATTATGAAAATTTCACAAACATCGAGTATGAATTTGTCATCATCATAAAAAGGAAGATCGTGAAGTCAAGCTTCTAGATTGAATAATATTTTAGGAAGGAAAAAATTGATCATGCTCAAGGTTGAAGAAATCCCAAATTGTCATAAGATGATCTTGATCAAGATATGTGGAATAATCTAAGGTACAAATATGCAATTCATAACTTATAAGCTTTAGGTGCTCAAACATGTTCATCTAAATCATTCCTAATGTGTTTGCATCAATCCTTTTCAATATACATATTTTAACTTAGCAAAATTTCTAAAATTTCATTGAAGAAATCGATTGACATGAGGCAACAATCGATTGTTCAATGTCTCTGTCAAACACATTTTAAAAATCACCATTACAAACAATCGATTGTCATCCTTCAACAATCAATTTTTCATTCCAAATTTTTCACTTTTTGCCTTAGGCAATTGATTGACAATCCCTCAGCAATCGATTGTCACTTTTAAATTTTTCATATTTTTGAACGTTGAAGCTATAGCAATCGATTGACATGGTAGGGAAATCGATTGTCATATGTAGAAAATTGAAAAATTCTGAAACTCTTAAAAACCTTTTCATTTGCACATGTTCATCATACTTTTTCCAAATCATTGCAAGTTGATCGCGAACATTTCTTTAAACATTGCCATTGTTTCTAGAGGTATCTTTTACACTATAAATATTAGAATTTTTTTATTGTTAAAATGACCTCTTTCATTCAAATTTTCATAATAATTCTTCTGCATAGTTTTCAAACTCTTGAAAACTTTTCTACATAACTTTTTGGGTTAATAGTAATTCTCCCCCTGTAATATTAGCGAATTTTGCTTTTCCCCCCTCCCTACCTTTAGGCAACGGTTTTTTCAAAAAAACCGTTGCCAAAACCTGCTTTTGGCAACAGTAGGGGGGTAAACCGAAACACGCTCATATTACAGGGGGTAAACTACTATTAACCCTAACTTTTTCATATCAAATATAAGTTTTTTGAACACTTAGAGCTTATTATTCTGAATTGTTATATTGAAAGGGAAGACAATTTTTAGAATTTTATTGTATATCAAAATTCTCCTGTACTCAAACTCTAATTTGTTATTGTATATCAAATTTTGTTAGTTTAAGGGACAAATTAGAGTTTATAATATATTTTTTGAAAGACAAATTGTTAGTGGTTAATTTTGTTTACTTGAAAGACAAATTGTTAGTGTTTACTTGAAAGACATTGAATTTGTTTAGGGGACAAATTAGAGTTTATAATATATTTTTTAATGATAAATTGTTTAGTTAATTTGGTCACTTTATTAGGGATTGAGCCAATTACCCCCATTTTTTTTCATGATCAAATTAATTAAGGTGTTTAAACTAATTTAACTACCTCTCTCACACCAAATTGATGTGTCCCTAGAGATGAAACTAATTAAGGAGTTGTTAACTTAAGAATATCAAATTAATTAAGGTAATCAAAGTGTTCATCACTAAAGTTGTCTACATAAATAGATAAATACTTAATTGAAATTATTGAACAAATCTCAAGTCTCGCATTGATTTGAAATAAAAAATTGAAATAGTTTATATAGAGTGACAATTATACGCGGGAGAGAGGGGATGGAGTACTTGTTTTTAAAAATTAAATTATGAAATCATTTTACTTGAACATTTTTTAAAAGTTGTTTTTTTTCAAAAGAAACCTGTCAAACAAGCTAAGAGCTGTGTTTGAATAAAAAATATATCATTGAGGTAAAAGTCATATTCATATTTCATAACATGAATTGTAATTTGTAAACTCATATCAGCCAAACATCCAAAGCTACCAACATAAAAAAGAATCAAAAAGACTTCAAGATGTTTTCCTAGAGGTGTGGCCTAGAGGTGTGACTTAGACACTCAAGGAGTATTGTGAACAAGGTGCAGAGTTCAATTTCTACTACTAACAGATTTTCCTATCCTAATAAACTAATCGTTAACATTTGTCTAGAAAAAAAAAACAAAGTTTCATTTCATGATCTTTTCATGGAGTCTCTTATTCATCAAAGCATTGTCAGCTGCATAATCCAACGGACCTTCACATTGAGTATGTCAAACTGTTATAAAATGTGTGAATAATCAGCCAAATCTCTCAGGTCCATGATGTCGACACATGTATGGAGAAAACTCTCATCTTCAATGATCAAACTATATTTGTTGTTGTTTGAATTGCTTGTATGATAATCTATCTAAGTTGATTCTACTTTGAGAACTATCTTCATGAACTCGTATACAAAGTAACTAATAGCAGCAGACGGTAACACCTGAAAATCACAAAATTGAAAGAACACATTTAAACATGAGTTTAATTTTGATATTCGATCCATTATCAGGGAAAAGTTTTATATTGTCGACGAATTATGGCTAATCACTTGTGTGATTTTAAAAGCAGTTACAATTACAGTATAAAGCATTTTGGATTGCATAGATAATCAGCCCTGGGAATTTCATAGGTATTGTTATCATTCATACTCAAGAACACAGTTTTACATGGCTGTTATTTGCATGGATCCCGATTCACTGTGGTAATGGAATCACACATTTGATGCGGTCACATAATCTAGACCATCAGGTCAAAAATGGATGAACCATGCTCCAACTTTGATAAAAAAAGGCCCAAAATGCAAAGTCGAAACATAAATTATCAAATTTTGATGACGGTTCAGATAGGCAACTACATGAAATTTAATGTACAACTTGCGGCATAGAACAAAGTATTTATATATTCAAGAAAAGATATTATACCTGCAATAAGCTGGGAGTTAATCCTGCATAGAGAGCAGGAACACCTCCTTGCTCAACAATCTTGACACAAGTTGCCAGGGCGTTCAACCTAGTAGCCTGAACTTGCAATTGAAGCTGTCTCCTTACAACTTCAAAGGGATATGTAGCAGCTTCAGCACAACAACCAGCAATAGCACCATATAATAAAGTTCTAACGGTGCCCAATTCCAGTTGTTCCAAAGCATTCAACTCCTGACCCTCTTCTTTCATATATTGGATTCTTTTCATTCCCTCGGGCGAATGTAGATATGCAGACTTTAAAATATCGTAAACACCATAGTAGACAGCACCTGAAGGTGCCATGCTGATAATGGAGGGTACTAAACCTTTGTAAAGAGAAAAGAAGCCCTCCGTTTTGATCATATGACGGAAGACACCGATTACACCTCCCAATGCTTCACCACCAGGTGCTACCATAACTGTCCTTATCTGAAAGAAACCACTCTTAGAATGCAACTACAAATTTTATGTATTCCAAGTATATGGACCATCAACGGCGTCTTTGGTATTCAAATAAAATCTTAAAGACGGGCTTTTTATAATAAAACATGACGCAAATTTCAAGGTTATGGTTATTTAACAATGATTATGCTACAATCAAGGAGCATCCTCGAGAAATATAAATATCAGAGTCACGAACACAAAATGATGACTTAAGACGTGCTTACAACTTCTAACAGTCTATAGAGCAAATGTTTCACGGAGTAATCAATCCTAGCAATTGATTGGAGAATTACACGGTATATAAATCAATTTCCATCATATCATACATGTCATAGCATCATAATCCAAAAAAAACTTAAACACATATCAAGAAAAAAAAGTAGTATCGAAGTCTACGAATTTGAACTCACCGTGTCCATGGGCAAGCAGAGCAAAGTAGCTGTAATCCCTGCAGCAGCACCAGCAACAAATCTCTCAAAATTTGTGGACTCTTCATTCCCCAACATTCTCACCAGCTTATTCTTATATGTATCATAGGCATAAAAATTTATAGCCTTAAAAGGCGCTGTCCGAAGAATATTCACAAAATTTCCTTTCCAAAAACCTTTCAACCCTTGAGAAACCGCAATTGTCTGAATGAGCTCAACAAGATTTTTCTGTTCTCCCCGAACAATGTATTCAAGCTTAAGTCTCTCAAGCGGCGCAACAAAAGTCCTGAAAAACCAACACAAGAACCTTTTCCATAAAACATATGATTAAGGTAAAAATATTTAAAACTAACAGAGTCCATTATGATTTTAATAGCAGAATCAATGTTGTGACCAACTATAACAGTGTAGGTAGTCAAATTGAAAAGAAAAAACAATTATTTAAGAAGTGAAAACCTTGAGACCATGGCGGAAAAAGCACCAGCCCAGAGATGTTTGGTCATGTTAACAGCACCGGATCCGTTAACCCGAATACTCTCCTTCTCCTCCTCCTTCTCTTGATACACATCTTGTTCCACTTTTTTCTGGTGTTGGTCTGAAACTTCATTGGATTCTCGAGTGTATCTATGACTATGATCTGCGTTGGTTCCGTTTATTGACAGACTCAAGGACGAGAAAAAACAACTGCCACCATTAATGCCACCTTCCAGCCGCAGAAACTCGGTACCGACCCTTTTTCTGATACCCCAAGAAAAACATGAAACAGTGGCTGAATTGGATGAAGAAGAAGAAGATTGAATTAAGGTAATGAAGGATGTTGGACGGGTTGTAGTGTCGAGGAAAAGACCACCTGGGAAGAACGAATCTGAGGGTTTGTTGTTTTGTTTGATCAAGTGGGACATTGTTTTTGTTTGTTTTTGTTTTTACTTATGAAAATTGATCTGGTTTTGAGTTTTTGACGTTTTGGTTGGAATGTGTGAGAAGTTGAGAAAGGAATGAAATGCGATTTGGGTGTTGAATTGAAGGTACACTCTTATTTTATTTGATGATTCATAGTTTCCACCGTCCCAAACTGCATTGTGTTTGCTTTGCTGACGGAGGTTGGCGTAACATGCTTCTTTATTTAAATAATCACTTATTTTTAAGCACTATTTTAAAATGCAATAAAGTTTTATTTGGCTTTCCACTTTTGCCTTTTGTGGTTTGTAGTTTCTTTATTAGCACTTTGGATCCTCTCCTTCAATATTCTCTCATTCCCTCTCCTTCCTCTCTATCTCTCTCTTAATCTTATTCTCTCTTTTGATTATTTTATGCTTTTTAATAATGAGTGAGAGTAAAATTAAGAGAGATAGAGAGGAAGGAGAGGGAAGGAGAGAATATTGAAGGAGAGGATCCAAGTCCCTTTATTAGTAGTAGTCCTTTCGACTTTTCCATTTTTAATCTAATTTTTTCGTTTTTAAATGATTCTCTCTGCCTTAGCTTTTAGCTTTTTGTGACTACTAGTGTTGTGCAATTCTGATGCTGCGTGTGCGTGGGTCACAATCACATGAGTATGATTCGCATCTCAAGCGTGTCGTTAAAATACTTTCTCTTTTATTGTTGGAGTCGCGGAAATACTAAGTAGAGGAATTTTTGTTGTCTCGGTCGCCTCCAAGTAGTAAAATCTTTGGTTTGTGGGCTTATAAGTTAGGTTGCCGACTATGACGTGCAACTTAAATTTTGTATCCTAGTTAACAAAACATACATAGATTAAAGATTTAGTTCATATACCCCCAGATAGTAAATTAAAATTTAGTGTTTTTTTTTTTAATTTTTTAAATTTATAAAATTTGACAAAATATAAATTTTATATTAAAATTTATTATTCAACTTAATTATGCATAAACTTAAATTATTTTAAATTCAATTCAGTTTTAATCAAAATCACTTTTACAAAAATCAATAATTCAAAATAAATTTTTTCACCACATAATCAAACATATACAAGGTAGAATGATTGTGATTCACAAACCACCATTTAACTCGAAAATTAAAGTTATATGTAAGGTAGAATAAACAAATATTTTCGCTTGTGGGTGCGGATCCTCTAACTTTCATTTCTCTATCTTTCTAACTTTCTCTCTATCTCTCTTGATTAACTATCTCTTACATATTTTTCTCTCCAAAATCAATACAAATATTTTTTTTATTTCATCCACATTTTGCCTAAAATTATTCTAACTTTTCCCTCCAAAAAGTTAGAAAATCCTTTTACCTTGTTTGTGGAGAAAATTGCCCCCCTCTCGGTAGGTGTGTGTTAAAGGACTTGGGTCCTATCACATCATTCATGATATTATTCACGCAAAATAAAAACAAAATTCCTATCCTTTTCACTTCTTGTTGTTTCCACCAACTGTTCTCGTTAAACTAGTTTGATTCTCAAGTATGGCCCTACCCTGGTTCAAACATTCCTTTTCATCTAAACTCAACAAACACAATATAAATTCCAATTTTAGCAAAGCAACACCGTGCTCTGATTATTTTTCTTCTTCTTTGATTGATAGACATTCTAATTGTGATTGAGTTCATTTGAGTTTACTGAGTTAATGTATATTTTAAATGTTTACAAAGATAATGCCATTTTATTCCAGAGCTTATTAAAAGTAGTTGCAATAACTTTTCAAATAATACACTTGCATGATGCAAAAATGAGGTTGATCAATAAATTTGGATATAATCAAGCTGAAAATAAGACATATTATTGAAATAAAAAAAAAAACTGTTAGTTTTAAGCTTAACAAAATATAATCTGATTTCCCGACACAGGCACACAGCTCATTTTATAGATTTGCTTGGTTCAGATTAGTTGATTTTCAAGTTAGCACCAAAAATCCAAAAATCCTCGATCATCCCTACAAAGTATGCAACTTTGCTTTTCATGTGATCGCGAGTGTCCTAAAGTAAAAGGGGTCTGTTGGAGGGTTATATATTTCTGGCCTTGCACTTGCACATGCATTCAATCATTCATTATGAAATATTTGAAAAAAAAAGAAGATAACATACACCTGAGACAGAATTTAGAGGGCTTGTTTATTACCTGTATTCTTACATCCAGGGACTAATTGCATAACAAATGAAAAAATAACTATCAAACTTTTTTTGTCACGCATCAAAACATTACCACAGTTTGTCCCATGCACCAATTAACTGACGATCACTGATGTGAAAGCATGCTTTCCTCTAGCTTCACATAACATTTAAGAGGTCATTCCCAGTATTATGCTCAGTGAATTGTATATATCCTAATTCATAGGAGAATCTCCTCTTAACATGCACAACCTCCTCCTTGCTGCTCTGTATTGGATGAATTCACTGTGGGTTTTAAATTTACGTCAACCATGTCTTCCTGTTTTGTAGAAGAAAGAGTCTCCATCCCTGGCAAGGCAGAAGCTATCTTCCGAAACAAAGGCTGCAATTTTGCATTGACAGATAACAATGAGGAAACAAGAATTAACATGGAAAAAAATGCACTTAGTTGGTCATGAATTTGAAGTTAATAATATCAGCATTTTGCACATTGATATTATAGATCACGTGCAGCCTAGATAGTTGAGAAGCATGCTCTAATAAACCAAAAACACTAGATCAAGTAACAACTATGAAAGTTCATTAGTTTTCACCTTGATATTGAAGCCTGCTTTTGCACTAGTTTCTATAAACATGATTCCAAACTCTTTGGACTTGGTATCTCCTTCCTCTATAGAAACTTGCCTGTTAAGTAACAATGCGAACATGTAAGAAATAATTAGACTGTAACATTGCAACACTTGAAACTTCAAAGGCAAACACAAAGTGCAAGCTACCTGGTAATATAAAATTAGATGGTAACATCATAATGCTAATAACTATTAATACATATTTCACACCCTAAAAAAATTTACATTTCAGTATCTGAAATTATATTTAATCTACCAGACATTTGCTATGCTAGATTACAAAGAAACTCCATTATTGTAGATATTAACTTGAGTGCAAATATGTTTTTGATATGATAGATAATAATATAAAGTAGTCTTAGTAGGATCCTCTATATTTTGAGTGTTGTTTAATCAATGTATTATAATACCAAGTTGATTATGATTAACCTTCATTGATGAAATTAATGAATTAATTAATTGAATTGGTTATATTAGGCACTCCACTGCAAGACACCAATTCTATCATATCAAAACTATAAAGAACATGGTAAAATATTAACAATTTCTTTACCAAATATTTGAGCAAATAAACCAGATGCATTGAAACATAATATGAAAAATCTCATATGCTATTCAACAAAAACTAAACCATATCCAGTCAGAAAACTGGGTGTAAGTATATAAACTGAACTCGGTAACTCAGCACTCACCTTTTCTCGACAAGATCAGTTTTATTTCCAACCAAGACAATGATGACATCGCTGCCTCGTTCTTGACGCACCTCCTCAACCCACTTGTTAGTGTTCAGAAATGATTGCCTGTCTACATTAGAACAGCTTACTTAGGGGTAATAACTATAAATTGAAGTTAAATATACTGTTATTTATCTGAAAAATGAGCATTGTACTGGCTGAATAACTTCCAGATCCAAATACGGAAATAGTTCAGATATAAAGAAGTCGTAGGAGAACAGACGTATGCTTGAATGCTGCAGGCACACACATCCAGGGAGGGAGGGAGGGAGATGTTCTCATGAGTCATGAAAACAAATTGTGTTTCTAGAAAATATTAGAGCAGTCACTCTCACTCAAAACACCAACAAATTGAAGAATGCGTTCATTTGATACAAAATCCTTTTCCCCAAATAACACCAGTCTTGGAATTCCAGATCAAGAGAAAATCAGTAAAGATAAAAAAAAAACATCATGCTAAATAGATAATGAAAATAACATTAAACTTACTAGCTACATCATATACAATAACTGCAACAGAAGAATCTCTTATGTAGCTCGGAATGAGACTTCTAAATCTTTCTTGCCCTGCAGTATCCCTGGAAATTAAATATACTAAGATCAGATATAGTAAAAAGAAAAGATGAAACAAAAAATACCTATACAGCTACGACACATGTAGTAATGTGCACTCTTAAACAACTTCTGAAAAATTCACACATATATAAATAGATTTCAAGTTCAAATCCCGTTAGGTGCTAACAACTCCTATGCTGGATTGGTCTCTCTCGAATTAGTCGGTTCTAGGGCCGGATACAGAGCTCTTAAAAAAAAACTATATAAATAAACTGAGCTTCTACATATATGATTTGAAAAGGAACTTATCTTACCAAAGCTGCAAACGAACAGTTCTATCTTCAAGGTACATTGTTTTTGACAAAAAGTCAATACCGATAGTAGCCTGAAATTATATGATCAAAAACTTCGTAAGCAACCGAGCAACATGGAAAAGAAAAATGCGAATGTTGAAATGAAAATCAATAAAGAAAGTGTGAATGCTAATAAAAATGACAAGCATTATAAGGTGTTTGAAATTTAACAAGCCTCTTGAAAATCAACACAGCTATAATAATCAAGACCTTGAAAATAACTTATCAACCGAATTTTAAGCTCTTCTACACATTCAAGAGTTTCACATACTCAAATCACGGATCCCTGATTCCCAAATGTTCAAAGTAATAATGAATTTTTAAAAAAGCTGGCGGAATGAAAATTTAGGGATCAGTTTAATCATCCAAAGTTCTAATTAATCACTGTGATCATTGATCAAAATCATACTAATTCATATTAATTCACGTGATAGTAATAACATACACATATATTAACGCATATCGTAAACGTCATTGTCTGTGATATAAATAACAAATCAACATAAAATCAACGCATTCAATTCCAGTTTGATTTCACCGTATAAACCATACCAAAATCAAAATCGCGATAGCGAATGAACGAATGAAAAGGAGGAACATGGAACCTGATAGGTGGTGTCGAATTTGTCGTACATGAAACGGGTAATGATGCTGGTTTTACCAACGGATTGATCGCCTAAGAAAACGAGTTTGTATTTGGCGAGAGGTGAAACCGTCGCCATGTATGAGAAATGGTTTGTTCTCGATCAATGAAATTTGAGATCTGAATGAATCTCTGAAAAATGTGTTACGAATAGGGAAACAAAAGAGAAAGAGACGAAATGAAAGATGACGAGAAAATACACGCCATTTCCGACTGAGTCGTATTTATATATTGGAGCCGAAACCGCTAACCACGTTGAGTACTACCGCATCATGCCAACTTTTTTTATTACCCTTTTCGCCCCCCATCTTTCTTTAATTGTTCTTTTAATCCTTACTTAATTGAAAGTTTGTTTATTTTAATTTTTTTTAAATGATTTTTATAATGTTATATATTTTTATGTAAATTTTTTTCATAAAAGTTTAAAATAAAAATTTGATTTGAATAATTATTTAAAAAAATATTATTTTAAGTATTTTATTGAATTTACTTTTTAATATTAAAATTTTAAAAACTCTTTAATTTTGAAGCTATTTCAAATAGTTTTTCATAAAAATCATCTTTGAGATATAATTTTTTTTTAAAAATTATGATTTCAAATGTATTTTTATCATATTTATGTTAGAGGATGTCAAAATTAATTTTTTCAATTTTTAAATAACGAATATAAAAAACTTGTAATATTTAAAAACAACGTTTTTATAAAAATTATTTTTAAATATTAAAAAAAATTAAAAATCTAAAACAAACAGTATTTGCTGATTTGTTTGAATCAGTTTAGAGTAAAATAAATGAGAAAAAAATAGGAGATGATCTTGTAAGCTTGGAAATTCTAATTAAGGGAAAGTGAAAGCAAACTACGTTGAGAAAATGGTAAGTGTTAAAGAGCATTTATTGACAAGTTTTAAGAGGAACACACACCTTGACAAAAGTAGTTTCGACTAGCGTGATAAGCAATTGTTTAGAAGAATCTCAAGAAGAGATCCATAAGATTAGGAACACTCTCATCCAAACATGTCCAAAATCTTCAAAAGGGGTTTTCGACATAAATGATTGATTTCGACAAGGTCACCAGGTGTATAGGAATTAGTATATTTTTAAGTCTAAGATTCAGTTTTGAAGGAATGTCTCGACAAGTGCTAAATTAAATTCTCTTGAAGGCAGTTGAGAAGTTCGAAGCAATTACTAGCACAAATACTTGGTTCTTAGGTAGTTATATCCTTGAAGATTGTCCTTATTGAATTATTAAATACTAGTTTTTTCTCTGTGTTATCTCACGTTTCATTTTTCTTCTATTGTGCAGTTGTTATTTATACGTTGTTGTTCACAGATGAATTTTTTCCTTTTCATTTTGTTGAATTTCCCTTTTTTATATTATGTTTTTTTATAATAATAACATACTTATTTCAGTTCTTATTTATAATATATAATAGTAATGAAGTTTTTTTATTATACTATTAATAATAATAACAATAAAGTATGTTTATGTTATGAATAATTTATGTTATAAATAAAGATTTTAAGTCTAATATTATTTGTCTAATCATTTTAACATTTTAACATTTTTTTATCTATTTATAATTATAGAAATTATTTTATTATCAAGATTAGATAATGGTTTGATTTGCGTTGAAGATCTATAGTTCAACTAATGTGTGTTGTTGTTTATTGTTATAGTATAGTTTATGAATAAACAAGTTTTTATTTGGAGAAATTTACTCAATACTATTGTTATTTAGAATTATTTTTATTAAGTACAAATAAAATAATTATAAGGTTAAAAAGGTAATTTGATTTTAAAATCTTTCCCCTCCCCTTGTGAACCAAACGTACATGTTGTTAAAAATCACTCTCCTTTTAAAATCTCCTCCCAATTGAGGTGTAACACACAGAATAGTTTGATTATCTGGTGGATGAATGTAATATGTATCTAGTGCAAGATTTGGATTTGAAGAAGAATTCATGCCATTGTTGTTTGGATTGTTGTTGTTTCTACTTCTCGCCATTGAAGAGATACAAGGCTGAGTTGGTCGAAACCAAGCTATGATGCCATAACAACAAATCTATTGTTCATGATAAGTTAGTGAAGAATGAATGAATGGAAAATTTAGTTAGAATTGGAACATTACAAGCTTTTATATATATATATATATATATATATATATATATATATATATATATATATATATATATATATATATATATATATATATATATATATATACTAGTAAAGGACCCGTGCGTTCGCACGGGTCACGCAAAGTCGATATAAATAATAAATAAATATATAAAAATGATTAATAAATATATATATAAAAGATACGCAAATTAAAAAGAAAAAAACATTTGAAATTATATTTGTCATATAAATATTAATTTAATCTAGTTAGAAATATAAACTTTAGTAAGAAAAATAAATAAAATAATTAAGTAGTCATTTACCCGTGCGTTCGCACGCCTCATACAATATCGTTACAAATTTACCATGAGTATCTACCCGTGCGTTCGCACGGATTGCACAATGTTATATATTTTTCAAGTACATCAAATATTAGTAGCAATTTTTTTAGTATAAATGTTAACATTTTATCATAAAAAATTACTAACATTTTTTTATTTCTGAAATTTTTTATACTTTAATAGTATCTTTAATTATAATATATTACATATATTTTTAAAAACAACATAAAAAATAAATAATATTTATAGATAAAACTATATCAAGGGCAAATATTGTATAAAAATTATCTTTTAATTATATCAGTAGACCCTAAAATGGCGGCTCGTGCACCCGCCATAAAATGGCGGGTTGGGTTGGGATTTTGGGCCCACTATCCACTAAAGCCCGCCCCGCCAAAAACCGCCGCCCATCAATGCTCGTCCCGCCAAAACCCGTCTTCCGCCAAAGTCCGCCTTGCCGATTCGTTCAACATATCCCGCCTTAAGTCCGCCTTTTTTAGTTAATTCAAATAATTCTAATCCTTGATGGTTTAATTTATACATTTATTTATAAATATATGCAACATTTTTTTAAGTAAAATTTGTTAAAGAGATGTTTTATAAAAAATTATTTTAAAAAATAAGTGAAAAATTTAATTAAAAGGTAATCAAAATTTAAGTGAAAATATAATTTATTTTAAAATTTTTGTGGAATTTTATTTTCAATATTAATAAAAGGATATCATCCACTATTCACAATTACAATTTTATATTCACATTATAACAGGTAAGCATTTTTTTTTACTGATACTATAATTAATAACTTTTTTTTTTTACTTTTGTTAGACATGTAGAAACCTGTACTAAAAACGTGTATTTACTTATATTTGATATATTATCTATCACTTCTCTTTAAATAGAATGGATAAAAAAAAGATCATATTAATTTATTAAAACATTAAAATTTTGTAATTAATGCAATTAATTACATGCGAATACCAATTAAAATTAATATTTGATAGGTTTAGTAAAGTAATATATACTAATTACCATAAAAAATATTTATTTTATAAAAGAAAAAACAAAACGGTAAGAAATAGAATGTTTATGAATGAATTATAGCTCTATTATATTATGTTCCTCATGCTTGACTAATTCCAAACATAATGCATAATTATATCTACCTTTTAAGATTTTATCGTGTCAATTTAAAGAAACCGAAGATTCAGAATCACATGATACAACAAAATCAACAAAATACAATGAGTAATTAAATTCATAGCAATCACAACCACAACCTGTGTCCAGAGTAAAATCAGCAATAATACTACCAACACTCTTTTGTAAAAAAAAATCAGCACTCCAAACATACATCACTGGAAAAATATGAAGAGTTTGCATTGTATAAAGAAAGAGTTAATATTGCATTGGTAATAGTTTCAAAGAAGAATAATAAGTGTATAAAGAAAGGAAAAGTTGAAATAATCATTATTTTTCCTTGTGCTTTGGTAAATGAAAATTTTTATTTAATCAGTAATAAAGCAATGAGAGTATAGCCGCCCATGCATACATTGGAATGTGCAGATTTTTTGAAAAAATCTTTCCACGTGAATAGTGAATGAGTATAATAGTTATAATTGAGAGTATTAACCAATGACTAATTATTACAACAATTATTCTAGGATAGTAGTTATTACTCTGATTGATTTTTATTTGTAAGTATTTAAAACACTCAATGACTATTAATAAATAAATATAGTATAAATAAATGATTTTTATCATTATAAATAATAAATAAATATATAGTATAATGATGGTTAAGAAAGTATATAAAAGATATATAAATTAAGTAATCTCGACCCCTCAAAAATGTATAGTTTAGTTCAAAAATAAATAAAATAATTAAATAGCCATCTACCCGTGTGTTCGTAAGGGTCGCACAAACTAAAATATTTTGTCGCCCCGTTAGAACATATGATCTATAATATCTGTTCAATTTAAGTAAATATTTTGTCGGCCCGTTAGAAAAAAAGGTTCGGCCCGTCGGACATGCTTTTAATTTTAAAATTCTTATGTATTATAAATTTATGGATTCTATTGATATTATATAATTTTATGTTCATATATTAAATAAATATTTAATGATATGTTTTAAATATGAGAATGAATTTAATTACATTTCTAATTTTTTAATTAAAAAATATTTAAAAAAGTAGTAACCATCACTGTTGTGTAAGAACTATAAATTAAAGTTAATAAATGATGATTTAATTAAAATATTTAGGGTTTAGGATTCAAAATAAAATATATCATAAATATTAAATTTTTGATTTTAAAAATTCCAAAAATTAAATATTAATAATAGTAATAAAAAATAGATATTAAACTTGGGGCTTGTGATTTAATATTTTTTAATAGTAATTTATTGGATAATTATTATCTATTTAAATTCGAAACTTAAAACAATCGTGTGAAAATAATGAAGATCTTTTATAAAATGATGATTAGAAAATAAAACATACTATAATTTATAATAACGGATTACATTTAAAAAAAGACAATTATTCAAACTAAAATTAAATTTTGAGATATTTAAGAATATTACAATGCATAATTAACTATATTAATTATTAATTAATTAGAATAAAACAACTGTCCTGTCACTTTATCATGGAGGAGATTCTTCCACCTTGTAACAAAATAACAACTTTGAAACATTAAGAATAAAAGCTTTAGCTCCTTTTTATTTTTATTAACTAACAAAAAGGGATGGGAGTTGGAGATGGAGTTTAACTTCGATGTGTAAGGGATCAACATTAGAATGAATATAGTCGACTAAAATTTTTATTTAATCAGTAATAAAGCAATAAGAGTATAGCCGCCCATGCATACATTGGAATGTGCAGATTTTTTGAAAAAATCTTTCCACGTGAATAGTGAATGAGTATAATAGTTATAATTGAGAGTATTACCCAATGACTAATTATTACAACAATTATTCTAGGATAGTAGTTATTACTCTGATTGATTTTTAAATACAATAAATACACCATTTCTATATATATAAGTAAATATTTTGTCGGCCCGTTAAATATTAGTAATAAAAATTAGATATTAAAGTTGATTATTATTTACTTACAATATTGATATTAACCGTGTATCATTACTATTATCATATTTTAATTCACAATATCGATATTGATAGCATATCGTTATTATTTATTATACTTTATTAATAGTGTATCAATTGAAATTTTTAATATCCTTTATTATACTTTAATTGTATCTTTAATTATAATTAATATATTACATATATTTTTAAAAAGAACATAAAAAAATAAATAATATTTATAGATAAAACTATATCAAGTATAAATTTTGTATTAAACTTTTTTTAATTAATCAATTTTAATTATATATATATATATATATATATATATATATATATAATGAAAATAAAATGAAGATTATAAGTTATGAAAATAAACAAATGAGAATATAGGACATAAAATAGTTGTTTAAATAAATAAATAAATAAATGTATTAATAATGATAATTAAAATTATTATATTAGTGTTAATATTTTTAGGCTAGAAGAAAATATTTTAAATTATCGTGATAATTAAAATTATTATATTAGTGTTAATATTTTTAGGCTAGAAGAAAATATTTTAACTTATCGTGATAATTTAAATGACTCAAAAATTAATATTTTATCCTTTTATTCTATTTTAAAGAAAAAATAACTTTGGTTATTCATTAATATAAACAAATTTTACTACATATATTATTTATAATATTATTTTATCTATATTACTCTTCGTTAATTTATTGATTGTTTTTTCAATGTCATCTCATTTAATTAAAACAAATATTTATTTTATTTTTAGTATAAATACTACTAATTTATATAAATCATGAATGAGATTCCTTATAATTTCTAATAATGCAATGTTATATAAATACATTTAACAATATAAATTAATGTTAATATGTGAATTAAAGTAAAGATCACGTATAAATTACAAAAATATCTTTAAAATCAATACATTTATAAATATCGATTATTTTCTCATTTAATTAATTTGATTAAAATTATATATTTATTTTATTAATGATTTACTATTCTTATATGCTATAGTAACTCAGAAGTGATTAAACATATGATCTATAATATTGTTCAATTTAAGTATATATTTTGTCGACCCGTTAGAAAAATAGGTTCAGCCCGTCGGCACGCCTATAATTTAGGATTTAGGGTTTAAAATAAAATATATCATAAATATAAAATATATTCAAATTAAACATAATATTGATTTATCCTATTGCATTCTTAAAATTTAAGACCACTATAAATACAATAAATACACCATTTCTATATATATAAGTAAATATTTTGTCGGGCCGTTAAATATTAGTAATAAAAAATAGATATTAAAGTTGATTATTATTTACTCACAATATTGATATTAACCGTGTATCATTACTATTATCATATTTTAATTCATAATATCGATATTGATAGCATATCGTTATTATTTATTATACTTTATTAATAGTGTATCAATTGAAATTTTTAATATCCTTTATTATACTTTAGTTGTATCTTTAATTATAATTAATATATTACATATATTTTTAAAAAGAACATAAAAAAATAAAATAATATTTATAGATAAAACTATATCAAGTATAAATTTTGTATTAAATTTTTTTTAATTATATATATATATATATATATATATATATATATATATATATATATATATATATATATATATATAATGAAAATAAAATAAAGATTATAAGTTATGAAAATATAAACAAATTTTACTACATATGTTATTTATAATATTATTTTATCTATATTACTCTTCGTTAATTTATTGATTGTTTTTTCAATGTCATCTCATTTAATTAAAACAGATATTTATTTTATTTTTAGTATAAATACTACTAATTTATATAAATCATGAATGAGATTCCTTATAATTTCTAATAATACAATGTTATATAAATACATTTAACAATATAAATTAATGTTAATATGTGAATTAAAGTAAAGATCACATATAAACTACAAAAATATCTTTAAAATCAATACATTTATAAATATCGATTATTTTCTCATTTAATTAATTTGATTAAAATTATATATTTATTTTATTAATGATTTACTATTCTTATATTTTATTTTATATGTTATTTGTTTACTATAGTTTGAGTTTTAATTATATATAAATTGAAATAAATCTTTTAAAATATCGAAGTTTCTAATTTTCTATATAAATGTCATTTTTATATATGTCATTAATTAATTTGATAAATATTAAAATTTATATATATTAAATTTATACATATAATTTTTTTTCGAACATTAAATACAATTATTTTTATTTGGAATACGTTCCTAATGTTAATTTTAGAAGCGAAGACGAAACGCTTCTTTGATATGTGATACTTTTTATGCACACCTAATTAATAGTGAATCAAAACAATTATAAGAATAACTAATATATCAATTCAAAACGGTTCTTTGAAATACATTCCTAAAGTTAATTTCGTAAGCAAGTACAATTACTATATATCTTTTCCCATAAAATAGAGGAATAGGGGGAAAAAATAGAGGAATAGGATAATAATAACAAATATGGACATGAAATATGTTGTTTTATGGATTGTTATAATAATAATAAAAGGAACAAATTATTCTTCATTTATTAGATATTTATCATTTATCTATTTTTTTAATTAAAAAAGATTTCAAAAATATAAGAATAAATAATATAATGGTTCCAAATTCAAATAATTCAGTGGTTCCAAATTATGCAGAGCTCACTGTCTAATTAACAAATCTCCTTTCATATTCAATTTAATTTTTTTATTTTTTTATTTTTTTTTTATTTATAAAATGGTAAAAATAAATAATATAATGATTACAAACATGTAGCATGTTTAATTGATTAGGTAAGAAAAATTAATTTTAAATGTATATTTGAAATCTGCCACGTGATATTTATTTTGCGTGTGATATGCGGTAGCTCTTCATCTACTTTTTAGAAATTGTAAATTTATCATTTGGGTTATATGCTAGTAACAATTGATTACACGGTTTCAACTATTGTTATAATTTTAATTATAATACTTTACACTGTTTTAACTTTTGGATTATATTAAGAAATATAACATATTTCATGTTATTAAATCAAAATGATAATTTGGTCATAGTTAATTTGATTTTATAAGCAATTTGTATAATGGTAAAAATATGTGTATGAAGATAAAAAAAAAAAAAGAGGAAGTAATCACAGATAAATAAATATTTAAAAACATGACATCTGTTTAACAATAGACTTAATCACCTAGAACCAACTCCACCAGTACCAATAACAGCAACATAATCACCCGAACGCATTTCCTCCGCATGAGCCATAGCATGATAAGCAGTAAAAGCAAGGTATCCTAAAATTGCAGACTCCTATATGGCATTGAGCTTGGTAATATAGCCAGTGCATTTGCACACAACACATTATTAAGCAAGTCCTCCCATACTATACACAACATTTGTGAGGGATGTGAAACTCTTCAATGGTGAGAGGTTTGATAGGTTCCCAATAAACAGCTCCATGTATGTAAGATGGCAATCCACCACCGCCACCAACAACGGCTTCCGAGTGAAATGAAACAGTACTGGAAAGTTAAACGTTGAATAAATCACAAAAATAAAGTCAATGCTCATAATCAATCTTTCTAAATCAAATTAGTATTGAAATTTAAAACTATAGAGTGAAGAAGTAATAATGATAAGTAGACCATATTCAACCCTTGTTCTGCATAAAATCTTCTGGAAGCATCTCTGCAAATCATTCTTCTTGATAAATCCTTAGCAGAAGATGAAAAGGAACAGAAGAGGAGATACTTAGTAAAAGGAACTCCTCTTCATCCTCTTCTACAATATCATCGGATAAATACAAAGACTTGTATCTATCTGGAAATAAAAGTAAAAAAATAGTCAATAAGTACAGAAGCCATAATGCCATAATGTAATAGAAGTGCTCTCTAGGAAAAATACAACAGATTCTAACATTTAAAAACAATTGGGAGAAAATTGACAATGATTGCATCTGGAATAACCAAAACATACAAACAAATACACATGCATAAAATCCCAGTAGTAAAAAAACACACCACAAATAAAACAAAGCAATATAAACACAATCAACACTTCAACATATAAAATAAATGCTTCAATTTGATAACAAACAACAAATGGAACCATAGCCCATGACATCCGGAAAAAAAGAATGTACTGATGTTGTTTTTGAATATATTTTTTTCAAAAATTCATTTGTATTTCGGTGTAAACCAAACAAAGCATAACATAACAGCCTGGTTTGTAAAAATTGAAGCAAAAAATGAAAATCGAATGAATGAAGTGAAGAAGATAACCTTGATTAAGGATAGGGGAGAGGTATGAGAGGATGCTGTAGATAGTTTCATCTGAGGCGATGGTGGTTCAACGATTGGGAAGATAACCTTGAAAGTCTCTCTGAACTCAAACCTAAAACAATAACAAAATCACACAAAAATCAGAAACAGAATCACATTAAAAACTCGATGAATTGAACTTTAACTGATGCAAAAAAAGCAGATCCAACAATTTTCAGCACCGAATCATACACATTTCAGATTCTAATGTGTTTGGATATTGAATTGAATGGCACAGAGCTATAGATAGTTTCATCTGAAGAAGAACCCTAAAATACACAAATATCACAAAGAATCCTAAAATACACAAATATCACAAAGAACCCTAAAATAACTATTAACTTTGGAATCCATCACCACCAACAAAATCGGCTCTGCACACATGTTGCTGAGAAATGTTGGAATATTGATGAGTGAGGGAAATGATATATGTAAGGGTTTAGGACTGTTTGAATTAATATAGATGATGAAGAAGATTGGATCGTTGAACTTAGCCGCCTCATTAGATGTGGATATCGGCAAGCATGCTTCATTGGAAAGTGAAAAATATTGATTAGGCGTGTTTGGGAAGAAGAAAATCAGGATGTTAATAAATGAAAAGGTAGGGTGTGGGATTCTATGAAGAACGTTAACCAATTGTGTCGTTTAAGATGGCAAAATATCATTAATGGGAAGTTAAAAAATAATTAAAATTAATAATCCCGTAATGACTGATTTAGCCCTAAAATGAAAGTAATCGATGGATTAATATGGGATTAGAATGTAATTAACAGAGGCTTTACTTTTCTTAGTATAGTATTGATATATATATATATATATATATATATATATATATATATATATATATATATATATATATATATATATATATATATATATATATATATATATATATATATATATATATATATATATAAAAGAGAAGTAGGGCCAAACAATAAGAAGAGATGACTTATACAAGGGAAATGGATGACCCATTGAGCAAGTTACATGAATGGCTCATACTATTGTTATTGATCGTTGCAGATGCATCACATCCTCTAAAGAATTGTTGCCTTCTTTAACCGGGCTTCCACTCCTTTAAAAAAAAGAATAATAAGCCATTACATTCCAACATCCTATAAAAGTGGTAATAAGATGTGATTTGGTGTATGTTAATAAATTACATCTTAAGTTGTATAGAAACTAATCTTATTTATATTGATACTTCATTTTCATAGTTTTAGGATAAAAAGGAAACTACATAAATAATTGAATGTAAATAACCACGTATAGTATTGTGAGCCACACCACATTTCACCAATTGTTTCGCACTTTGTATGGCTTAAGGGGGACATATGATGGCCCAGAACCTTCATATCAACCAGATATGGATGTTGCTATGTTAAGGTTAAAAATGTTACTAATTTATATATAGGTTTGTACCATTTCAGCAAATGCTTCCATATGCACTACTCATTACTGACAATGAAAGCCTTTAATTTCAAATGTTTCAATCTTCATTAACTAAATAGAAAAATAAATGATAATAATACACACATGTACAGATAATTTCATTTAAGAGAAAAATCAAATCAAATCAAATCAAACAAAACCACTTAACACAGAGAAAACCACGTAGCATGTGTATACATGGCTCAGCTTAAACATCAGTACAATTATAGCATTCCATATATGATGATAGAATTTTATTGAAGTTGATGGCTTAGAAAGAAAGACACAACTAACCAACCGTCTTAACTACAGTTCTAAACTGACCACAGAACAGTTCTTAGCATTAATATAGAGAACATGTCTGGTTTCTTATATCATTTAGGCTATATTCACCAAAATGGAGTGTCTATCCCAAACTTGCTACAGTTAGTTCAAGAATCACCATGAAATCACTTCAGGTGGCCCAAGCACCAGACCCGGAAAATCAGTCTGAAAGAACTGATCAAGTTTCGGATAAAAGCATAGTTATTCCCAACAAACATGTTACTATAGCTGATAGCATCAAAAGTGAAAGTTCAAGGTACTGTCAGATATATAATCCTTTATATTTTAGTCAAAGATGGTTCTCCTCCATGGCTCCTACTTTATCTTCTTAGCCCCCATGATTCGAGGCTAACTACCACTAGTTCTTTTTGTATGAAGGATTTTTTTTCCGTTCTTTGTAGGTTTGTTGCTCCTCGAATCCCGACTGACTATTCGATTGAAGTCCAGGAAACCACTTATAATGTACACAAGGTATCGATAAACATCATAAAATAAAGCCTTCTAAATGTAAGAAATTATTGATCTTCTGATTTATCTCGGTAAAATTCTTTCAAATAGTATCATCAGCAGTGTGCAAGAAGGACAAGATAGTGATATCATCATAACACTGTCTGAAATAGTATCAATGATTGATACTGACTGCTCAAGAGCACAATTCTGTCAATAGAGCATAAACCATTTATTCTTTTCTTCTTAGTGTATGCGTGCGCGTGGTGTGTCCATGTGTCTTTTCCCTACCACCCCTTTTTATAGGGAAAGAGGGGAAAAAAGTCCCTCAAGGAGGTAGACAGAACATCAGACATTGGTTAATGTTTTCATTATTTTATAAGAAAAAAAACTAGTAAAGATCAAAAAAAATTTTACATTACCTTAGAAAAATCTTTAAAACAAGAGTTAGAATAAAAACATGGTTACGTTGTTGTCTACTTTTTTGTGTAACAGTACCCCTTGATATCGAAATGCGGCTACATAGGAAGGTTGGAAGCTCAGCCTCGGAACTCAAATTCTGGCAATGCGCTCAAGCTTGAAAGCTTTCCAGGTGGATCTGAAACATTTGAAACGGTTCTCAAATTCTGTTATGGTCTCCCTATAGACTTCAACTCAGATAATGTAGCTGCACTAAGATGTGCATCAGAGTTCCTCGAGATGACTGAAGAGCTAGAAGATGGCAATCTCATTTCCAAGACGGAAGCTTTCCTCACATTTGTCGTGCTTTCTTCATGGAAAGACACGGTTACTGTTCTGAAATCTTGCGAAAATCTCTCTCCATGGGCTGAAAACATTCAAATTGTTAGAAGATGCTGTGACTCCTTAGCTTGGAAGGCTTCTAAAAATGAGCCCACAGATGAGGATGCAGCATCAAGTCAAGATAGTTGGTGGTTCGATGATATGGCCAATCTCCGCATTGATCATTTTATGCGGATAATTTCAGCAATAAGAGCAAAGGGAATCAAGTCAGAGACCATTGGTAAATGTATTATGCAATATGCCAAGAGATGGCTACCAGGAATGCATGAGGAGTTGGAAGGGGTAAAAGGATACGGGTATGGAAAAAGTAATCTACAGTTCACTTTATTTAGCACGACGAAACAAGAGAGCACTAGACATAGCAAGGAGCAAACAACTATTATTGAAAGCCTAATAAGCATCATTCCTCCTCAACAAGAAGCTGTCCCATGTAAGTTCTTGTTGCAGATGTTAAAGATGGCAATGATGTATTCGGTATCACCAGCTCTCATTTCTGACCTCGAAAAGAGAGTTGGCGTGGTGTTAGAGGATGCTGAGGTGAATGATCTTTTAATTCCTAGATATCAATATGGAGATCAAGGAATCATGGCCAAGTGAGTAATGCTCAATTCATTTTTTCTATTCTTTGAGGCTAATGAAAATTACTAAAAACACTAATATCGATCTTTTTCTTTGTTCTATTCTTTTCTTTTTTCATTTGCAGCATGCCTAATTCACCTGAAGAATGCACTATGCATGACATAGATGTAGTGCAGCGAATTGTTGAATACTTCTTGATGCACGAAAAACAGCATATGCAACAGCAACAAAAGTCTGGAAAATTCAATATAAGTAGGCTCTTGGATAATTACCTAGCTGAAGTTGCAACAGATCCGAATCTTTCAATTACAAAGTTTCATGTCTTAGCTGAACTACTACCAGAACATACTCGATCATTTGATGATGGTCTATATAGAGCCATTGACACTTACCTAAAGGTTAGCCTTTCAATTCTTATTTTCCGGTGTTCCAGGTTTCAAGTGTTATAAAAGAGATTTCAATTCAAAACAAAGTTTTGACATTTGATATTGGCGTTTCTCTAGACCCATCCTTCACTGACTGACCATGACCGTAGAAGACTCTGCAAAATAATGAACTGTGAAAAACTTTCACTTGATGCATGCTTACATGCTGCACAGAATGATAGATTGCCTCTAAGAACTGTTGTCCAGGTAAAGTTTCCCGGATCTCTGGAACTTAGTTTTCAGTTATTTTAGCTTCCTACATTATAAATTCAGTTTAAAAACTGCCACCTGAACCAAAGTATACTGCACAGGTTTTGTTTGCGGAGCAAGTAAAGATGAGGGCAGCAATGCAAGAGAAGGAACCAGCACAAAGCGGAATCAACTCAGAACACGAAGTAAACCAAACATCTGCAACTATTGACATTAAAACACTCAAAGCAGAACTCGAGAATGTAAAGTCCAAGATGGTTGAACTGCAGAATGACTACTTTGACTTGCAAGAAGAGTATAAAAAGTTAAGCAACAAAGAAAAGCCAAAGAATTCATTAAGCTTGGGTTTAAATTGGCGGAAGATCAAGAACTCCTTTCATGTAAAACCAGCAGGAGGAGAAACTAGAGATGGACAAGATACGCCCGCGTCGCCAAACCGCTCTCGACGTAGATCAGCCCCGAGAAGAAGGGTCTCGACGTCTTAAGTATTTCAGCTTATAAAATCCTGTTGCAAGAGACATCCATATACTATTTTTTGTATAAATTTTTTATTCAAATTATGTTGTTTAACAAAATCAGTCTCAAAATCAAAGTGCATGCAGTTCATTAGCAATTGCAGAAAAATAAAACTAAAAAACTGATTAACTTATATGCAAACAAACAAGTGGCAAAAACCTATTTTAATCTAGTCTTTGACAAATTCTCATTAGAACTTTTAGTTTTCCACTAGTAGTATCGTATGATACGAAGTATCTTGTATAATAGGATATCTACAGAAAAATGTAAATCTTTGCTTAACACCTAAGCTACCTAAGTCCTAATTTTCAAGATCCGCTTCAAAATTGCATTTGTTCTCTAAGCCTTGAATTTGAGATACTCGCTATCTCAACCAGCTTCTTCAAAATCCTCGAGTCTTCTTCAAAGTAGCAATTCTTTCTGAATTTTTTTAATTATTGAATTCTTGAACGAAGCTATATCTAAAAAAACTCCATGTTTTCAACTTGAAGAAGAAGCGCCTTCTTTTTGCTTGGATACTCATAATTGTGGGTCTATATGCTTGCGGCTATTCAGTTGTTTGATAATGACAACATCCGATGTTTAGTGATGTCAATGATGACAACATCCAAGAGTGTGAAGTTGGTGGCGACAACTTTCTAACTCCTCTGATGATGTGATCAACTTGAGTTATCTTAAGTCTCATTATTAAGAAGATTCAAAGTTCTAATTCAATAAGAGTTTAGTGTATTTAGTAAAGAATTTGAAGTTTTAGAGTTGTGAAAGAAAGGAAGTGTGAAAGCTCGTTGGTCGTATTTGTTCGAGTGATTAAATTTTGTAAAGGTATAAGAGTAACTTCTCACACACACATTAAAACTCTTTGAATCCTCTCTTGTTATAAAATCACCAGAAAACATCTTATAGGCTTAATAAATGGATTAGGGATGTGTTCAGATTAATTAGAAGCATCTTTACATGGTATAATGGACTATCCCATTAGGGTTAATCAATTATCACTTTTTTAACGCCTATAATCGATTAAAGATGCCCATAATTGATTAGTAGCGTTGTTGGTATAATTGATTTCTTTGTTTGGTTATAGAGATAAGCCTATGAAATATCTGTTTGGTTCTTGAGATAATGATGTGAAATTTTTTGTTTGATTCTTAAGATTAATTGGTCAAAATCTTTACTAGGTCAGTGAGCTCAGGCTTAGAAGATATTTGTTTGGTTTGGGGATCAATCTGAATAAAATCTCTCATTTCGCTTGTAAGAAGGTTAATGAATCATAGGCATAACCTGCAAAAGCTCAGAGTTAATGATAAACTCTCTAGAAGAAACTATTGGGGAGAAGAGTGGGCCATATTATTAAGTCAAATCTCTATAAACTTTGGTAAAATCTCTCTTACTTTGTCTCTTTACTTTCTGTTGTTTATTTTTCGTGTCATTTACATTTACTTCTTTCTATTTTCTTATATATTTCTATATTAATTATTATATGACACATTTTTGTTGTTTTAAATAAAAATAATAATTAATTAATCAAGAATTTTAAATACTACAAATCACTCTCCCCCTCTCCTTACTTTTGTGTTTGAAGTCACTTGTTCAACAATATCTTATATTCACTTTGAATTGAGACTTTCATACTCACGATAAAATTCGAAGTGTTTGAAGAAAATGAATTTTCCAAAAAAAATAAAATAATAAATGTAAATATGCTTGACGAAAGGCACAAAAGTAAACAAGTAAATGTGGTAAAGCACAGGTGGAAGTGGTTGCATCAATATGTTTTTTAAAAGTTTGGAATTAAAGGAAAATAGGACTGACAATGAACCAAACAGCTGGGCCTTCGCTCCTCAATTTGGTTCTATCATAGGAGGTATGTTGATTTTACTACATTTCACAAGGTGGTTAAGGAAATAAAGTGAGTAATAATAAGGTGGACAGATCTACCAAGTTAGCATAGATCTACTAAGTTATGCATTTGCAAAGATGGGAGCACGGGTTGACCCCAACATATTATTTCCACCTGTAGAAAATAGCACCAAACCATGTCACACTATGTTTCTTCATGAGGTACTTTTGAATAAACGAGATGGGCACAGTATCCCTGTGATTAAGGTAAATATCTCAAACATGTCAAAGATAGCATAGTCTTCTAATACTTTTTAAGATAATCCCACGAGTAAACAAGTATGATGATAACCATAAAATCAGCTTCCACAAATGTCTGACATTTCTGTTAAAGATGCTCCAAAAGTATGTTAAAATAGTTAATATCCTTTACATCCATTGAGTAAATATGAGAGTGGACAAAATAAGAAAAAAAACAGAAACTTATATTCTCTGAACATGTGCACCTTCTCAGCAAATTGTTCCAAAAATTTTAGTTTTAATTACTTGTAACTGACTACAATAACTGCCAGATCAATGGGAGTGTTTTTCACCATTACTGTGGTAATGTACATCATAGAGACCCAATCTGTACAGGATAGTTATTTGCTTGTGATAGCAGAATTGCAAGGAAACACACATAATATGTTCAAGGAGGAAGGGGAAATAATTATCCAACTTCTATTAGCAAAATTCTGGTAAGGAGTAACTTTGCATGTTTCTCTTAACTTGAGAGTTGAGACTAGACCTAACTCAATCCCAAAAAACTCAAAGACTACATGAGTTGAAAAAGTTACTTTATTCTTGAATAGCAAGCCTAGATATGTGGCAAGGAAATTTCTCCATTCCTGAATAACAAGATCAATGAATGCTTTAGGATCCCTAGAAGAAAAATAGCTTTATGATTAATAAGATCAATAGAACAGAGGTTGCATATAGAAAGGTAACTTACTGGTCTTCTGAACCAACTAATGTAAACCAAATAGGACTGTTTTTCCTGTTGCACCTGCTCCCTGTTGCATCTAACACGAGTTATGGTGAGGCAGACATCCCAGATGCTGTGGTTCTCTTCTGATTAGCAGGACACAGCCTTTTTCGCTTCACTGGTCCTGAACGCAAGGTGTTTCCATCCTTGTCATCTCCAAACTTTGTTTTATGTCTATTACTCTTGTTCTTAGTTTTAGGCATGTGTAATTCACTCCGAACAGATGTAGGTGGCTCTGATTTGGTAATTTCAGACATCGCTAATCCACCGTGAGGAGTAACTGGAGACTCTACTTTGGCAAGAGGAGTCCCTTGTAAATTTGACCTTGAGGACTTTGTTCTATTGCCTGCGCCCAAAGATCAGCCTTTCCTTCGGTAAGGTCCATATTGTTGTTTGTATCTTCGTTAGGTCTATGCTTCTTAGAAGTCACACCTATGAAAGAACCCTACAAAAATATAACAACCGTGCACGTGCATAATCACACATAATCACATGTAAGTGTCATAATTGTTCAAGTAAAAGCCCGACCACAAATTGAAATGTAATGTAAGTCCTAGTGTCCTAAATTGAAACAGATGCTGAGTTTGCCAGAATATTTTCATCATCTGTTTCTTCTTTCTCCATGGAACCCAGTGTTGTCGATGGCGAAGATCCAAAATCCCGCCATACCGGTAGTAAAACCCACAATATCGGCCGATATTTACCACTGCCGCGAGCCCGAAAACAGCCATGTATATCCACTATGGCAGCCATGGGTCTGCTATTATAACACTGGTGGAGCCTTGATGGATAAAACTGCATCCTTGTAAAGCAGCAGTCTTTCTTGTACCAGTTTTTGTTCTCTTTCCTGTAAAGCCTGAATGCGTTGAAACTTTGGGAGCACTAACCACCAATGATGAAGGAGATCTTTCCTTCTTTTTTGCTGGCACGGGTATTGACGGAACAACTTCTTCGGGTTTAACCTTTTTTCGTTTAAAAGGAAATATTTTGGTCCTAATACCCCTTGCAGATTGTGATCAGACCTGGAGTATGGTTGCTTTGCCAAGGTTATAATGCTGTAATGGTGCAAAAAGACTAAAGTAAAGGGATCTAAAGCTTGCATGCATATTTGCACTCACAATAATAAAATCTATATAGTACTTCCCAATTTCATTATCTTAAATAAGAAAATACAAATATTTATTCAAGAATATTAAACCAAACTAAACTAAAATAAAATTAGCAGCACAAAAATAAAGCAATAAAATTTTAATTATCAGACTCAACCTTTCCATAAAGGATACCAGGGTGTTCTAGCCAAAAGGCTGATCCTATGATGTCAATATGTTTTACAATGACCTTTCCATACTTTTCAGAAGACTCTCCATTCTCCTGATGGATGAGAACATTGTCTACCCTATCCCAAAAAACTGAGGATCCTTGTCGGAACATCACTGGCAATTTATTGTAATCGATAGACAATTCCTCGATTTTCTTTTGCAGTTGAGCACCCTTTAAACTACGTTGAGCTTCCTTTTTGCTTTTACCAGATGCAACAAGCTTCCAGAAACAAGTGTTATATTGATTGTTTATGTGGCAATCCACTTGCCTCCACGAAAGATAGTCCCGTAATATCTCAGCAGATGGATAGCACACTGCTCGCGCATCAAAAGAAGGAGGGTAGTTTAACTCACTTTGAGGGAAGAAATCTTTCCATCTCATCACGTAAGTGGATGTGAAGAAAGACACAATGGCTGATACGATTTTACTAGCTCTCCTTTCATAAAGATCAGTGGAGTTCTTAAGAATGAAACTGTACTCATCACTAACCCCATAAGCAAATACTATATCCTGCCTAAATTCCTCTAAGACAGCCACTGCACATGAATTCATCAAGTTAAGAGCTCGATCATCATTTGGCTTTGCAAATTCATGTATCTCGGAAAATCTGTGGAAGTGGCATCCATCTATCCGCACTACAACCCATATAGATGGCATCAACTTGCTATCAAATTCAAAGGACCTCACATACTCTGGTTTCACATTGTTAATCTCCTCTACAAAAACACCAAGCTCCTTCAAAAGAATAGAATGCTCATTCCAAAATCGTGGGCTTGCTATTTTCTTGGAATGCACTGTGATTATCTCTCTCCTTTGTCTTTTAACTGGAGCACCTGTTTCTGTGTACTTCACCACAGCCCCTACCATTGTCTTTAAAATACAGGAACCTTGTCGAAATATTGGATCCAGTGTATTGTAATTGACTTTGAACTCGTCAAATAAAATATCATTTAAGTCACGTTTCTTGGCTCCATCGATGAACTCTTGTGCTTCCTTCTCATTCATCCCGCGCTCAACAAGTCGCCAAAAGCACTGATCATATTGATTTTTCAAATGACATATATTTTGCCTCCACAAAAGATAAGCTTGAAGGGCATCTATGGATGCACAAGGTACAACTTTCCCATGGAAGGAAGGAGGAGAATGCAGTTCCTTCTGCGGAAAGAATCCATGCCATTTTCTCACAAAGACAGATGCAAAATAAGAAGAAATAATGGATAATACTTTGCTAGCTCGCCTTTCATAGAACTTGGTGCTTTTCTTGAAAACAAAGGTATACTCATCACTAAACCCGTATGCAAGGACTACATCTGCAAACTCTTCGAGCATCGCAACAGCACAAGAGTTCATCAAATTCAAGACATTTACATCATAAGGCTTGGGAAGTTTACAAGCATTGATCGAAACAAGGATGAAACTCGGAAACATCACCTCATCCTCAAGTTCAAAACCCTTGACATACTCATATTTGCTGTTTGCCATATTTCACATAAAAATTTGTACATATATTCTCTTTCTTCTCAAAAGCAAACTATCATACAGATGGTGGGCTTGTCTTCATGCAAGGAAGCAATACACTTATTCAGAAAAAACAAAACTCCTGCATCAGTTTATTGACAATAAAAACTTCAATACAACCAACTCAAACTAAATAACATTAAAAAAAAATCAAAATGAAAGGTAGTGAATAATAAGTTAATTTCAGTAAGAACTAGGGTTAGGGTGGGAAAGGGCATTTCATGCTCTTTAACATGACCTAGGTCTTGTGGAAACAGTGAACCATACTTTTACTTTTAGGGACTGCATTAAGGCTACTAAGTTAGGGTTAAGTTCCCCTTTTGAATACAAATTTCATCAAATCGCAAATGAAAGAGTTCATACAGATGTGGGTTAGGATATACCTGAATTGAAATCAGTCTGAAAACATATGAAGATCCCTAAACAGTACTGTCGCGGAATAAAAAAAAAACCTAAAACAGAAGAAAAGAGAACCAGTAATCGATGCATAAAAGAAAAAAAAAAAGAGCAATTAGGAAAAAATAATTATTTTTAATTAGGTGGAAGAATGACTTAGGATAATTATTGATTAATATTTTTTTATAGAATAAATTAATAGTTAATTATTTTAATTAAAATTTTGAAAATATTTTCTAAGCCTGTGTTTAATTTGTAACAAATTCATTTCAAGTTTGTGCAGATGAAAATATTAGATTATGCATTATTGTCTTTTATAAACACTAAAATTGTTTATGAAAAAATCGAGATGAGACTCAATTACAAGCTTGTGCCATTTAAGTGACATATGCATTTTCCAACTTGTGTCATTTCACTCTCTTCCTTGTGTTCCTTTGTTTTACATCAGACCCGAGCAAAATTGCTCCATTTAGACTATGGCTTATCTTATTCAATTCATCATAATCTCCTCTACCCAAAAATGTAAAGGCATTGCTCAGTTAATGCCAAACTACCATTCCTTCCCATACAGAAAACCCTAGCCTTGTCTAGTGAGCTTGATGGATTCTGTTAGTGTAATATTTATATAGTTGAGACTTTGATAATTCTTTTATGTTGTTCTTTAGTTTCACAATATGCAATTGAATTTACATATTGCTTTTGCTAATTTAATTACAATTTGAACTTTATTAGAATTGTTTTATGCATTGAACTTTAGAGATACTCGTGGAATCAAATTGGCTCTAAATCTCTAATATATACTTTACTCTCATCAGTATGTTCATCCTTTTTGACAATAGATGGTGCAGAAACAACTTTATGATCCTTTACTGCAAAATTAGACTTAGCACATTTTTATGCACTAGCTGCCACACATCAATTAATAATGAGAGCAATTAAAACATTTGACACAGATTGGGGTTTTTTATTATTTGACGTTGACAAAAAAATTTGGCCAAGTTGATACAACATTATGTTTTGTATTTAATTAGGCCAAAACAAACCTATGGAGAGAAAATGAGCTTTCCTTATTACATGATGCTAAGCTAAATTCTTTTTCATAAGTTTAGAAGAATGCAAATTGTATATCTCATCTTATTTCCAACAAGAAAAATCATCTCATAACTAAAGAAAGCATCGCCAAACTAAACCAAAAAAAAAACAAATAACTCTGGATTTTATTATACGGACTAAGGGTT
Organism: Vicia villosa; assembly: GCF_029867415.1. Lineage (NCBI taxonomy): Eukaryota > Viridiplantae > Streptophyta > Magnoliopsida > Fabales > Fabaceae > Vicia > Vicia villosa. The sequence goes on along the minus strand of NW_026705408.1, from coordinate 575,725 downwards.
CGGATTTTAAAATCTAGACTATAGAACTAGAAAATATGATGCAAAAACAGTGCATGCACGGACCATAAGCTCTAATGTTCAAAATTTCAAAACAATGTAATTTAGGACAAACAAAAATGACACATCAATTACATTTAAGTTTAATGTGTATGTATATACCTATAAACTATTTAGATAATGTCTGCATGTCAAATTAAAGAAAGAAAGGAAATGAGTCACTTACCAAATGTTTGCTCTGTTTGATCTTAGATTGACAACAGTATAGTGGAGTAGAACTTCATAGACGTGCTAAGCTTCAATGGAATGGAGTAGAAGTTCTGAGAATGCTTGAAAAAAGATGGAACAATAGTATGCTCTGATTTGCTCTCAATGACTTTAGTTTTGCTCTATTTGCATAAATGAAAAAGGAAAGGGAGAAGGAAAGGCGCGAATAGAAGACTGGATTTCAATCTCTATAGAAAATGCAGACATTAAATTCTGAATTATTTTCAAATTTTGTGGTTCTAATATTAGGCGTATGTGTGGTGTTTTAAGGTGCATATGAAATTCAATCTCTATAACTTACATGTTTCAAAGTCTAAATTGTTTTAACTCTTGCTTTTTCGTGTTTCAGAGAGAGCCTGTTGTAAATTTTAAAATCCAGATTTTTAGAATATTTTTAAAATTTCGCCAGAGTGTAAGTCACATGGTATTGAACAATTCTATCGACCCCTTGAATCTCTTAGTCACCCTGCAAAATTCCATTTATGCCCTCTGTTTCTGTAGATGTACCTCCGAAAGCACTTTTTTTCAAAAAATTTGGTTTTTTCCGTAGGTGCATCTACGAAAGCGTTAAAACAAAGTAAAATTTGGGAAGATCCCAAATTAAATGAAAAAAATACAAAATTAATTGGAAAAATCTCAAATTAAATGAAATATTCTGTAGCTACATCTACGAAAGGTTTTGAAAATAGAGTGTTCCGTAGATATACCTACCAAATATTCTATTATATTTTAAATCAATTATATTTCACTCCAAAACTCAATTTTTTAAACAAAAATGGAACATCAAATTATAGTAAATCAAAGTAATACAATTGAGGTTTTCCAATTACTTTGATTTACTATAATTTGATGTTTCATTTTTGTTTAAAAAATTGGAGTTTAGAATTGAAATGTAGTTGATTTAAAAATATAACAGAATGTTCCTTAGGTACGTCTACGAAACATTCTATTATATTCTAAATAAATTACATTTCACTCCAAAACTCAATTTTTGTTCCAAAAATGGAACATCAAATTATTGTAAATCAAAGTAATACAATTGAGGTTTTCAATTACTTTGATTTACTATAATTTAATGTTTCACTTTTGTTTAAAAAATTAGAGTTTAGAAGTGAAATGTAATTGATTTGAAAATATAATAGAATGTTCCGCAGATACATCTTCGAAACACTCTATTTTCAAAAGCTTCCGTAGATGTAGCTACAGAAGATTTCATAAACTTAATTAATTTTGAGATTTTCTCAAGTTTCACTATGATTTCATAAACTTAATTAATTTTGAGATTTTCTCAAGTTTCACTATGTTTTAACGTCTCTGTAGATACATCTACGAAAAAACCAAAATTTAAAAAAAAAAAAAAAAAAGTCAACTACAAAAGCAGAGGAACAATTTTGACAACTCGCATGATAGATGAGAGATCCAAGGGGTGGGGTTAGAGATTCTCCTAAATTTATCTTTCCTTTCCTAATACACGATATTCAGTTATTCAAGAACATAAGAATATTCAAACCCATAATGTTTAAGTTCATTGAAGAAAAAGGATTACAAATTCTTTTTCAAGTAAATCGCTTTCAACAACCGTATATATAATATAGTCATTGTCTTCTGCAACATAACTTTCAAAATGAACCACTTTCGGACCTCTATCACACATTGAAGAAAAGACCAAAATAAATGGCTCTTCAAACGTTCCAGAATAAAAAAGAGAATAGAAACATAAAAGTATATATAACATCCTCATTCTATTGAGATCGAGCAGACATTGAAAACAACGCTTGCCTTCTATCATTTACAATATGCTTATATATTGTGTATATAAAACAAAGGAGCTTCATTGGGGAACTAATGAAGTAACTTCTCCTTACTGTGGCAGTCAAGTTTTATGATTCCTTCTTCTTAACCTGGTAGGGGTATTTCTGATATATTGAAATGCTACAGACCACGAGTGGAAGAGCCACGACACAATATAATGACGGCGGTTTTCCTTCAAAAATGAATTGTAGTAATGCTGTTACGAGTAAAGCTGAGACAATGACAAATCCCTGCGACAACAGTGAAGGAAAACCACTTAAGTAAATTTGCACAAATCAGAAAATACGAAGGATATCTTTTTCCCAAAGTCCTGGTAAAATGAGTTTCGAAGTCGAATTGTCATCATGTTCAGGAACTGCAAAGTTCTTCTATTTCATATGGTCCAGTATCAAATTATCAATAACTCAAGCAAGTACCAAAAAAGATGTGCAGTTACTGTCTCTATAGCTCCACCAGTAAAGTGAAATAATAATCCCTCTCCAAAATAATATATATTAGATAGAATGTTGATTAAAGCCACTAAAGCTAAGAGAAAACTAAATCATATCATGAAATAATACAGAGATATAGGGGTGTACATGGGTTTGGCCTAACCCGTTACCCAACCAGTTTAAACTTCAATGGGTTGAGTTCGTCGTCAAACCCGCAATTCCATTATTAACACTGACCCGAACCGACACGTTCATTAATGGGTTGGGTTCTTGGGATGTGTTTCAAATTAAAAAATTATAATTTTTTTCAATTTAAAGATATTGTAACACAATTCAATACATTTATATTCATTTCTAACACACAAAATGGATGAAGCACATCATATAATATTCAATAATATTCATCAATATGACATAACACTGGATAATAGTATAAAATTTCACAAGACACATTATTTTTATAAAATATATAAATTGGAAATGATACAAAAGAAAATAAGAAACAACATTTAGTCTTAGAATTACGTAAATTCATTGATCTAGTAGTATTATTGGTGGAGAATAAAGTTTTTTTTGGAAGAATTATGGATAGTATTGAGATAATAATTTTATATTTCTATTAAAAATATAATAATAAATAAGAAATTATTAATGTCACATCAATGGGTTGGGTCAATGGATCCATGGGTTGCAAAACTCAAACCCGATACCCAAATCAAAACTATATGGATTGTTGCGGGTTGGGTTGGATATACCCGTAAATGAATGGGTTCGGGTAATTTATGGGTTGGTTCGGTTTGAGTTAGCGGGTTCGTGGGTCGACCCGCACCCATGAACACCCCTGCAGAGATATAGGGTTGGCTTGGTGGTTGGAGTGAGCGATGTGAGGTTGATGGTTCTATCCCCACCCACAATATAAAACTAAACTACTAACATTTGTCATTAAAAAAACAACATAATCAAATGCAGAGAATCTGTTTCCTACAATCAACCACATGATATAGGATGTGAAAACAGTGTAAACTAACAAGGACCAACTACCATCTGATGACAGTTTTCATCCGTCATCTGTGGATGATACATCCCAAAACTAATAGTACATCCCAAAACTAATTGAGCTCACAAAGTAAACCTTACCTTTCGAACACCACCAGCATGGCTTGTAACTAAACCAACAAGAATTCCACCAAGGGCATTCAAAATTACTGGGATCTGAAATGAATTAAAAACAATATGCGACTGTTCAAGTTGATGTAGATCAATATATATTAAAGACAGTTACTACATGTGGATAACAATGCCCATGACAAGGCACTAAATAGTTCGTATTATAGATTTTGAATTTTTTTAACACACTAATCACTACAATTAACAAGTTGATAACACTTTCATCTACTAGAAACACAAATGTATGTGATTTAACTCGATGCAAAAAATAAAAATTCCAGAACCACAGATGCAAGGCATTTTAGTCATGCTAGTGAAAGTTGATATGCAGTTAGGGTAATCAACAGAAATTATTAAACCCTCCTCCCAAAAAAAATTGATATTGATTTGATCCTGAAAACCTATTGGTCCAAATTTACATGTACATGCATGTGATTAGGATAGAGGGTGTGATTTTAATTTTCAAGACTGATTGATGGTTGTATTAGCTTTTACAGGCAGGGGCAAAACAACAATCTAACTGGCTCCAAAGAATTATATCCCAAAAGAAAAATATCGAAGAACATTACCCAAGTTAGAGCAGTCCAACCATGAAAAAATCCATGACGTCTCATAGCTTCCCCATCTGGAGATTTCAAGGTACTGGTAAGCAAGCATATACTTCCAACAATAGACATTTCTACAGTCATTAGGTATGATGAGTGTTTCTTAACCTGTGACAGAAGAAATCAATTGGATGAATAAAAATATTAATCAATTCAGAAAACTTAGGTTTGAACTGAGAATTGAAAGTTCTGGTAACCTGAGAAGCCCATTGGCACAGGGAAGAAGCTAGTCCAGAGAGCACTGAAGCAATTAATACAGGAATTATCCCATAGAATAAAGCTTGATCAGCATTAGCACTAGTAGAATTTTTGTTAGAGCCTTCACCAACACTTAGTAAAACTGCTGCGGCTAATAACAAGAACAAGGCTCCAATTTGTTGAATTGTTTGTTTTTGCCTGTATTAAGTATTAGAGTTCAGGTTTATTGCTAGATATATAACAGTCTGAATATGAATGATAGATGTAATAACTTGCAAACCCCTAACCTCATATTCCAATTTTATTTAATAATCAAGTAAAGTACTAGTACTACAAGTATAAGTCCAAGCCTTCCAAAACAGCAAGACAAATAAACTTAACCCTAATTTTTTAACACTCTTCCTCCCGTTAATAACCTTATACCACCACTAAGCTTTAACTTGTTTCAAATAGCGGAGTTGCGGACCTGGCATAAAACAACACATCCAGTTTTAATAGGAAGCAGTCATCAAGAAGAGAAAACAACTTGAACCATCCAAGTGCAACCAAGTGAAGAGAAGTAATGCTGAATGACCCAGAGGCCAAAAAAAGCACATGGAAGAAATACAGATACCAATCAAGAGAAGAAGATAAGAGAAACCACTTAGAAGAATCTCCCAAGAAAAACCTGTTAGGTAACACTGCCCAAGACGTTGTTACTCAGCTCATTAGCTGGTTGGAAATAGTTAGGTTGGGATAGATAGAGGATTAGACAGTAATGTATCCAAGTAAGAGGAAGGGATTCGAACGAGGATTTCTTATCATATGAGAGAAAATAAGGAGGTTGAGGCTAGGGAGGTTGCAGACCTTCAAAGATCTGCAATATTGTAATTAAGAAGATTTTCCCAGAAAAGGGTCATAAGATACCAGGTTCCTAACATCATCCTAAGAAAGTGCTACAGATCCATGAAAACAACTGAACAAGAAATCAAGATCGTCTAGAATACCGAAAAAACAGCAAGTGAAGTACGCCAAACCGAACAACATATTTGAAGATGCTGGAAAACACCTAACTTCACATCTCTGACCTCAATTTGACAGAGTTCAAGAAAGTGACTGGCCTCAGAGAAAACAGCTTGCACAGAACTTACACCATGGCTAGCCAAAATCACAAGAACCAGGGACAACTCCTGCTCTACAGAATTAATTAACTTCAATTTTTTATGCTGAAACAACGGCTAATGAATGAAATCATTAACTTGACACATGGATAACAGTTTAACATCTCCACTTAGATATATTTGAACAAATGGGCCTTTACAAAAATAGCAAAGATATTAACATTTGTTATAGCAGGAGCATACCTCAACATGAAATATGTAAATAATGCAGTGAAAAATATTTTTGTCTGATTCAGAATTGAGAATGTGAGTGAATCAAGATTCTTGTAAGATATCTGCAACAAACTATTTTGCAGTGCATATATAGCTGCAGGAAGCGCTGATGCAGTCAATGCACCGACCAAAGTCCATTCTTTATACATTCTTCCCAGACTACCTTCTTTTGTCATGAAGTACAATGCAAATATAACCTAAAAAGCAGATTAAAAATATACATAAATTTTCCCAATAATAATAAAAAGCAATGTACAGTACATGCTTTCTAAAAAAACATGCCAAAACCATTCAGTACATTTCAAGAGTTACCTTTGCAGCCTCGCATGCCAAAACGGATGAAGTCACAATAACTTCACGGCTGTTGGAAGAGGGAAAGCAAGTTATTAAGGCATTCTTCACATGGTCATTCACAATAGCAATGTTAATTCACGAATCAATGCATAAGGACATGAATGACTAATGATATTAAATCCATCAATCACAAGGAGAAATGTATTTTTTAACCTAAGTTAAAAGTGACATCACAGACAAGTTATGATGATTAGTTGATTACTATACTAGTGACAAATTCATAGCCATGTTGAACACATAACCAGAATATATGTAAGCCAGTATCATGCCATATAAATTTGGTGCTGATACAGGTAGGATGAAGTGTGAATAAGATATAAGATAAGAAATCTACAATGACTATTGGTGATTTTCGAATCAATCGGTATCATTTTGATGTTTGAAGTTCATCTAGGAAAAACTAGGCATCGTTGATTAAATTTTAAAAGCAAAGTGCTTATGTTATGATTTATGCTTTTGTTAATTCTGAAAGTTTCGTAAAAACGATGAGTCGTTGTTTTTCTGAATTTGTTGTACTAGTACCCATGCTTTGGAAAAATGAAGGCACACACTTGCTAAAACCACAATCATGTATAAAGAAAAAGAAATGTATCCAAATCTAAACAAGAGTTGATAGCAAAACGATCAAATATAAGCTTATAAAAATCAATTACAGGCCTCATATATAAGAAGAAGAAAATGCAAGGGCTATGCTAGGTTTGTGCAAACTAATATCACAATAGTGCCAATGAAAATCATAAAGTAGTTTTGGACATAATCAGAAGCTAAAACAATAAACGAGGGTATACAAGTGGTTGTTGCCTTCTCATGTAAACTCATCTTGACCGAAAATTCCAACTTCTCAGCCGATTAATTGCTACCAGCCAATAAAGTGTGAATGAATGCAGCTAAATGAATTTCTAGGATCCTAATTCAGGATAAAACCATGCTCTACTCAACAGTAAGACCATCCACGTGTTTAACAGAAACATCAAGAAAATTCAAAATAGAATCCCTCATCTCTCATCCAGTCCCCTCCTTTCCCCTCTAACCAACGAAGCATGCATACTCTAAAATCTACAATACCGATATGTCTCAATACTCCGATATGATGCGGATACGGCTAGTTAATCTCATGACTATTCATATTTCTAGAACATGAATCTCTTTTCTCAACTTTAATTACCTCATCACTTTCATTTTTCTATTACAAGAATCAAACTTTTCTCTCAACTTTAACTATCTTTTCATTTTCTCATGATTCTTTTAATAATTACTATCAAATTCTGCATATTCTCAATATTCTTTTAAGAATGATTTAACTCATGTTTAATTTTAATTTTTTATATATGTATCTTAATCGTATCATGTTCTAAATTTTTCAATTACTGACGTATCTCCATATCATATATGTATCTGATATCCGTATCATGTCCGTGCTTCATTGCCTCTAACCAAACACTATACAAAATTTATTATTTTTCTTCATTTGATCAACTTCAAAACACCTCCATAGGATATATTCTTTTCTTTAGACTTGATCAACTAAATTACTACTATTTCTTTCCTCTGTATCGATTGGATAGTCTACACAGTTTTATCACATCAAGAGCTAACTTTAATATATTCTGATATTTAGCTTAGGCATTTGAATTATGTTAATCTTGCGATCATCCTACTACACCTAGTCACAGCCCATCTAACCAACAACCACTGCATATTGCATAGTACATCACAAGAAAGATAATTAATTCTCCTAACGATGCTTCAAAAAGAGATTATTCACTATGCCAAACCGAAAAAAGACGAACAAAATCTCACTCTTAGAACATAAAAACAGCATAAAAAAAAGTTAAAAATTGAATTTGAGAAAGTGAAATAAAAACCTGATGAAGCGTTTGGAAATCAAAGGTTGAGCACCGTATTGGAGAGCGAGGAGAAAGGAAAAGAGAAGAATCCTTGCGTTGCTGCTCCGAGTGGCTCCTCTAGACTTGGGTGGAGCCATTCGAAGGCTTTTTTGAACTTTTCAGTTCTGATTCTTCTGGTTTCGATTCTCCGGTACGGCGATCGACGGATACCCAATACAACGGCCGCAACGACGTCGGTTACTGCTTACAATGCCATGCCCGCGAGTAAACGACGTCGTTGCGTAGGGCAGTGCTTTTTAAGGAAAGTAGTCTAAGCAGATTAAATTAGCATTGAACGAAAAGTTAATGATAAATTAAGATTTTGAATAATGCAGTTTTTTAGGAAGTTAGTAAACGACGTCGTTGCATATGGTAATGCTACTTTTTAAAAAGTTGCCCAAGCAACTTACTTATAATTAAAGGTTATATCTCAATCTATTCTTTGATATTTTTAGGCACATGGTGCAATTCTATTTATGCCCTATTTTTCGGTGATACATATTAGGAAATATATTTTTTTGTCAAAATTTATTTTTTTTCGGAACTACATCTACGAAAGTAGTTTAAACTGATAAACATTGGGAAAAACTTCAAAATAATTCAGTTAAGACAAGGTAATGTAAATGCACCTACAAAATAAAAAAATTTGTTTCTAGAGATAGACCTCCGGTAGCAGGGATATGTTTGGAAACACACATGATGCATAAGGTGCATAAGAACCGTCAAGGGATGAAATAAGAGATTCTCTAATTAAATTAGTGTTGAATGGATAGTTAAAGGTAGATTAATATTTTGAATAATATTTTGTTTTAATATACGATAGTGGCAAAATGGACCGTCTGTCCTGCTCTATTTTCGCCCCATTTTAAGTTCGTCAAAAAATAGTGGGACGGGTAAGTCCTTCAAGTGAAATTGAACTTAAAAGTCTAGTTCGTCCTGTCAAGATGGACTTAGTTTGTCCAAATCCAACCATAATCGACCCACGTACACTCCAACTATACAATGTTTTTTAGGAAGTGTTTGATCCGCCATTTTTTATGGACTTAGTCAATGTTTCTAATCGGTCCCCTTTATTTTATTTGTTTTGTCTCATTATGTCTTTTAGCAGCATGAGCATAAACATGACGCCATGACCGTTGACCACTTTTTAGGTTTTAGATGTGACAAAATGAGTTCGGACGACTTGTTAGCCCATGATGTTTTACAAACTCAACCAATGTTTCTAATTTGCTGCTTGTACTTCACCTTTCATGTGTTGGCCTATTTTTTTGGTGGGGCGTTTGTATTTGTTTGTGACCTCTAGAAAAAAACTCTCTAAATCTCACAATGGACAACTTTCATATTTTTCAAGTGTTTATAAAATAGAGGTAGTCTTTTTGACGTGAGCCCCAAGATATAGAAATTTGAAAACAAAGGAAGACATGTTAATAATTAATATCATGTGTGGTATGTTGCTTTGGGGTTGGGGTTGATATTAATCCTCTTTTTTGGCACTAGAAACTTTAATATTCTGAAAAGAAAATTAAAATATAAAATTGGCACTATATCCCAAACGACCAGTTTTGACTGAGTACCGTTACAATAAACATTGACTAAGCAAGTTATGACTGGGTGTGAAATTGTGCCACCTCTCCATGAGTTCTCTTCCACTTAAGTGGACTAATCTTTACTTTTGAAACCTCTCCCACGTTTTTTCTAAGGGGTATATAAATTTTGTAAATTGAAATAGCAATGTGAATAATTAATATCATGTGTGGCTCATTGGATCGGGCTTGGGATTGATATTAATCATAATTTTTGGCAATAGAAACTTTAATATTTTAATTAAAATTTGAAATTGATACCTTATCCCAAACATCCATCTTTAATCGGTATCATTATAGTCATCATTGATTAAGCAAGTTGTGATTAGGTGTGAGACTATGCCATCTTTCCTTGAATTCTCTTCCACTCGACTTGACTAAACTTCCATTCCCAAAACCTCCCACGCTTTGTTCATTTGATCGCCCACTTCCATAATGGTCAAATGACATGGTTCGTTCGTTCATAGGACATGGTTGGAATTTTTGTTAAAAATAGAAACATTCAGTCACTTCTCAAATCACAGCAAAACTTCACATTCTCCCTCTTCATTCTTTTTTTTCTTCTTTTTGTTCTTATATTTTTTAGATCCCCTTCTTCCCTTTTATTCATCAACTTTTCTAAGTATTTCTTGAAGTTTCTCTTTGGAGAATTAGTTGTCTTTCGAGAAAATTTCTCTTAGAGAAATTATTATGTATGGTATAAAGACAATTATTTGAGGGTGTATTATATAACAGTGCCAGCAATGTAGTAGGATATCATACATTTTGACTGAGCTATTTTATTCTAGGGACTTCGTAGTTAATAGGTTGCTTATACAATTTTAGACAGTGTCATGAAACATCTTAAATAGTGCAACCTAGTACGCGACTCAACCAATAACTTCTTTGGTTACATAAAACGTTTTTCAAAATTAAAAATAAATTGTTTTAAGATATTTATTCGTGCCTTGTCTATCGAAGAAATTATTGAAAATGGTTCAAGTAAGGGAAGTCATTTCAAACGCTGGCAACAAAATATGTTTTTTTTCAACAATGAAAAAAGTTCTCATTGTCTTGACTAATGACACACCAATTGTGAACGAAATAGTTGGTTCGGCCAAAAAGGATAAAAAGGCTAAAGAATCACTCAATGACATGAGAATTACTATCTTTGAAAAAACTATATTTTGAATGGTCTAGCCGATGGTTTATATGATTATTTCATTGTCTATAAGACTACCAAAGAAACATGGGACGCTCTAAAATAAAATATGACAATGAGGAAGCTATTGTAAAAAAATGTTGTGAACCACCATCTCAAATATTAGATAACTAATGAAAAATATGCTAGGAAATCCAAAAGTAGCACAACAAATCATCATAATATATGACTTCGGTTGAAAATTTTCAAATTATTGTTATAATTGACAAACTTCCCCCCTCTTGGAAGGATTTAAAAAAAAAATTAAAGCCACAAGACTAAAGATTCTTCTTTTGAGCGAGTGATAACCCCTCTCTATATTGAAGAGGAATCTCATAAAAAGGATAAGAAAAAATGTTTTGTTTCAAATAAGAAAAAGAAAGTCATATGTGTTTCTTTAAAGCCAGCATGCAAACCAATAAGAACTCCAACATAAATGGAAACAACGATACTAATTATAACAAGAATGTATATCCTCCAAGGAGACAAGCTATCAGGTATCAACCACCACTTTAAATAAGTACACCTATGGGCTCATAATTCACATGTTACAATTGTGAGAACACGGGGTCATATGGCTTATGTTAGAATCCCTGACCCAAACTGAGTTAAACTCGCAAGTAGAGCCTATGAATATTTATTTATTGGGTGTGTAATTAACAACAAAGTGTGCAAATTTTATAACCTAAATGCTAAGGTTGACTTCAATATTTTGACCCAAACTTAGTCAAACTATGTTGACTCTCGTGAAACCAAATTCCTTTAAATCAAGAAATATTAAGGGCATTGGATTAAGTCACATTCGTGATTAAGATCAGTGAGCGCAATACGCAAGGAAAAATAAAACCTCGGATAAGCAAGAGAACAAGAATTATTAAAGATAATGGATCCAACTTTATTAGAATAATCAATCTTCAAATCTTTGATCTTTGAAAATTCTTTGGATGTCACAATCGTCTGGACTTCATTCAAAATAATAATATATTCTTTACCTTAAAGAATGGCATCCTTAAAGTGATTAAAGGATATGGATAATGAGAGTAACAAGAGTAGAGTTTTCTCCTCATCATAAATATTCACTTCAATATTCTCCCGATCATTAATGATCTTATGAATATTTTGGGAAATGGTCCACTATGGATTTGTTCACTACCATTCTAAATTAATAGAGTTGTTGTTTCAAACACAACATGTGAGTCGAATACTTTATCATATACAATGATTCAATATTTTCCCACATCAAAGTAAAAGTCTTCTATGTGGCGACTTCCGTTTAGAATTTTATCCCGAAGCACAAGATAATGGCACTTTTAGTCTTATCCAATATCTCGATTTTCTCTACTTATGTTAGGGGTGCATGCATCAAAGCCTCGCCTTTAATGCTTCAACACATTTTCGTTGAGTTAAAATTTCTTTCATCTTTACTTTACACAATCCAAAATTGTTGTCACTGAAAAACTTCTCGATATCCAATTTAAAATCCATAGTGCTCACTTGTAAACTAAACCTCTTTGCCCCCACAATGGGCGCCACTTGTTGTGAAATTGAAATGTTCAACCACATCAAAACCTTCTCGTTGTGAAATTGAAATGTTCAACCACATCAAAACCTTCTCGTTGTGAAATTTGATAATATATTAACAACACCAAATATATTAATGTGTGCAATAAAAACAAAGACAACCAAACTAAATGATCCTAAGCAAAAGTTAACTTCACAAACAGTGTAAGCAAATCCACAAAAAATAAGAGGAACGCAAAATATGAGGACACAAAAAAGTTATTTAACTAGTTCGATCAAATCGATCTACTGTAAAGGAAAGAAAAGTTCTTTAATTCATTATACTTTCAAAAGTAATTATAAGATATTGTAAATAAGTTACAAGAAATAGTTTCCCAAATTTTTAAATAAAAAAAAAAAGAACTCTATTTTCTACCAAGTGTTTCTCAATCTCTCTAGCTCTCTATATATGAATCACACAAACCCGAAGTATTTAGAATTGTTTTTCAATATTCTTAAATACCACAAAGTTAGGTCGAATATTGAGAACTCTAAAGAACTTTTACCATTGCCTCCATAACTAGAATTACCACCTCTTTTCCCAATCTTATTTTATTCTTTTCTAAAAGTGGTAGAGAATTATATTTATAATATTTTGAAATCCTAATAGGCCAAATATCCTAAATGGACCCACAAATGGACTCAATAGTGTATGTGAAGTGAACCAACCCAGCCCAAGACCTAAGAACCATTTGGTCACCATCTCTCGACTCTCGCAGCACCATCACCTGGCCAGCAAACCATCTTTGTACGACGACGACTGTTGGTGATTTTAGTATCATCAATGTATTTTGGTAGTAATGTGATTTACTATAGGCCAATGCAATTATGCGTTAAGTTTGAAACGAGTTAGGGTAGTGCGGAGTGCATGCTCGTCGAGCCAAACGTGTAACTGAATACGAATAATAGAAACGGGGTTCCAAGGGGCGTAGCCCCTGGCGGGGTGCGGGGCAGCGTCCTGCCGGGGTCCAAGGGGTAGCGCCCCGTTCGGAAAATTCGTTTGAAAAGTTGTACCCTTTCCCAACAAACATGACCGTTTTTTTCCGAAAAGGTGTGTCTGTTCGTTTTCTGTTATTGGTCTCCTATATAAGGAGTCATTTGGCCTCGATTTTGGTACACGAAATATACTTCCTCTCTACATTCGGATCTGTTCTCTATTGTCAAAAAACAGATTGCTCTTCGAGAATTATCCCCGCAAAGATTTCGTGAACCCAGACAAGAATAGGGTCGAAATACTTTGTTCGGAAAGTGAACGAACATGATTCTTCGAAGATATCCAGGATTATCATATCGAATTTCTAACAAACGAACAAAGTATTCTTTCTGATAATCATGGCTGAAGGAGGAAGCACCGTCAAGGAGATGACTAAAAGTTTCGGAAAATTGGACAAGTTTCAAGGACAAGACTTCAGGCGTTAGTAGAAGAAGATGCATTTCATGTTGACAACGTTGAAGGTGGTGCACGTCCTGTCTACACCAATTCCAGAACTTGAGGAGGATGACACGATTGAAAATCTGAGACGTCGATCAAAGTGGGAGAACGACGACTACATATGCAGAGGGCACATTCTTAACGGTATGTCTGATCCCTTATTTGATATTTACCAAAACGTGGAATCTACAAAGGAATTGTGGGATTGTCTCGAAGCCAAGTACATGGCAGAGGACTCATCCGATTTCAACAATTACAAAATGGTTGAATCGAGGTCTGTCATGGAACAATTCAATGAACTCCTCCGAATCCTTGGACAGTTCACACAACATGGATTGAAGATGGATGAAACAATATCTGTCTCAAGCATCATAGACAAGTTGCCTCCCTCATGGAAGGATTTCAAACACAATCTAAAACATGGAAAAGACGAACTGTCTTTGATCCAACTTGGAAGTCACTTGCGCATAGAGGAATCTCTACGAGCGCATGAGGATAACAATGGAAAAGGCAAAGAAATTGTTGGACCCTCGGTCAATATGATCGAAGAGGGTGGTAAGAACGATAACAACAAAAACAAAGGAAAGAAACGTGCTTTCAATAACAAAAAGGGCAATTTCGGTGTTAACAAGAAATCGAAACTAGAATGCTGGAAGTGTGGCAGAACAGGCCACTTCAAGAAGGATTGTCGTTTCGGCAAAAAGCACGACAACGCGAACGCAAGTGGTTCAGGAAAGGGGTTTAAGGACCAATCCGAAAACCAAGGTCAGAAATCAATTTGTGATTTGAATAGTTTGATTAAACATTCGATTTCACTAACTTCTGAGGCATTTTATGTGCAGGATGATGCTATCGTGTGGTGGATCGATTTTGGCGCCACAACACATGTTTGCAAGGATCGTTTCTGGTTCAAGACTTTTGTTCCAGTGGAAGATGGTTCTGTTCTATACATGGGAGATGATCACTTCGCTCCCGTTGAAGGAAAAGGAAACGTGGTGCTAGAATTCAGTTCTGGAAAGACTATTACTTTGTTTAATGTATTGTATGTTCCTAAGTTACATAAGAATTTAATTTCTGGTTCTGTATTGAATAAGCTTGGATACAAGCAAGTGTATGAATCCGATAAATATGTTTTATCAAAGTCTGGTGTGTTTGTAGGATTTGGATATTATAATAATGGAATGTTTATGATGAATTTGAATGGAGTTCCTAAAGATTCTGGTTCTATATTTATGGCTTCTTCAAATGTTATCAATTTTTCGTTATGGCATGCTCGTTTAGGACATGTACATTATAAAAGAATGCATGAAATGTCTAAAGACGATTTAATTCCTGTTTTTAATGAAAATAACGAAAAGTGTAAAACTTGCATGTTAACAAAGATCACTAGGCAACCTTTTAAAAGTATAACAAGGAAATCTGTCATTCTTGAGTTAATACATGGTGATTTATGTGATTTGCATGCTACTCCATCATTAGGGAATAAAAAATATTTTGTCACTTTCATTGATGATGCATCTAGATTTTGCTATGTTTATTTGTTGCATGCTAAGGACGAAGCCTTAGATAAATTCAAAATTTATAAAACTGAAGTTGAAGTGCAACTGAATGTGCTGATTAAAACATTACGTACCGATAGAGGTGGTGAATATTATGATCCTGTATTCATGAGACTACGGCACCTTATACACCTCAACAAAATGGTGTGGCTGAAAGGAAAAATAGAATTCTTAAAGAAATGGTAAATGCCTTGTTATCTTACTCTGGTTTGAGTGAAGGGTTTTGGGGAGAAGCTATGTTAACGGCTTGTTATTTGTTAAATAGGGTTCCTAATAAAATGAACAAGACTACCCCATATGAACTTTGGTATAAGAAACGACCCAACTTAACATTTCTACGTGTTTGGGGTTGTAAGGTCGTGGTTAGACTCCCTGACCCAAAAAGGAAAACTTTGGGCGAAAAGGGTGTAGCTTGCATTTTTGTTGGATATGCTGAACACTCCAAGGCTTATAGGTTTTATGTTATAGAACCTAATGACTCGATTTCTATTAACACAATTATAAAATCAAGAGATGCCATATTTGATGAGAATTGTTTCTCTTCTATACCTAGACCAAAGATATCTATACCTAATTCAGACGAATCTCTAAGGGATGATCATTCATATGGTGTGCCAAGTGAGACACTTGAACCCCGTAGGAGCAAAAGAGCTAGAAAATCTAGATCTTATGGATCTGATTTTCAACTATATGTAGTTGGGGGATCAAAGGATCAGATTGAAACTCAATACTATTATTGCTATAGTATAGAGGAGGATCCAAGAACGTATGATGAAGCTGTGAAATCTCGAGATTCTATTTTTTGGAAAGAAGCCATTGATGAAGAGATTGGTTCTATCATGGAAAATAATACTTGGGTATTATCTGATTTACCACCAGGCTGCAAACCATTGGGTTGCAAATGGATCTTCAAAAAGAAGATGAAAGTCGATGGTACAATTGACAAGTTTAAAGCTAGATTAGTTATCCAAGGCTTCAGAAAAAAAGAAGGGATTGATTATTTCGATACTTATGCTCCAGTTGCCCGTATCACTACTAGTAGATTGTTGATTGCCTTGGAGGCTATTCATAATCTAGTGATTCATCAAATGGATGTCAAAACAACATTTCTGAATGGTGATTTGGAAGAAGAAGTGTATATGAAGCAACCTGAAGGATTTGTAATGCCTGGTAATGAGCATAAAGTGTGTAAGCTAGTTAACTCATTGTATGGGCTGAAACAAGCTCCGAAGCAGTGGCATCAAAAGTTTGATGAGGTTGTTTTGTCTAATGGTTTCATTCTAAACCAAGCTGACAAATGTGTATATAGCAAATTTGATACATCCGGTAAAGGAGTTTTCATTTGTCTATATGTTGATGACATGTTGATTTTTGGCACCGACCAAAATCAAGTTGATAGAACAAAGAATTTCTTGTCATCAAAGTTCTCCATGAAGGATATGGGAGAAGCGGACGTTATTCTTGGTATTAAGATTAAACGGGAGAATAAGGGGATCGTAATTACGCAATCTCACTACATTGAGAAAATACTCAAGAAGTTCAATTATGAAAATTGTTCTCCAGTAAGTACTCCCATGGATCCAGGAGAAAAGCTTATGCCAAATACAGGTAAACCTGTGGATCAACTCGAATACTCAAGAGCTATAGGCTCTTTGATGTATGCTATGATTAGCACTAGACCGGATATTGCTTATGCGGTTGGAAAGTTGAGCAGATTTACTAGTAATCCTAGTAGACATCATTGGCATGCGATAACTAGGGTATTCAAGTACTTAAAGGGTATTATGAATTATGGATTATCATATATGGGATTTCCTTCGGTGTTAGAGGGTTATTCGGATGCTAGTTGGATAAATAATGTTGAAGATTCATCCTCTACAAGTGGATGGGTGTTCTTGCTTGGGGGAGGTGCCATCTCATGGGCTTCCAAGAAGCAAACATGTATAACTAGTTCCACAATGGAATCTGAGTTTGTAGCATTAGCTGCTGCTGGTAAAGAAGCAGAATGGCTAAGGAACTTGGTATATGAGATTCCGATATGGCCTAAACCGATATCACCAATTTTTATCCGTTGTGATAGTAGTGCGACACTGGCTAAAGCGTATAGTCAAATATACAATGGATAGTCTAGACATTTGGGTATTAGACATAGTATGATTAGGGAATTAATCATGAATGGGGTGATATCTATTGAGTTCGTTCGGTCGTAACAAAACTTAGCTGACCACTTGACGAAGGGGTTAGCTAGAGACTTAGTGAAGAAGTCGGTAATTGGGATGGGATTAAAGTCCATTTAAATATATTAACTATGGTATACCCAATTCCCTTCTAATACAACGTTAGAAGCAGAATTCAATGTGGAAAGATCATAATTAAAGATTGGAGCAATTGTGTTTATCTTCCCAAGGTATATGCTCAGACCTGCAAGTGATGGCTAGGTTGAAGTATATCTTCTTAATGGTTCTTTTGAAAAATTGCAAAAGCAGGTGCAAGATTAAAAGGATCACCTATGTGAGCATGAAGTTTTGCCGCTTCAAGAAGCTTGGACTTGGCTTCCTATATGCTTATTAATGGATAAGGACACATGGCTTGTAAAGTGTCAAGTATGAATAGTAGAGTATTGTAAGAAACATATGTGTACTATATCTTCAGATATTCAAATGGATTGACGGGTTCAATCATTGTGACACCCCGAATTTCGAATATTTGGAATGTGTATTTGTACTAAGATGAAAATTCAATCGCAAGACATTTTCGTCTATGCATTTGTTTGATCGTTATACCTGTAAGTAAATCAAGGATTATACTAAAATGGGGGGAGTTTGTTGGTGATTTTAGTATCATCAATGTATTTTGGGAGTAATGTGATTTACTATAGGCCAATGCAATTATGCGTTAAGTTTGAAACGAGTTAGGGTAGTGCACGCTCGTCGAGTCAAACGTGTAACTGAATACGAATAATAGAAACGGGGTCCAAGGGGCAGCGCCCCGTTCGAAAAATTCGTTTGAATAGTTGTACCCTTTTCCCAATAGACATGACCGTTTTTTTTTCGAAAAGGTGTGTCTGTTCGTTTTCTGTTATTGGTCTCCTATATAAGGAGTCATTTGGCCTCGATTTTGGTACACGAAATATACTTCCTCTCTATATTCTGATCTGTTCTCTATTGTCAAAAAACAGATTGCTCTTCGAGAATTATCCCCGCAAAGATTTCGTGAACCCAGACAAGAATAGGGTCGAAATACTTTGTTTGGAAAGTGAACAAACACGTTTCTTCGAAGATATCCAAGATTATCATACCGAATTTCTAACAACAACCACCTTCATTATGGTGTAGCCGCCCATCAGAGATCCTTTATCGCCACCTATCGTACTCCAATATCGTACTCCAACACCACTGCTGACCGCTCCCAACTGACTCAATGGACTGCTACTCTGTAGCTTCGACATCGTTGTAGACTCTACTGGACCGCCGCCCTACAACTTTGGTGTCACTTGTCCTCCTACGTCGAAATTCACCAATCTTAAAAAAATATTTTCTTGTCGCTATATCACTTGAGGTTTCAAGACATACTATTATATTAAGTCAAACTAATGAGATGGCATAGAAGAGAGGAAATCCAATGCATGTTCTTAATTTTTTTTTTATTGGAGGAGCATCAATCTCGTGGTGATAAAAAGGTTGTGAGTCAAGCAATTACAATGATGAATTTAGTTGAAGAACTCAACAATAAAAAGTGTGAATATGTGACTAAGAATTGACAACATTTCTACAATAAATTTGACCTAAAAATCTCGTTGTACACGAGATAAGAGAACGCATGTGAATAAGATTTCAATATTTGAGAGAGCAAGTAAAACAATTACATGGTAAGATGTTGTTGTGATAATTACAAATATGTTAATTATGTTGTTGTTGATTCAAAAGTGTTGTGCATCGAACTGCCAATTTGTATAAATGTGTAGCATTGATTGAATAATAACGAACAATGCTTCAGTGTGCAATTCTATTCATTTTCTTTAATTCTATCAAAATCACACTCTATATTTTCTCTCTTTTCTTGGATCACGTGTGCGATTCAATTGTGTAAGTGCAATTAAAAACAATAGTGTTCTAGTTCCAACAAAATTAATTCTACTAAAAAACAATCAAATATATCAAAGTTAGTTTCACTCTTCTACCGTAAATTGTGACTCCTCCAAAAATAAAGCATAACATACAAATCTGACATTATTGATGCTCATGTTCTGAACTTTATCCACCCTTTAAAACTTTAGATACATATTCAGACAAAAATTTCAGGATTACACTATATTTGAACGGAAAATTCGTGTACTTCCTTGGTGTTTTTAGGGGTCGGAAAAGTTACTATCTCTTTCAATGTTGTCTATATGCTCCTATACAAGGTGTTGGCAAATAGGTTAAGAACTGTCATCTCTAAATGCCATCTTAAATATTTATTTATGAGAGACATGCTAGCAACACTATCTACATCACACATATCTGAATAAACACCCTATTATTTATTGAAATTTAAACGAGTCTAACCAAAAGAAGTGGTTATCCTTCATTTTCCTTTATCTGCTTTAATTATGCAAACACTTAAAATTTACTCCAATTTTTATCCTACACAAAATAGGTCCATTTTATAAAGGGTATGGACTCTGTATGTACAACATACATCCTTGCAAATATTTACAAGCATGTTACATGGTGATGATAAGGTTAGATTCATACAATTTCTGCATCATATTGTCTATCGACTTCGCTTAATAGCAGAAATTGTCAGGCTTGTGACTCAGTGTGATCATTCAGTAAAATGCAAACTGCAAGACTTTGACTAATATCTGATACATACTCATATAATTACCAGCGACAGATCCCAGGTGCCTCTGTTCTGCTCAATTTCACTATTTCCTCATATTTTGAAGGAAATACAAAGCCCCACAACTGCATGGAGGAAAGAGAATTTGATAATTGGTTCCTTAAAGTTTAAGTAGATGTTTTATAGATATGGAGGGAAATGAAATGAGCTGCAAAAAAAAATAATAATAAAAGTGAAAGAAAAAAAGGTTGGAGAGGTGGTGTGACTGAGTGAGGGAGATTTAAGTGTACCTCTACTTCCTTCACTTGAAATTCTGGAGAATGTGCTAAGCAAGGATTGTTGTAAGTTTCAGAGACAGAACTTGATCCGTTCAATCTTGAGTTGATATGTCAAAAAATTGTAACAGAAAAAATCAGGGTCACAGGGTGAAAAAAAAAAAGGATAGCATATACAATTGCAAAGTTCTTACAGATACCCGTCCAAATAAAGGGCAAAATGACCTCCCCCGCCAAAAGCTAGAAAGTCAGTGGTGCAAAGTGTGAAGTAACGGTTTACTCCTGCAATATTGTGGTTATTGAGTTTAGTTAATCAAGAAAAGAGAAACAGCATTGGAGTCCCAAACCAACCCAGATTTTTTCTTTCTACCATCATGTGGATCAAGAGCTAAGTGTAATATGGGAGTTACATGTGTGTAATTTTAACTTTATCATATTTTAAAACTTAATTAACGCCTCATGCCGATGCTGAATCTGATAGAAAATTACTCTGCTAGATGTCAAACAATATTGCATCAACTTTTTGTGGGCAACTACAATAGGAGAATGTCAACTGCTTGAAAAATGAAAACCATACTTCATTTTTTGAATAAAAAATTATATGGACTGAAACAGTCAAAGATGCCAAGAAAGAAATTCATCATTTTTAACAATACATTTAGACAAATTAGTCTCAGGTTAAGATTAAATCTAGCTGTAGCTGACAAAAAATCAGTGCATAAGAGTCGCAAAAGTCAACAGAAAAGTAAAATCAAGCCTTCCTTAATGGAAAATTAGCAATTGATCCTTTGGCAAGATGTGGCACAATCTCATGACTATCCACAAATGTAAGGAGGCTTCTGATTTTTATAACCAAAAAATGAGGGTGACCAGATGGGATTCTAACATATAGCCAGATTCCGAGTAACAAAAGCACTGTGTTTTTTGTAAAATTAAAACATGTTTTGTAGCTTATTTCTAAAATATGCACAACATAACCCGTGGGAATAATTTGTGATCACAACAAATGAACTTTGAATAAATTCTCTCCTTATCCACATAGTTTTGTAAAAGAAAAATTAGAATATTCGTTTAGTGATTTAGTCATTCAACTAATACAAGTTATTGGCAGATAGAACAAATTAATCAATGTTTATTATATTTATATAAAGAAAACACAGTACGATTATGAGAAAAATAGAAAGATAAAGAATAGAATGATAAAACTCAAATAAAAATAGATACCTGTTGGGCGATATACAACGGGACGACCAGAGGTATTTGTGAAAACATATGTACTGTTTGTTCCCTGTACAAAGTTTATGTCAATAATATAAAATATAAGATCACATTAACACTGTCACAAAGTGAAGCAGCTAATACTAATAGTATCATAGTGCAAACATAAAAGCCGACCTGGTATTTTCTCTTGTTGGATGGTCGAAGGGGTGCATCAATCAAGCTACCAAATACTGCTCCTTTCCGGTCTCCAACAACCTAAAAGAGAAAAGCTAACAATAAATTAAGGACCAAATGGCTGAATGTAGAGTGTAGAACCCAGTCTTGCTGATTAAAGGACACAATTATGCATTTATCTTTGCAGATTAAAATTGGACAACCGCTTAAGATTGTTTAATCAGTTAGCTACCACATACAGTCCCCCTTAAACTTGGTGTGCTTCTAATAGTTAGAATTGTCATGCCTTTGTACTGATATACAAAAAAGATATGCCATCAATCAAAAGAGTACCGTAAAAGATGGGATCAATGATAAACTCAGTAGTTCATCCATTCAAAGTCTCTGACGACATGAATATGAAATGGGAAAGAGAAGTGGTTAAACCATTGTAAACCATAATGGTCTACTATTAATAGGTGTCATCAGAATACTCTTTGCATAACAGCAATATGAGGAAATTTTTTAAAATTTATAGCCCAATTCTAAATGGAACAAAATTCTATTTAAGAGATGAAGCTTCCAATGGTGAGAACTTATTGATTCCTTAACCCTTAAGTTCCGTTGCTTATTTTTTTAACCATTGGAGTGTGCTGATGTGGCAACATTGTTGCTTAAATTTAAGAGATGAAGTTTCCTGAAGCAATCTCAAAAGTGGAGAACTTAACATTAAATATTACTCCCTCTGGTCCCATTTATAAGAAAAGATTCTTTTTTCAGATACATTGAATTAACAATGTATCTGGACAATATATTGTCTAGATACATTATTTACTCAATGTATCTGAAAAAAGAATCTTTTCTTATAAATAGGACCAGAGGTAGTATTATTTTTGAACCAATTCAATTGAAAAGTGGTTATTAAATTATAGTACAAATAAAATAATATAAATTAGTGGGTCAAATATATGTTGTTTATTTACAATTAACATTGGAGCAAAAGTAGTTGAAATTGCTTAAATGCAATATGGCAATTTGGACCCACAAAATATGATACAAGCAACCAAAACAATTTCTCCCATTGGAGATGCTTGGTACCCAGACAGAAAACATATGTCGGTATCCACATGTTCAATAAATTTCAATTTGCTTCCACCACCAAACCCAACAGTCCTTTCTTAGCTTCTGGCAAATTCGAATTAACATAAAACTTCACCATGATTGAAATATGCACCTTATGTCAGTTGGTATTTAAACAAGCATTTAAAAAACCACGTTGTAAAATCTAACTCTGATTCATTGTGCAGCTTAATTTATCAATCAACTATCAATTTGTCAACTTAAGTAGGAGGTAGCAAAAAACTATGTGTGACTGTCAACATGCAGAACAGACATAGATAAATCATAAACAGCATAAGTTTATGTGTGCTGGAGGGTGATGAAATCGTACCAGCAAACTCGGTCCAGGCCAAAGCATGCTTCTCCGGTAAAGTGTTGAAAGTGATATCCCATGTTTCCAAGTGCTGCATTAAATGCAAAGAGGCCATAAATTAATATCATTCAAAATATCAAACCAACACGATTTTGCAATTTCAACACACAAATTATAAAAACATAATCTTGTGGCTACCAATAAACCTTCATCCAAAATTACCTGTACATCATTAACCATTTCCTCCCATAAATAAGAGACGGAAGCGAATCATAAACCACATTCCTCAAACTATTTGAAATCAACATCGAAGGTTCCGAAACATCCTGCAAACGATCAACCAAAGGCACACCAGAAACCTCTTTCACCTGCTGAATACATTTCATCTCAACACCACACCCATCACTTTCAAAACCATCCCTCCCACGCTCCTGAATTCGAAATCCACCCATTTTAGCAGCAAAATAAACAGCTTTACCAAGTGATTGTTTACCTCTAGATAACAAACCCTTCTTAACAATCAAATTCTCATTCATTAAGTCATCATTTTCATCCACACTCAAATCATCAATTACACTATTATCTCCAGAATCCGATGACGACGACAAAAACGAATAAAGAAAAGCAGTAAACGATGACGTATCAGGTCCTTCAACCTCTGATTCACTTCCCTTTAACTCACCAGCCTCCTCTTCTTCTTCCTTAACAATAATACAACAATCAAACCATTTTTTAGAAACTATAGAATAAAAATTAAAGCTATAATTTAGGTTAACTGAATTCAACAATAAGAAAAATTTATGGAAAACTTACAGAAAGAGGAAGAGAGGGTTTGTTATGGTCAGAAATTGGGTTGAGAAGAACAGTGGTGAGATCCGAAACAAGATGAACCGCTTTACTCCGCAACGATTGTTTTTTACCCATTTTTTTGTTCGATTCCTATTTTTAGAATTCTTGAAATCAATATTCAATTTCCACCGGATAATTTTTTAAAGTAATAATAGTAATAAAATTTGATTCCTATATTTTCTCACCGTTAAGTTATGATGAGGTTGGTTCACCGTGCGTTTTATAATCGCTTTTTTCCCCGGCAAACGCGATTATCATAATTGAACTTTGCAAAAGGCGAAACAAGTTGCGCCGGAAGGGTTTGAAAAATATTGTAATGATAAAAAGAGATATTGTTGTTGTTGATGATGATTATGCCGGTGTAGAAGTGCTTTCCGGTAGTTGATGATTATGCCGGTGTAGAAGCGCTTTCTGGTTGTTGAGACACAAAACTTGTTCTACTCGCTAACGCTTCATTATCGCTTTTCTGACTCATCCGTCACTCGCCGGCAAAAGCTGCAAAAACAACAGGTCAACTAAAATTGCACCAAACTTACTAATATTATTATAGTATTTTAACTGAAATTTTAAAATCATAAATCAACAAGGACTTCATGGCCCAATGGATAAGGCGCTGGTCTACGGAACCAGAGATTCTGGGTTCGATCCCCAGTGAAGTCGTTTTTGAATTTCCACTTTTATTTTCAGTATATTGATTTTTTGCCCTGTAATTTTCACATTATATTTGTTCTCACATAACTATTTATTTTCATCAATATTCCTACACTAACTATTCTTCTAAATATATTACAAATAATCAGTATTAAAGAAACAATGCATGTTGAGAATGACAATCTTTGATTACTCAAAATTGTTAAAATTATTTCAAAACTACCAATGAAATATTAATATTACGTTGGTGCCATTGGAACTGGAATTAAAATGTTTAAGCAGAATTTTGAATTTGAGTTTTGAAAGTGAAAAAAAGTGGTTGAAATAGGTGACCTCCCTTAAGATGATTGGTTAAATTTTTCAATAGAAATTACTTATTTTGTGAATAAATAAAAATTAGAATAGTGTGAACGTGGTGGTTCTCACCACAGTAGCTTTTGTCTCATACAAGAATATGGTGGCAGGCGAACCGTATGACACCATGAATGATGAATAATCAGATTTAGAGGATGAAGTTCTTGAAGGATTAAAGATTGAAGAAAGGAAATTTGGCGATTATGATTGTCTTGAATTTGTTCTTTCGGACAACAAAACCATGGAAAAAAGAGTTATAGTTAAAATGATGGGAAGAAGAATAGGCTACAAAGCTTTGGAGAATCAGCTAAACCAGTAATGGGCTAAGTGAGGCGTCTTGAATATAGTTGATTTAGGGCAAGAATACTACCTCGTCACGTTCACCAATGAAGAGGATCAGAACCTAGCCCTTATGGAAAGAACTTGGCTCATTTATGATCACTACCTCTCTGTGAGGGAATGAAGCGCTAATTTCTTCCCTAATAGCGATGTTATCGAGCAGCTAGTTGTGTGAGGTGAATATCTGAATTGTCCATCGAGTACTATGACAATCGTGTCCTATCATTTATTGGCAATCAAATTGGGAGAACGATGAAGGTGGACAAGAACACGCTACCAAAGGAGCAAGGGAAGTACGCACGCTTAGGGGTGTGCAAAATATCTGGTTTTGATGTCCAAATCCATAACTAAACCTAAACCACTTTTAAATATCCGGATATAACTGAATAGTTATTAACCGTTTTAGTTATTAATGGTTTGGTTATCCATTCATATAATCCTGATATAATTAAATGGTTATTACCCGGTTAAATTATTTTGGATTCGATTATAATCCGGGTATTATCCAAATCCAAATATTTTAATTCTCAAAATATTAAAAAAAAATTGAAAAAAAATATTTTTCAGAAAAAATAATTTTCAAAACTGGATTTTTTTTAAAAAACCTGTTATATAATCATAACCAAATTTATAACCGGTTTTATAACCAGTTTTGATTAAAATATGGTTATGGTTATAAATCCAAACCATTTAAATGGTTTTAAAATGGTTATGGTTTGGTTTTTGAAAATAACCAACCATGCACACCCCTACGCACGCTTGTGTATCCAGGTTGATTTAACCAAGTCCCTCTTAACCATGTTCTACATCAAAGGAAAATACTATAAAGTTGAGTATGAAGGACTGATGTTACGACCAACTTTAAATTTTAAACTTTTAACTTAAATTACAGAGTCGCCACCTATATTTATTCTATCCTAAGAATAAGGGAAAATATGGGATAAAACCTAATTAAGAGTTTTCCTAGGTAAGTCGAGAAATTAGGATTAAGGGAAGGTGTTAGGCACCCTTAGTCATTCCTTAAGGTTTACAATGTCTCTTTGGATAATGTTTCTAGGGTAAAAGTTTATGGCTTAAGTTATTTAATGAATAGTATGGTAAAGAATAAAATCTTAAACCTACAAAAAAAGATTAAGTTTTAAAAAAAAGTGACTCGTTTCGGTTGACCAAATGCATACGTACCTCCTTATTGGAGGATCAGAGTCAACGTAGTTTGGAATTTTGTTGGTGTTTTTTATGGGATTATATGATTTATTGATTGTTTGATTATTGAGGTGTTTTGGAAAATTACGCAGTTCGTAGTTTACGTAGATTCATAGTTAAAAGAAAACAAAATTAGAATTGGCATATAATCCCTTTTGTTGTGTTTTTATATTTAGATAATTGATTAAGATTTTTATTTGAATTAGGATAATTATATTTTGAGAATTAATTGTGTTTGTTGGACATTTGATTGGTTCGACATATAGAGTCGACCAATTCGAAGACGGGATAAAATAGATTTTCACCCACCATTTTATTCATTTTATTCATGAAATTGTTGAAGTTAATTTAATCCACGGAAGAGAATGATTATTTTGAAGTAGCGTGTGCTAAGTCTTTGATCATTCAAACGAATGAAATTTACGTTCACTTGTTTCTAATCCGTGTTGATAAAAATGTTGAATAAATTTGATTGTCCGTTTTGAATAATTCGATTGGTGCGACATTAACAGTCGACCAATTCGAAAATGCGACAAATTTGAAACTCACCCATCGTATTATTTGCGAAAAATTGTATTTTTTGATATATTTCCCTAATTTTAAATGGAATAAGCATATTTTAGTTTTTTTAATGTATTTTAATAAAGTTAATAAGCAAAATTAACTTTGCATTTGAACTAAATAAAATTAATAAAAATCAAAGAGGTATAAAGATAAAGGAAGAGTGTGCTAAATAAAAGTCGTAACGAACTAACATATAAGCCCCAAAGCCCACATCTAATAACCCTAATAATTCAATTCACCAAATAAGTTAATTAACTAAACACATAAAAAAATAAATAAATGAAAACTAAATAAAATCTACCATATAAGAAAACTATATGTTATGAAAATATCTACAATACCCTTTTTTATTAACACCAAAATTTTGAACTTTTGAGGATAATTGTTGTCTTACAATTGTTGTCCCTATTCCATTTAATGCTAATCACTTCTACGTTTTTGGATTGGACTAAAGTAATAGTATGATCTTTGGAAAACTATTTTTTTTTTTTTGCACTCTCTTTGTTCAACCTTTCAAATTCTGTCATGTGCACCACAAATAATGAATGCATGGTCAATGTTCAATGTAGATATTCAAAAACCTCTCTTCCTCTTCCATTCTTCTCTCATCCTTTTTTTCTTTTTCTCTCAATTGATCTGTTTTCTTCTTCCACTTCATCTTCCTTCTTTCCTCTCTTTTTTCCGTCTTCTTTTCTTCCTTTTATTGTCTTCCTTCATCCTCTATTTTTTTACCCATGTTTTTATAAAATCGAGAGTGAGTGATGTTTTGATACACAATCAATGGGTTTTAGGTTGAAGAAGATATGGGTTCGGTTTCAGTTGGAGCAGTAATGGAGAAATAAGGAGATATATGGGATGACTTAACTCTCATCAAAGGGTTTTATGTTGAAGAAGATGTATTGTTTAGATCATGCATTCAAACTAAAGCACTGATTATTGATTTTTTATTTATTCTGCTTAGGTTAATCCATCTGCAATTACGTTGTTGCAATTTATAATCGTTGCGGTTTTTAGTATGTTTGTAATCATTTCAGAATTAGCTTCTATTGCTGGTTTTTCAGCAGATTGTTCCCTCTCAGGCTGTTGGTTTCTCTCAATCTTTTTTGGCCTCTTCATCTTCTGTGTTCTGTAGCGTATGTGCTTCTGTCGGAATATTTCATAAGGTGGAGGTTTACATGATTTTTGTTAGGATGTAACTCAAATGGAAAGAAAGTTGAGGTAGTTCATTTTGAATGTTACCATGATATCAATTTATGCACTCTGTCATGAATCAATTGTTGCAAAAGCTTACGATGTTCAGTGAAAGATTGATTGATTTTATATCTAATCCATTTCTTTGTGTTTGAATGTTTATTTGCAGAATGTAAATTCTCAAAAAACAACTTTAGAAGTGGTTGGATTAATATGCCACCCACTGATTTTAGTCAGGGTCAAATTCTTTGTTATTTCATTGCTTTCTGATTTTGTATAACCTCGATGAATTGTTCCTAATCATTGTCTATGTTGGTTATTGAGTTGTTCTGTTTCTAGGTGTAATTAGTATGGGATCAGTTGAAGATGTAGTTTTAGAACGTGCTAAACAAAAGATGCGAATTGATGCCAAAGTCATCCAGCAGGCCTTTTCAACACAGCATCAACAGGTTTGTTCTCATGATTTTGCTATGACCAGGAAATATCTATAAGTTTTCTATTTTTAGGTGGTGAAGGAAAGTTTTTCTTTGTGAAACTTTTTTGTTGGGCGAACATTCGAGTGATGTTTGAATAATACGATTGTATAATTATAGTTTATAAAATTTTGTAGTAATAATACATGCGTTGTATGCCAACAAAGTCAAGACTGTAATAATAATGCTTATTATCGTCTTCTTGCGAATGAGATCATTGACCGTCATTGCTTTAATACATTTTTAATCTATTGATCGTCGATACTTTTTGTACATATAAGACAATTTCAAACATTTGATATATCTATATAATATTACCTCTATCGATTATCTATAAGCGCCTTTGGTAAGCTGGTTGATGATATCATTCGGACTGAAGAGGGGCCGTAAGATTTTTGATCGAAAATTCAGTGCTTTTAATTTTTCCTTTCACCTTACTTTCAATCCAACATCAGAGTGAGTTTCACATATTCTACCTCTTCAGTTGAACATTTTCAGCCAAATTATTGATACATATTAAGATTTCATTTTAATTTGAGTTATCCTTTGGACAGTGTTTCAATCCAAGCATTACTTGTAGGGTGTCTTCAAAATAAACCAAACTTCACATCACACAAATGATGTTGTATTCTGATAGAATACTCATGTTACAGAACTCTTAACTCAGCCTAACCATAGTCAGTTTTATATTTTTGAGAAATAATAGTAGTTATAATTCATAGATTGTACTCCCGTAATAGCTATATGATAATTGCATGTATCAGAGTAGAGGTATGAACCACCTTTTAATTTGGCTTCTGTGTCCGTTCCGTGTATATCTCTACCGAATTGGAAATCGCCTGCTACTGGTTTTGACTTCGAACAGGTATTTGGTATTTCTGCGTAATTGGATCTGAATTTGGAGTTGATGTACAAAGCTTAGGGCAAGAGGATTTATAGTTGAGCTAAGGCGGAAATTCTGTTTTCCAGGGATTTAAGCGCTGTGCGAGTTCAATTAGGTTATGTTGCTGGCTGATTTTTTCTGAGTGTTATGTGTTTCGCCCGCATATCATCTCAATTTTTTGCGTCTGTGTGGTCAGGCTGCATTTGTTGATCGGTTTAAAAATTCAGAAATCAACTAGGGTGGGTGGTTGGTTCAAGTCTTGCTAATAACTAATAAGAAGGTCTTTCTGCTAAGAAGTCTTTTTTAACTAATCAGTTAGAATGATCATTTTTAAAGAGGATTGTCTGAAATTGATGTGTTTGAGTTTTGTCAATGTATTGAGGTTGAAAGTTTGGTGCAATTTGAGTTTAAACTTTGAACCACTTTGTATTTTGTATTTATTGTGATATAAGTAAATGATAGAGAATTAAATTTTTACAACATTTTGAGTAAACATTTAAATAGATGTTGAGATTCTACTATAGGTTATAATGTGCTTTGTGAATGGTCACTTGTCTGGCTGGCTGTTCATTTGGAATTGGAAGTTGTTATAGGTTAATGCTTATTTAATTATTTTTTCCAAAAAAATATCAATTTTAATATTCTAATTTCTATAGGGTTAAGTAGATTGAATTAGACATTAAAATAATAAATTAAATATTTATCACTAATAAATGTTAAAAAAAAACTAACTATTTGTTGTTACTTACAAAAATATGAGAGAATTTGTTAACTATGAATAATTAAATACATGTGAAATATTTGTGTTCATAAATATATTTAAATATGAGACACATACTTATTTCTATTAAATAAATAAATATAAAATAATTTGACATATATTTATTGTGCTATTAACAATAATTAATCCCACCTATCTATACTATGCCAAACTACTCTTTCTCTTACAAATATGATTCCCTTTTTTATATTTTTATTAATAATATTTCAAATTAATTTGTTATCTTATTTATATGTTTGTAAACATTAATTAATTCATAATCATTATAAAACTTTGTTTTCCATTAAAGGCAAAATTCTATTAAGTTTACAATAAATAATTGTATTCAAGATAGTATTTTTTTTATAAATATTCAAGATAGTATTAAATTTGTAGATTAATTTAATTTTTGTTTTAATTTAATTATAAGAAAATGTATATGCTATTTTTTAAACAACAAAATATATTTACAATAAAATAAAATAGACGCTATAGATTAAAAAATATAATTAAAAAAGAATTATAAAGATATTACAGTCTTATATAAATGCATCCTATCAAATATAAAGAAACTATTTAAAATTAGAACCTGTTTTTTCAACTTCCAAAGTATTTTAATATTTATGTTAATCAACAATAATATTAATTTATTAAATTAATTTTTATGATACTATTTTTTAATTGATGACAATACTAAATTATATGGACAATAATTATAAAATTTATTTTAATAGTTAATAATGGATGATAATATAATATATTTTCATTATTTTTCTTTCTACCGTTATAAACTTTTGATTCTAATATTTTAGGGTAGCTAATAAATGTCAATTAATTTGATTAATTTCATAAGAATTCAATTTTTTTAATAGTCATTATCATAATAATTAATCTAATGATTTTAGTAGAAAATAATTTTAAGGCTAATAATTTTTGGAGAATTGACTTAGAAAAATTCTTATTTAAGTAAACAATTTTATGACTAATAATTTTTAATAAATAGTTTTCAAAATTCTTGGTTTTAAAAATAAAATAATATATAAAAAGTTCTTGCTTTTAAAATTTCAGAAAAAAAAAGTTCTTGCTTTTAAAATGAAATTATTGCTTTTTTGGAGTTAGATTTAGTGTATAAAAGGTAATTTTTTTAATTTAAATTTATGATTTAATAATATTATATGATAGAATTAAAATATATGTTTAATCTTTAAACATGTGCGTAAAGAAATATCTTTAATCAAAATACAATAAAATTAATTAATAAAAAAAATCAATATCATTGATTTAAAAAGACGAAAAATATATATGTCAGTTATAAGTTGTTGATTAATACAAATATTTTCATAACAATAATTATATTTAAAAAATTATTAAAATATAATAATTGGTATTAAATTTTAAACTTATGATATAATATTTGTATTATTTTATTAAATTTGTATTATACGATCATTATTACAATAATAATAACATTTTTTTGGGACAATTAGTAAAAAAAAAAGTAGATATACTTAAAATAATCTAGGAATTCAAACATGGGAAAACATATATTGTTTTTTAGTTATTTTTATTAATAATATTTTATTTTAAAATTATTGTTAATTTAAAATACAATATTTTTTTAAGAAAATATATGAAAAAGTAAGTTATATATTATTGATGTATTAGTTTACTAATATATGTTGTTAATATTAATAAGAGAAATATATGTCTCTTATAAATTTATTTAAAGGTGAATTCTTATTTACTCAACTTAAGGTTACACTTAGTGTAAAATGTCTTGAAAACAACAAACAAATGTACTATTTAATAAATAATTAAATATATAAAAGTTAAATGGTGTTATGTGATTGGCTGAAGGTACACTACACATGTTTTTGTGATGGATAGAGAAGTTATCCCCTTATTTAAAATACTAAATTAATGAGTGAATTTTAATAATTTTTATTTATAAATGGAAACAAGTTTTTTATTGATCAAAATATTTTTATAAATAATGTCGAAACAAAAATAATATTTACATGTAGCAAAATATACAATTAGTCCAAATATTTTTATATATAGAAAATTATATTTGTGATCCTAATATAAACAAAAATATAACTTTTAAAAAAATAATAATAAACCCTTTTGTTTAAGCGATTTTTTCTTTCTTTTCATTTTTGTTATATTTTAGAAACAAATGTGTGTAACACAACACTACACGTACGAATCCACAGTTTATTATATATTTTTTGTATAGTTAAAGAAAATATAAATAAAAATATTTTAAATATTGTATAAATCCAAACACGGGGCAAAATGTATTTATTTATGTTATTTATTGATCAAAATGTATTTATTGATATAATTAAAGAGGTTAAAGGTAGTGCAGCATAAAAAAGTTTTACATTGTCATCCAATAAAAACAAATCGTTTTGTTATGTCATATAAACTTTTTAAAAATTACAGTCTGATTTATCCTGATTCATGGTTGTGATTGGTTGACACTGTAAAAATTTTTTACACTGTCAGTGCATCACTCATTTTTCATAATTAAAACAATATTTACAAATACTATGTTAGTAGTTGCTATTTACCTACGGATTTGACAATACCGGCGAATTTACCTACGGATTTACTCGCGGATTTACCTATGAATTTAAAAATACCTACGAATTTGACAATACCTGCGGATTTACCTACGGATTTAAAAATACCTGCGGATTGGATTTGACAATACCTGCGAATTTACCAACGGATTTACTTGCGGATTTACCTACGGATTTAAAATTTCCTGCAGATTTACCTTTAAAAATACCTGCGGATTTACCTGCGAATTTGACAATACCTGCGGATTTACCTACGGATTTGACAATACCTGCGGATTTACCTACGGATTTAAAAATACCTGCGGATTTACCTACGGATTTGAAAATACCTGCGGATTTACCTACGGATTTGAAAATACCTGCGGATTTATATATAATAAAAATAAATTTTAAATATAATAAAAAAACAATAAAAAAATTTTGGAAAATAATAATAATAAAAATAAATAAAAAAATTTGGAAAAAAATAAAAAAAAAATTTGAAAAAAAAAAACAAAATTCCACATGGAAATTAAAAATAAATAAAAATTAAAAAAATGTCACATGCGCATGCCACGAATGCAGATTCTCTTGTAATTTTGATCCAGGGTCAAATATTTTAGAATCTTTATTTGACAAGGTTTGTCCAATAAATTTTTTTTAGAGGGGAGTAAAGCAAAACACGTCTATATGATAGGGGGTAAAATGGTATTAATTCTTTTTTATATAGTACCGTTCATAAAAATAATTTTATATCTGAAAACATTATATTTATGATCCATATACAAATCAAAATATGTATGACTTTTAAAAATATTAAACTCTTTTAGTAAAACAATTTTGTTTTCTTTACTACATAAACTTTTTTGATAAAACATTTTAATTTTCCTTGTTTATATTTTTATTCCATTTTAAAAACAAAAGTGTGCTTGCACGGCTATCTTAGACCATCTCCAATGGTACAACTCATTTTTGAGTTCTTTATGAGTCCCACCAGCCATATCATCTTAAAATAATTTATTTAATATTTATTTTATTGGTGTAATTCAAATGGATCTCACAATTTTACCTCATAAATTAATTTGATTGGGTACCACAATTTTTTACTAGTTGCATTGCAATGCAACTCTAATATGACATGACAAATTGATTCAATATTTAATTATTATATTGATGTCTAGTTGGAGAACTCATTGAAAAATACTACCATTGGAGATGCTCTTAGTGGTTAATATAAAGCTATTAACAGTAGCAGGAGAGGCGTGGCATTTATGTTGCCCATGTTTCATGAAACAACGACACATGGCAGCATTATTTAAAACAAAGAAGCATAGGTGAATTCTTATTTACCCAACTTTAAAATGTTGGGTAAGTTTACCTTTAGTGTAAAATTTCTTGAAAACAAGAAACAGAGTAATTCTTGCATGGACACGACTCTAAATCCACATTCTTAGGCATAACCAATAAGAAAGAGTCTTTTTTAAATTTATTTTAATTTTAATTTTGGTTTTAATTGGATTCATGGGGTGGTTGAGATTATGAAAGAGAGAGAAAAATCAGTATTTATTTTTTTAAATAATTAAAATTCTGTGATTGGTTGTGTGTAAAACAATTTCTTAGGTGTGTGTCCACCTAAGAATTTTCCCAAGAAACAAATGTACTATTTAATAAATAATTAAATGTACAAAAGTAAAATGGTATACTATATATCCTTTTGTGATGGGTAGAAAAGTTGTCCCATTATAAAAACAGAACAACACAAATCCAATTTAAATGAATAACAAGTAAAAGAGAAAAAAGTTTCCAAGCTCACTTTCTCTTTCATCGATACCCATAATACCCACATCTCTCTCTGCATCTTGCCATGTTCTTTTTCTTTCATTGAAAAAATGTCACAAATCCAATACACAAGAATAAGAACACAACCGCAAAAAAAAAAAAAGTACCTGAATTGAAGGTGGTGTAATGGCGAACCGTGGTTATTGCGTGGTAGGACGGTTGTTCAGAGACGGTGGAGGTGGAGCAGCAGTCAGTCGGTGGCTTCGACGACGATTCCCGTTTTGCTGTGGCTTGTGTGTCTTCCGATCTCTTCCCTTTGCTTTGTCACTGTATCTGAAAAAGAAAAGAAAATCTTGCAAGTGGTGTTGTATTATGATGTTAGAGTGAGATGATGTTTTGAAAGTAGAGATTTTGTTTTGAAGGTTGATGTTTATATTTTATGTGATATTGTTATGGTGTTAAGAAAATTTAGAGTTGATGATTTATATGTTTTATGAAATTCTGTATAAGATATGGTGAGGGTATTTGGTGCAAGTGAAGTTAGTGTGGTAAGAATGAATGGTTTAACGGTTAATGAAAAAACAGGCTCTGAGGATTGGTTTGTGTGTGAGAGTGGTCTTGAAAAGAAGGTCAAGTTGACAATTTTGTACGTGAAAATGAGGGTTTGTGGTGAATGGAAATTGGCCTCCTCCTGAGGGTTAGAAATTGTTAAGATTTATAGTGAAATATTAGGTCAATTATAAATGGAATAAAAATTAAGTCTTGATGAAAGATTAAATAAAATATAATTTGACTTTAATACTTTATGAATTCAAATTAAATTTTTCCTAAAGTGGTTTGCTTGTTTCCTAAGAATGAAAAAGTGCTAAAAATAAGAAATTAACTTTAAAACTTTCTTTTTTTTTATTTTTGAGATGTAAAATGCATAAAATTATGATTTAGATGCAAAAATATATTTTAAAAAAAGTTAAATAATAAAAAAACGAGAAATTAATATTTAAATGATAAAAAAGTTATTTTGTGATTTTTTTTTGTAATATTGTAAACAATGCAAAAATAGAAAATAAAAATAACATTAACAATGGGGTTCGAACTCAAGACGTGGTCACTAGTAAATCCTTAAATATATTTTCTTGCCCATTGCGCTATTCAATTTATTTGACATAAAGTTGCACTATAAATCAGGTGAAGTGTCAAGCAAAAATATTTATTTAGAAGATACAAATAATTCAAAGTTACTGTTATATATATATATATATATATATATATATATATATATATATATATATATATATATATATATATATATATATATATATATATATATATATATATATATATATATATATATATATATATTATTGTTGTTAAAATGTTAGTAAAATTGAATAAAACTTATAAGACCAAAGTTAAAAATAATTTAAATGTTACAAATAAGGTGGACAAATTTTGGGGTATGACAACTACAGATGTGTTGGCTGAGATTTTCTACCAAGACTAAAATCCATCCAAAAGAATATAGAATCTGAAAAGGTTCTTTGGATAAGGTTTTGGGTGGTCGACTGGGAGGCAGAGTATCGAACAGCTCATTGGACCCAGAAGCGCCAAAGGCCCAAGAAGTAAGTAAAGACCCCTAAAGTTCAAACGAGTAGTTCATATTGTAACACCCCTAAATCTATACTACTCAAATAAAGCATACATTTGCATAAATCAGATTAATTAAGTATGCATCACATGAGGCCATTACACACAGTTACCAAAAATAACACTCCAACATGCTATGGTCACCTACAAGTAACACGAATTTAAAGATTTAAAAAGAACATGAAAAACCACAGCAGATTAATTATCTCATCCAGAAAATAGTAAACTCGGATGATTCCCATACATCATCCACCATATCACAATATCTTGGCTCAATGCCACACATCAAAATATAACATATCCAAATAGGAAATACATATGAGTAAAATAATATCTCATAACATCAATTCAAAGATAATAAACCCAAAATCCCAAGTGTTACATTGACCAGAGCACAATATGACTACCTAGCCAAGACACACTACAAGAGATCTAAACCTCCAAATTAAGCCTCCTCCGGAGCACCACTGTCTTCGGTACTTGAGCGATATCGCATAGAACATCATTCCAATAGAAGGGTGAGAATTCACATCATCATAAAAATATGTAAAAAATAAGCAATGCATAACATACATATATAAGAATTCATCACACTTTGCATAATCATGTAAATAACATTTCTCAAGTCTATTTCACATAGTCAAAATATGCAACCAAGCTCAACATAGCATCCACACAATCATTCACAAATCACATCATCACATAACATTCACACAATTATATGTATGTGACCCGACAACAACATGATACAACTCATACATGTGGTACCAACTCTGTTATCCTTTCCAGACATACCGGGTCCATCTCCCAGACAGATAACCTGTAAAAGCCCTTTCTATAAGCTTTTAAGCCCCCTCTCTGAGCTTGGGACAAATCACTAGTCTTCGTGAGAACTAGCATCCATTACCTCTTGACACAAATGATGCATGCGCAACTCAACAACAAATGCAAATTAAAACCATCTCTCATTCTTAATAATATACGCATACCACAATAATCCAACTCATATGAATTACTCACCAAATGTTCCACAACATACATCAAATAATCATTCTCAACAAAGAGCATCCAACTAGCATATATTCATTGCACACATCATGAATCATATACAATACAACATACCAACATCATATTATTCACAACTCATTAAGTCATACACGCACACACACATAATTACATGTTATTCACACCACAACATCATAATTAAGTCATCGAGTTTTAACGATTCTAGTTCTATCACAAAGATAATTACATTAGCTTCCTAATGCTTCGAACGACACGTAAAACGAAGTTACGGATCAAAAGTTATGAATTTTAGATTTTTTTTTTCAAAAAAGGGCATATTCGCCCGGCGAAGGAAATGGCTCGCCCGACACTCTATTACAGAAACATGGTCACCAAAAACCTCCTCTCGCCCGCTAGTCTCGTTCGACGAAGCAAAACGCTCGCCCGGCGGCTCGCACCAGAAAAATTTGGGCTTTTTCAGCACCTCCAACACTATCCCAATCTTATTTTCACATGTTATAGGTTCTAAATACACCACGTTAACACCAGATTCTATTATACAACAACAATCTCAATGTATTGATCATTATGGGCACTAAACCTAACACATGGTTTCACCTATTTAATCATCAAATCTAATTTTTATGTTAAAACTCTAACTATCCAAAACCTCGTAAATTGGAACACCCAATTCTAAACATGTATTTTATGCATTGCATAGAATCTCATAGAATCATAGCAATGGGAAGTCAAGCCCTTACCTTGAATAATCTCCTTCTTCTTCTAGTAACAAACTTCCTCTTTTTTCCTTCTCTTCCTTTCTTCTTTTCTTTCTCTCTAAAATGATATTCTATTCTTACTACACTAAAACCCTAACTTAGTGTTATGTTATTTTGGGCTTAACCCACCAAAACCACTATCTTGACTCAACTAGTTATATTTCTCCAATAACTAAATTAACCCAAATAGCACAAATACACACATAATTAAATAATTATTATACCACATAATAATTAAATAAATCAATAATTAATAAAATACCAAATAAAATAATTAATAAAATAGCTAGTAAAATCGGGATGTTACACATTTCACGCAAGTGGTGAGTTTTGGAGGGAAAAGTAGATGAATGAAGAACGTGGGGCTTCGTGAGAGAAGTTAGGATGAAGAACATGAAGTTTTCAAAGGGTTGAAAACCTCCACAAAGTAGTTATTTTTATGCATTATAAATAATATATAAAAAACTTTGTACATAGTTTTAGAGGTTCACAATTTTACAAACGCCTACACGCTAAAACACTCAGAGTGCCCAAATGACGAGCGAAATGAGTCAAGCAAGGGCTATGTATGTTTGAACCACCTACTTTCCGGCAAACTTTAATATAATGTCTTTTACATTCCAACTTTGTTGTTTTCGTACATGCTTTTTATCTAAACTTTATTTGATCATTTACAACTATTTTCAATTCTAACTTCGTGAATGTTCGACGCCGTGTCGAACACCTCTTTTTCACATTAAATGACGCTTAAATTCTCATAAAAAACTCTTTGAAAATACAAGCATTGTTCTGAGATTCACTGGTCGGTCTCGCAAGTAACCTTTAAGATGAGACCAACGAAGTTTACCAATTTACAAGGTAACCCTATGGAAAATTTTCCCATTACTAAGAAAGGTGTTTGGAAAAAATACATAATGGGTGGAGCAGACACTTAAAGGTTCAGGAGATGGTAAAGATAAAGAATAAGAGAAGAAGGATTCAGCAGTTAACAAGGCTGGACTCTTGACAGTGGTGCAGAAAGCTAGGAGAAGACGGAAAATAGGGGGCTTTAGGAGATTTGGGTACAATCAGTGGTGAAATGTCAGGGAAGCCAAGGAAGTCAATGTAGGAATAAGGTGCAACACAAAGCAAATGGATCGAGATTCATGACTCTCAATGAAGAAAAAGGTATATGTATAATGGATGAAGCATTAATGTAGAATGTAAAAGATAACCTATGGAATGAAAAGGAAGATCCTAGCAGCATGAGAAAGGTGAATGAAATAATATGAGGAGAACACGTGGATGAAACCATGGCAGAGAAACGAAATATAGCCTATGTGCTTCATTAGGAAACTTCTTATATATATATATATATAGTCCATCTCAATTAGGTTGTAGTTTTCCCCATTGAGTGGACACTACGACTTACTATTGCATTAAATTTCCTTCCTGCATCTCTCTTTGAATTACCTTTGAGGTGTACCTACAAGTTGCTGTCTATTTAATAGAGAACTCTTGGATGTGAGCGACATCTCTCGTTTCATCCACTAGGTTGGCACTACATCTAAGCCCTTCTTCGTTTTCCTCTTTGTGGAAATATGAGTGTATCCATGTTGGCGTGTTGATTTCAACCAGTAGCATGGCATCCGCCCCATACACTTATGTAAAAGGGGTTTCTCTAGTGGTGGAATGAGGAGTGTTGTCTTATGATCATAGCACTCAACATAATTACTTAACGCAAAAACCTTTAGCCTCATCTAGTTTCTTCTTGATCCCTTTCAATATTACAATGTTAGCCGACTCTGATTGTACATTCGCATGTGGGGGAATGACATATAAGAATTTAGTTTGTACTCCCATATCCTTATAAAATTAACTAGTAAGAAGCTCGTGCGTTCGCACGGGTTCTTGTACGGGACGCACATTTGTTTCAGATGTATATTTTTAATAGAAAAAAATATATATTAAAAGTAATTAACATTTTGATCAGTAACTTCATTTTCCCTTTAATATTCAATATTTTGATCAGTAGCATCATGTTCATGCTAATATTAAATATTTTAATCAGTAACTTCAGGTTCCCGTTAATATTCAATATTGTGATCACTAACTTCATATTCCCATTAATATTCAATATTTTAATCAGTAACTTCAGATTCCCGTTAATATTCAATATTTTAATCAGTAACTTCAGGTTCCCGTTAATATTCAATATTGTGATTAGTAACTTCATCTTCCCGTTAATATTCATTATTTTGATAAGTAACTTCATGTTCCTATTAATATTCAATATTTTAATCAGTAACTTCATATTTTCGTTAATATTCAATATTGTGATCAGTAACTTCATGTTTACGTTAATATTCAATATTTTAATTAGTAATTTCTGGTTCCCGTTAATATTCAATATTGTGATCAATAACTTTATGTTTCCGTTAATATTCAATATTTTGATCTGTAACTTCATGTTCCCGCTAATATTTAATATTTTGATTTAATGGAAATATTTTGATTTAAAGATGTTATGTAACATTTTTTTGTTGGAATGGAATTATAAACGATCCCGTCTTCCAAAGAGTATTATATATTATAGTTTAAAATTGTAGTAGTGAATTTAGATCAATATGAGTTTTTCCCGTATACTATTTTTTAATCAAAAATATTTGGATCATAAATACTATTTTTCATATGTAAAAAAATTTAAATTAACAATAATTTTTTCCCGTATACGAATATTTATTTTGTTTAGGTATTGTTTACAAAATTATTTGAATCAATAGTAATTTTTCTCTCATATATAAAAATAACATCGTTTAAAAAAATTAGAAAAATAATTTGAAAATTTAAAAAAAAATCCATAAGTTGTTATTGATTATCATCTTCAGTATCATGGTACTAATGTATTTATAGCTCCCTAGGGATTTTGAATTGAGTGAGCCAAGTCTACCTAGAATATAGAAACCTTCACATGAATGAGTGATTGATACCCAAAAATCTAGAAGAAGATGTACTTTACCTCCACGACTTTCTAAGTACCAATTGTTGACCCAGTATGTGACTCACCCACAATCAAATTTTATGGACGGAGAAATGAGAAGTTTGTGCAATGCATCCAAACAAACAATTGAACCAAAGGAATGACGCTCATACTAATAAAGAGATGACTCAAGAAGGACAAAGTATATGTCTCTCGCCCTCGCCCCAAAGTCTCTCTCAATTATACCAGTACACTTATCACATTCACAAAAACAAACAAAAAAAATCTATTTGTCATTTTTAATGTTTTATACAACTTTGATTTTTAATTTTTCAATAAATTTTAAGTAATTTATTTCATAATGAGCAATAGATAACATGAAATAAAAAATAGTTAATAAACATTATTTAAAAATATAAAAATAGTAAAATTTATTGATGGTTTGTTATTGTAAAAAGTAAAAAGTAAAAAGTAAAAAAGGAAAGCAGGAGTAAATGGTTTTTTTCTTGCCTTAAAAAGTGAATAATGATTAATGAAGACCCGTAATCATCGGCATGTCCTTGTATAAATTGAGCTTCCATTTTCTTTTCAGTTGTCAACGGCACATTCTTCACACAGATCCATCCTGAAACCAACACATTGACAATGACGACATTGAAGATCCCCTCAAACGTTCCTCATCCATCAGAAGACAGTGAACAATTGCGCGGTGCTTTTCAAGGTCAACACCATCACCGATTCAAATTTTTTTATTTCATTCATGTTTATTTCATCATCAATCTGTTCAGTTTTTTTGGATCTATGTTATTTGAACTTTTCATTTTTGGCGCGATCGTGATCTGGTTATGCGGATTTCATCACATGTTTTGCTTATAGCTCACAACTGTTAATTAGATCACGGATTAATTTGTTGTACGTATGCATTACACTTTTGTTGATGATCACTAATTTTTTTATTTTTTATTGCTTTTGCGTGTGTTTCGAAAGAGATTTGAATATCCTGTTCAGGATCTTGATTTGCTTTTTTCTAGGATAGTATCTAACATTTTTTTTTCCATTTAAGATCTTAAAGGAATGGTTTCTTGCAAATGCATTTTAATTTGAGATGGCATCAATGCACTAAAATGTGTGATCGATGTGATTTTGAATTTATTGTGTATGTTCAATCTCAGTTTAATGATCGTTGTATATCGCAATCATAATATATAGTATGATAGGCTCTAAAATAAGAACACGGAATAAAACTGGAAAAATTGAGTAGTGTAGATTCTAAGCGAAGAAGAGGGAGAAGATAGAAACTAACTACTAAAATCAAGATATTTTTCTTTGTTGATTTGATTACCTTCAAATGTCTTAATGAGCTTATATATAATAATACTAAGAAGAAATTGAAAGTGTGAATAATCAAGCAGTGGTCAAATAAGTGAATATACTTTTGTATGGCACTAGGACTTTTTATACGTGTCCGTCATGTTTTTGTTACTGTGACATTCTTGCAGGATGGGGAACGAATGAAGGCTTGATAATATCTATCCTGACTCATAGAAATGCAGCCCAGCGTAAGGCAATTCGTGAAACTTATGCTCAAACACATGGAGAAGATCTTCTTAAAGATTTAGACAAAGAGCTTTCAAGTGATTTTGAGGTCAGTTAAATTTTTTTTTTATCTCTACCTTCTTTATGTGAATCTCGGTTCGACACATATTTCCTTTTCATTATCTGTTTTAGACTGTGGAATTTTATACTGTACTTAATTTCAGGATTTTGTATAGATAACCTTGGCTAAGGGACATATGAAGTTATATTCATGAATCATGTCTAATGTTTGATGTTTTGAATATGACAGAAAGCTGTGCTGCTGTGGACCTTGGATCCTGCTGAGCGTGATGCCTTTTTAGCTAACAACGCAACTAAAATGCTGACTTCAAGCAACGCTATCATCATGGAAATTGCTTCCACGAGATCTCCACTCGAACTCCTTAAGGCAAAGCAAGCATACCAAGCCCGTTTCAAGAAGTCTCTTGAAGAAGATGTTGCCTATCATACTTCTGGTGACATCCGCAAGGTTAAACTTTAAACTAGTTAATTTCATGAATCTTTAAGAATAGTATACACAATATTCTGTTATATCTGGATCTAACATTTTCCCACTATTATCTGATACTTCACAAAAGCTTTTGGTTCCTCTTGTTGGCACATTCCGTTATGACGGGGATGAGGTGAACATGACAGTGGCAAAATCTGAAGCTAAGTTGCTTCATGAGAAGATCGCTGATAAGGCCTACAATCATGAGGACCTGATCAGGATTGTAACAACAAGGAGTAAAGCGCAGTTAAATGCAACTTTGAATCACTATAACAATACTTTTGGCAATGTAATAGACAAGGTATGAATGTTTTGGCAATTTACGAGTTATTTCATTGTTTTCAACATGACACCTACTTTTTTACGAGTATCTGCAGCAGTACTTGCGTAGAGCGCAAATTTTATTTGGCAACTATCACAGCATATAGGCAGATCTAATATAATGTCACAAACTTGCGCGTCTGTAATGTCACAAACTTGCGCGTCTGTAATGTCACTGGACACCTTTAAAAACATGATTTTAATAATCATATTATAGATGAAACAATTAACTACCTTTCAAGGAATTATATTCTGGTTTGTTACTTAAATTTTTTCCAAGGACCTGGTCAAGCTTGTTATAGTTAAGTCATGATAAGATTAATTTGTGGCTTGTAGTAGAACTGACAATAAGCTTCGGGGTGCAGGATCTGGAAAATGATTCTGGAGATGAATATCTGAAATTATTGAGGGCAGCAATTAAGTGCTTGACCTACCCTGAGAAATATTTTGAGGAACTCTTAAGGCTGGCTATAAACAAGACCGGAACTGATGAATGGGCACTAACTAGAGTGGTGACAACTAGAGCTGAGGTTGATTTGCAGCGAATTGCAGAGGAATACCAAAGAAGAAACAGTGTTCCTCTGGATCGTGCAATTGACAATGACACTTCTGGAGACTATCAAAAAATTCTCCTAGCGTTGTTGGGACGTGAGGACTAGAGTTCTTACTCTGTCTAGTA
Source organism: Vicia villosa (assembly GCF_029867415.1). NCBI lineage: Eukaryota > Viridiplantae > Streptophyta > Magnoliopsida > Fabales > Fabaceae > Vicia > Vicia villosa. The sequence continues at coordinate 531,330 of NW_026705408.1, read as the reverse complement.
GTCATGAGATGACTGAGTAGGCTATCTACTTCTCCTTCTCCTTCATCATCGGTGTGATTTTTTTAAGTCTGTTCATCAGTGTGATTTTGTTGTGGTCTTGCTTGTGAGATGTATGAGATATCTTGGTGGCTTTGAATAATATGTTTTGAATATGTACTGAAATTCAAAATAGAACTTTGTCTCCTTAAATAAAGATACATCCTTGTCTAATTCTCTCGTTATTAAGGATCACTTATTTATGTTGATTATTTATATTTCTTGCATCCATGAGCCATCCCAATCCCATCCTTCTTAGAACATGAGGCAACTATTAGAAAAACATAACTCAGCAACTATGGAAATTAACTTCCCGATAATATTTTTCATTTAAAGCATAATCTCTTAGAAACGCAGATGTAGTAAATTGGAATCATAAGAAATAAATCTTAACAAATTTTTTATGGTGAGTAAAAATAAATAACTATGGGTGTACATCAAAATGAATAACATCTGCACCCATTATGGTAACACAAACTAGTTACACCGCATCACTATACATTCAATGCCAACAATAAATAAAATCTTAACAAATTTTTATGGTTGTATATTAAACATAAATAACCATTTGCACCCATTATAATAACACAAACTAGTTACACTGCATTAATATAAATGCCAACTATCCAACAATTGATCCTTCCAATCAAAACATGGGAGTTCAGAGGAATTCGTAATACCTATACAGTGAACTGGAGGAACAAGAAAATAAAGTTTAATCCAGGACAATGCTGCTTGTTCCACCAGGGGGTTTGCGGGCACCTAGTATTCGGTCTCTGTTTTCTGCTATTCCATCAGAAAATATGTTGCTTCCTCCACCTGCGTGTCTGCGGGCACCTAGTAAACGGTCTCTGTTTTCTGCCTTTCCGTCAGAAAATATGTTGCTTGCTCCACCAGTGGGTTTGCGGGCACCTAGTATATGATCCCTGTTTTCTGCTTTTCCATCAGAAAATATGTCGCTTCCTCCACCTGCGTGTCTGCGGGCACCTAGTAAGCGGTCTCTGTTTTCTGCTTTTCCATCAGAAAATATGTTGCTTCCTCCACCTGCGTGTCTCCGGGCACCTAGTAAACGGTCTCTGTTTACTGCCTTTCCGTCAGCAAATATGTCATTGCCTTTCATTTCTCTAAGTTTAGCCACCATGCTTAGAGGTTTTTCCGCTGATTCTGGAGTAACATCTCCCTTGAAAATATTATTGCCTGTCAGGTCTGCATACTTCTGGCCATGCATTTTCTTTGAGTTCTTCTGAACTGATTCTTCACTGGGTACATTACTTCGGATACCGGCAGCCTAAAAGCAGAGGTGAAATTAAGGTCAGAAATCAGAATATATTATAAGGAGGATGAAAGAGTACAAGAGGTTTTGTTTTGGTGAGGGAACTAACACTGATATACAATATCTTAATAATCCTGGCCCAAGTAAGTGGCATTCGTCAAGAGCTACAACTGTATTTCTATTACAACCCGTGGGTTATATTATATCTTCATGTTATTATAGGAAAATTAATCTGTATTTAAATTTTTCCTTTCAGGAAAGCATAAGGTGACATTGGGGACCATCAAACTTAAAAATTCATCACAATGAACTACACATATGTTATAAGGGATTGATAAGATGACATGACTGATTTTAATGACAAGAAGACACTTACATTAGATTTTGCAGCAGCCAATGAACGGGGCATAGTTTCACGAGGAGAAGCAAATATATCATTTCCTCCGATCTCCTTGGTCTTGGAACTTGACATCAGTTTCTTGCTATTTGTGCCCGGTTCATTTTGAGATGTTCCGCCAAGTTCACGCTGCTTTGCTGCCCCAGTTAAAGAGGCTGGCTTCTCAGGAGAAATGCTTTCTTCAGCGTTGAGTAATATCTTACTAATTCCATCCATTGCTTGCTAAGATGCAATTGCAGGGAATAAAACATGTATACAGTTATCACGTTGTAGTTGATATTTGTGAAACACTCACATTTATCCTGTCAAATCTCAAATTTTCTTTCAAAACAAGGCAATCATTTAGTATACCTGATATACACGAATGCTTGTTTTGTCTTTAGAGTTGGCACCATTGGCTTCTGATGTGGTATCCTCAGCATTTGCGGAAAATATACCACTGTCTTTAGACTTTGCAGCATTGACTTTAGATGTGGTATTCTCAGCATTTGGCAAAAATATACCATTTCCAGTCGCCTCGTTCACTCTAGAATACCCCGAACTTGGTTTCCTGAATAACACACATGGAAGGATAAGCTTTACAACAACAAAAAGTTACAAAGGACAAAAATTAAAAAAAATCAAAACTTGGGCGACAAACATCAAAATCCACGAAGAAGCTAAAATAACAAAACAAAATGGTAAATAAATCTCATCAAGTGATGTCTAGGTTAGGTGGCTAACACCGTAAAGGAAACAAGCTTCACAAGAAAATTTGATAACTGTAATCTTTGAAACAAAAAGTAACTAAACATCATAATGTAGTTTTAATACAATCATGATTTCAACTCAAAGTAAAAAAATTACAATAGTTTTAACTGTCTGATATTCATACCCCATACTAATATTAGTTAGGGTAAATTGCAACTCCATCTCCAGTTTACAAATGTTTCAAGCCAATTGTTCATCATAACATCAGAACAAACTCAAATAAATAACCTAATTTAAACAGATCCGTGTAGCAACAAACAAACAAACAAACAAAAAATCAAAATCATACATCAGCCAAAGAAACGCAATCGGATCACAATTCCGATCAATAACAAACAAAATAACACAACCAGATCTGAATTCACATTTCAACATTTCAACAATTCACAAAACAAAAACAAATTACCACTTGGCTAAATTATGTTCTTCATTCTCGGTGAGTTTTTTGCCATGAAGAACATCACCGATGTCACGTGAAGGCTGTGAATACAAAACGAACAAACAAACAAACCTGATTATAAACAGAATCCAAATAATTTTCACAAAAAAAAAAATGAAAATGTTGAGTAGAAATGGTGTAACCTGGTGAGGACGGTGGCCGGTGAAAGCGGTCGGTGAAGAGTTTTCCGGCCACGTGAGGATACCGGTGGTACAGGTGCGAGAGTTTCTGGTAGGTTTCTGCATTGTGTATTTGGTTGAGCGAGAAAATGTGAAAATGGTGAGCGTTTAATGGTGTGTGAGAGTGGAAGGTGAGAGGGTAACGTTAATCACCCGATTTGAAATTGCGTTTTAACGATAATCAACTATAAACAATAAAATAATCTTCAAGTTTTTTTGGAAAAATAGAAAGAAGTTGCTAACAACTATAAACCCTGGAAGAGAAGAGTTTCTGAAAAATAGAAAGAAAAACAAAAGTCTGGAAAGGATTAATAATAATATTTAGTTTTGCCAACTGGAAAATGAATATTGGCTGTCAAGTATATGTGGTCTATAAGTGTCATTTCAATACAATACTTATTATGACAGCAGATAAAGCGGCAAAATTAATTTTTGTTTTTTTAAAGAAAATAAGAAATACAGTGATGAGGTTATTACAAGAGAAAAAAATCTCAATTCACCCCTTGAAATTTTTAGACACTTCATAAAATTTTATTTATATCTTGTGTTTTTGTAGATGAACATCTAAAAACACCTTTTTTTTTTGATAAAATTTGATTTTTTTTTGAGATCCATTACGAAAATATTTTAGACCAGTGAATGTTAAGAAAACTTCAAATTAATTATGTTTAGGAATTATATATAAGTATCTGATATAGTTTGAATCAGCATGATCACTCACTCATTATTACATTTCTTCAACACTCACTTCTACACAATCTAAAAATCATACATCATCAATATTATTTTTCACTCCAAAACACAAACTTTTTAGTGCAACAAATCAAATGGAGCAAGAGAAGACTGAATTTCAGGTAAATCATCTATGTCCATTGCATTACTCACATTATGCATCAATTTTCTGTCAAAAAAAGTAACTTTGCTTCTGTAGGTATATTTACGAAACGTGTTGAAGATGAACACGTTCCGGAGGTGCATCTACGGAACGTGTATGTGCTGTTTTTTCCTGCAGTATTGTGATTTTGTGTTATTTGTGTTATTATTTACAAATAGGTATGGTGCACCCCGATAATATCTCAAAAGAATTAGTTCATTTAGTCGATGTTTCTCTAAATGTTGAAGGGGTAGTCGTAAATGCGGTAGGTGTCAGCGGTGACTTTAATAACAAGCAAGAGTTTGATGATTGTGAAAGCATGCTCACATGGATTCGTAGGATTGCAACTAACATTGGTTTTGGTGTGGTAATAGGAAGATCAGATAATGGTACGACAAGAAGAAACGCTTTCGTAACAATGTTGTGCGAAAGAAGCGGGAAATACCATACTCAACTAAAGAAGTTTAAAAGAGACGACACGGGTACTAGAAAATGCGAGTGTCCATTCAAAATTCGTGGTTATATGTTGGCTAGCAAGAAGTGAAAATTTAGTGTTATTTGTGGGTTACATAACCATGATTTATGCTCAAAGTTACAAGGTCATCCTAGTGTATGTCGGCTCAAACCGGAAGAGAAGGCATGTATTAGTGACATGTCCTTGAATCTTGTCAAACCGAAAAATAAACTTGCCACATTGAAACGGAAGGAACCCGACAACGTATCAAATATAAGGCAAGTGTATAACATTCGGTACCGGAATAATAAGGCGAATAAGGGAGATAGAAGTGAGATGCAACAATTGTTCAAATTGTTGGATGATAACAAATACGTGTTCTGGTACCAAACTTCTGACGATGGAGTTACAATCCAAGATATTTTTTAGACTCATATGGATTCGATAAATTTGTTCAACATGTTTTCGACATTGCTCATTCTCGATTCTACCTACAAGGCCAACAAGTATAGTCTTCCGTTATTTGAGATGGTCGGTGTTACATCCACCGAGAAGACATGCACAGTTGGTTTTTCTTTTTTGGAGTGCGAAAAAAGAATAATTTTACATGAGCATTAGAGGTGTGTCGGTCATTTTTGAAAGAACAAGTCGAGATGCCTGAGGCAATTGTTACGGACTGCAATACCGCGTTGATGAATGCGGTGGCAAAGGTATTTTCTTCTTCTAACACATTACTTTGGCGATATCACATAATATGTAATGTGAGAAGTAAGGTTAAACCCGCGGTAGGGACGAAACAAGTAGAGACCGAAGGTGGAAAATCAGTGAAGCCCGGTGTGATTGTTGAACAAATAATGGATGCATGGAGTCGTATTGTAAATTCTTCGACCAACGAATTATATGCCGATTCCGTCATTCAATTTTGGATTGTGTGTGAAAAATATCCTGATTTATTGAAATATGTTGAAAGCACCATTTATGATGAGGTGAAGGAGAAGGTTGTTTGTGCATGGACTGATAATGTCCGACATCTTGAGAATACAACCACCAACAGAGTTGAGTCGGCACATGTTAGTTTAAAAAATTGATTGATTAATAACAATAGTGACTTGTGTTGAGATTGAGATTCCGTAAATCTTATTATTAAAAACCTTAATTTTTGTGTGGTAATAATTATGTCAGAGCTTTGTGGTAGTAGGATATTCAAAGAACGAAAGTTCTTATAATTTTTGTTGAGCTGTTATGAACTTAGACAAGATAATTTAAACAATTTTTATTTATTTTACGATGTCCACATTTTTCTTTTTTTTCTTTTGATTTTTATTTGCTTTTGTATGAATATTTTTTATGGGATTTTCTTCTTTTTATCTTATTTTTGGTGGGCCTCTAAAAAAACTTTTGTTGCTTTTTTATTGTCTGTTTTTCCCGAACTCATCCAAAGAAAAGAAGTATCAAATGTTTTTTATCACTAACTTATTAGGACCTAGAAATTTTTATTTTAAGGGCACAAATGGTCAACTAGTGGAAAACTCTTTTAGAACTCTAAATAATATACTTCTAAAGTGTATTTCCATTTTTATGGTATCATACAAGTAGAAATTAGTCTTGATATCAGTTTTAGGTCTTGTATAATTTACTTAAAACAAAGAGAAAAGATATATAAATTTATCATTTTAGAAATTGCATATTCTTGTTCGAAACTCGTGTTTTTGTAGTTGTATTGCAAAGAGTATTTCTATTAAAAAGTCACAACAAAATATAGGTTAAAACATTATCTAAAAAATAATGCATCATCTATATAATCTAGGGTTAAATATGTTTTTAGTCTTTATAAATATGACAACCTTCAATTTTAGTCCTGATAAAAATTTTCTTCAAACAATGGTCCTCGCAATATTTTCTATCTCTATTTATGGTCCCTGCCGTTAGATTCTACTAACGGAGGCTTATGTGGTACGCCATATGTCACGTCACATCAACACTGAAGAAAAAGATACTGATTGCGGGGGTTTTAAACCCCCTTTAAATAACTTAAAAAACAATAAATTTTCACAAGTAATTAATCATATTTGGTAGGGAAATCTTTGCTACCCTCATTTTTTACAACATTAAACCTACAAACCTTGATCTCAATTCTCTTTGCATCTTTTCCTTTCCCATATTTGCGTTATTAATCAAACTATGTTTCTACAAAATGCAACCATCACAAATAAACACCCTCACCACATTCACCTTAGCAAGTTAAACCATATCTCTTGTTTAATTTTCTTGAACACATAAATTGAAGTCTCAATGTTTTATGGAATCCTTGCAGCAAAGTGGGTCGTCCACCAACAAGGAAACCCCCTTTAAATAACTGGAGAAAAAAACTCTAACAAACAATTAATCAAACAGATGATAGGCATCATTTTTATAGCTCATTCTTCCTAAAGGTAAGAGCAAAACTGAATAAATGTATTTGTTAATGCATATAGAACATAACTAAACAAGTGTGTACTAAGACAGAGGGTATTATATTAACATTATACTATTAAAACGCTTCTTGAATATTTACTCAACTTGGTGATGTGTACTTATATAACTAATAAGAAAAGAACTTGGACTTCATCTTAGATTTAGAACTGCAACCTTGAGGTCCTATATGACTATAACTTTTGGAAATTCAAACAATTACGTTCAAAAATAGGATTATGTTGCCTCATAAAATCATAATTTCAAAAGATAACATTAAAAACAAAACAAGAAACATAGATTGTCATTAAAAACAAAACAAAAACACTGTTTCATAACTAATTTAGTTCAAAGGGGATATGAAGTAGTTATCGCTTCTAAAACCATAATAAGCATGGTGATTGTGACAATTTGCATTCCTGGAAAGGATGGAAAATATTCAAACAATTTATTCCATACAAAAGTGACAGTAGATAGTAGTACAATTTAAATATGAACAGGAAGCTCTTTCCGAACATCAATTTTACAAGATCAAATTGTTTTTAGAGCTCTATTTAGTCAATGACCTTTGATATGGCTTGACCTTAGATTAGAAGTGACCAATTAATAAATGGAAAATGCTTCAGACTAACTGAGGAAATGGAAAATTCTTCTTTTTTTGGACAGTAAATGACTGTTTTGCTTTATGCACACACACAGGATGTTGTTATAGGTTTACTAGTTCCTTAGTTAGCTTATGTATACCTTTCATAATCTTTTTTAGTTAGCATAATCCATCTTACATAATATTGCATTTATTTCCCAATGACAATTTAGCTAGTGTTTTAATTGCTCGCTCACCTATTTTATCGGCTAGGTTATCCTGTTTCAGCTTTGATTGCATAGTTGTTCTTTTCTTTTGTAATTCTTAGTATTTTCAATTTCATATGCATAATTTCTGAGACAAATAACTTTGAGATGATTAAATTTCAGAGGTTTAAGGGCATGAGATTGTTGATTGCAGTTCTAAAAATCATCATGAATGAGGGATAGAAATGATTTGCCTACTAACTGTTTGATTATTTACTGGTGAAAAATTATTGTTTTTTCAATTATTTAAAGGGGGTTTCAAACCCCCACAATCTATCTCTTTTTTCGTAGAGTTGACTTTAATTGACGTGGCGTGACACATGGTGTGCCACATCATCTTCTGTTAGACTAAATAGACGGCGGGGACCAAAAGTATGGATGAAAAACTTTATGAGGACCATTATTTGAAGAAATTTTTTTGAAAGACTAAAAACGAAAATCGCAATATTTAGAAGGACCACAAACATATTTAATCCTATAATCTATATTATTTGTATGTACAAAAAGTTAAAAAAAAACATGTTCAAGACGTCAATGATATATAGATTGATTCTAAGCATGGGTAGAAGTAGGAGAAGAGTGACAATTTTTATTAAAAAAAATTAACTAAACAGAATTTTTTTTATATATAATTTCATGTATTAGAAAGAAAAGGAGAGCAAGGGGGAGGCCAATCCCACTGGCAAGCCCAAAGAAAGAAAACACAAAGAACTAAGAACGGAAAGTTTGGCATCCCTAATTTGTTAAGCATAAGATCTTTTCTGATAATCATAGGAGCGATGTTTCACTAATTGAATTCTATGATGGAAAGCCCCATGTTTATAGGAGTGTCAGTACGAGTATTTTCTTCTCTAAAGATATGAGAGATCGTTAAATCCATATTTTTTGTGATGGCCATGCAGTTGTACCATCTATTAAAGATGCTCTAAGAAACAATGTTGTGATTTTTTAAAGCCAAAATAGTCACCCTAGAGTTGGACTCAATCTAGAGGTAGTTCCAATTCTTAATGATGGCTTGCTCAATGGCCATAATGATTCCCACGAGTTCTGCGAAAAAAGAGTTTTGAATATCTATGTTTGCAGCAAAAAAAACAATGCAGCCCACATTGTCTTTGAAAATACCAACACAAGAGGATGATCTAGGATTCCCCGATGCAGAGCCATCTGGGTTGCATTTTATCCAATTGAGCAATGGCGGGAACCAAATAACCCGAATCTAAGGAGCTTTTGGAGGATGTATATGCACGTGAAAGACTTTGAAAATAGTGAAGACAATCATAAAAGGTCTAGTTGACGAAGGAGTTTGATTTCCTGATGGATACTGAAGCAATGATATTAATAACAACATTGTGTGTGTGTGTGTGTGTGTGTGTGTGAGAGAGAGGGAGAGAGAGAGAGAGAGAGAGAGAGAGAGAGAGAGAGAGAGAAAGAGATGACTCTTCTTAAATCTTGTTTGGTTCTTGCAATGCTAGATTTTCATATAGGTTGATATTATAGTTGTTGTTAAATCTTGTCTGGTTCTTGCAATGCTAGATTTTCATATAGGTTGATATTATAGTTGCAGCTATGACCAAGGCACATTGAAGACTCCAGCTTTTATTTTTCAAATATTCAAGGAGGAGGTGGTTCTTGCAATGCTAGATTTTCATATAGGTTGATATTATAGTTGCAGCTATGACCAAGGCACATTGAAGACTCCAGTTTTTTTTTTTTCAAATATTCAAGAGGAGGTGAAAGATTTGAAATCGTCTTCCTCCTGAGACGATTAGTCCTTAAACAAGAGATAGACTTTGATGTCACTAGTTGGACGTGAGACTTCATAGACAAGAGGGAGGGTGAATTATGTGGCTTAGAAAAACTTTGGTTTTGAAAACTTTTGGCAAATTAAATCAAAGGTTAAAAACATTTTTAAAAGACTAACCAGCAGAAAGTAATATAATTAAGGGAAGAAAGAGAAGAACACAGATATTTATAGAAATTCTGTCAAATCAAAAGGACATACTCCTTTCCCCAAGACTTGGTCTTGAGAATTTCTAGTAATACTTGAGAACTTTTAATAAAAAAGACTCACAAACTCTCTTATACAAAGAAATGATGATGGACCTTCAACCAAGTAATTTCGCCCTGCAAATAACCTCTTTCTAATTTTTCAGTCTAATCTATATAACCTACAGTGTCCTCTTCCTTTTATTTACACCCAAGTAACCACTCAATAATTGTTAATGCATAAAGAAACGGCTGCATTCAGTTTTGATTTCTAGTAATTCTTAAGATCTAACACATTCCTAAAAACAATCTAACTATTGGTGCCTAATAATTCTTAAGGTCTAACACATTCCTAAAAATAATCCTGACTTAAACTATTCTAATACTACAATTACTATGGCAAAAAAAAGTCATGGTATAAACATTTTGCCACCCTCTCTATCTGTTCAGTCTACTCAATAGACTTGGAAAAAAAGATGAAAGCAACCAGTTAATTGCAATTCGGTCCTTTCGGTTTTGGGACAGATTCATATTTCAAATCCGATTATGCCCATAGTAAACCATAAAAGAGCAGGAAAAGTGAACCGTGGTTAAATCAGTTTAAGTGGAACTTGTTTTTTTTTCCAACCCGAAATATAACAATCACAAATAAGACATGTACAAAAATGGTAACTAATCAAAATAAATAATTCAAGATAATTTAAGCACAAGGCTTATATACACAAACCGCACAAAAAAATAAAAATAAAAAAACCGAAACTCCACATCCTCTAAATGACATGTAGTTCTCCAAACTTACAATCTGCAATTTTTTACACTTGACAGAAATATGGGGAGACCAAACATGGAATATGGAAAGCTTCATATAAATTAAATCTCAACCACAAACACGAAGTCCAAAAACTGTAGTCGTCACTTTCAACTCATCACTTGCAATAAATGACTCAAGACATTTTTTCTTTTAATCCTGCAGAATGTAGAGTTGGAACAGTCACAGGAGCCAACTCTGCTTTATTCATGCATGAGGTTCTTCTTCTACAAGTTACACAATGCGTACATGCTTTATGCCTGGAGGAAGTTTCCAACAAACGCATTATTTTATTACACCATTTTGCAAGTAAAATGAATAACAAAATATGCATCTTAACGGAAATATACATAATGTTACTTTTCTTTTTTTGAATATATTTTTTGTACAGCCTTTTATATCGAATAAATTCCCTTGGTTTGAAGAGAAGTATAAATCAGCTTGACTACCAAATACAGGGCAATGTGCTTAACGATATTTAATGGCTTTATAAGCCAAGCCGCAAACAGCATCGAACATGGCTAATAACACAAACATTTGGCTGATGATCAAAGTTAAGAAAAGGTAGCTGGGTGATGCTACAGAAAAGAAAAGGTTGCAATTGGCAAGTAAAAATGTAAAACAACAGTATTATGCCTTTTATTGATTATTGATAAAAGGCATTTCTGCAAGAAACTATTTATTGAACATACCTTTTATTGTAGGTTTGTCTTAATCTTTCCTTTCATCATCGTTATTCCAATCACCATCGTCATCATCGCCAATTCCATCATTTCCCATATCACTTTCACTAGCTGTCTCCCACTCAGAGTCATCAGTCTCTGGGCCATATATATCACCACCATCGCCCTGATTATGAACGCCGCCATGCTTAATAGCTGCCTCTCTAAATAACCAAGCTGCACGCATCTGCTTTTTAACTAATCGCTCGGCATAATCCGGAACTTTATTTTGTCTCAGCGAGAGATCAGGATCATTTGACTGGGAGCACTCGTTTATAAATAGAATTGCGTCCAATAAACTTTCTTTTGCTAACCCTAGCATGTCATAAGCTTGTGCTCGCCTCCAAAGACTTTTGGCATGACGGTTGACAGGTCTATGGAGACATAATGCACGGGTAGCATCACTTATGGCAGCCAAAGGCTGTTGCAGCAAAAGATAACATTGAGCACGATTACTATAGAGAACAACTCTCTCCTTCTTGGATCTCATTGGACACAGCGCCAATGCTTCTGAGTACTTTGATGCAGCACCAGAAATATTTCCGGACGAGAACAGGGAATTTCCTTCAAGCTTGACAACCAGTGCTGCAGCCTGCTTAATATGTAGATCTTCCTTGGGCATATTCTTTTCCCATTTTAATCTCTGCTTCGAACTTAATAGATCCTCTATCTGCTCTTTAGTGCGACTACTAATTGAGCTTCTTCCTGATCCTTGTGACTCAACGCAATCTTGAAGAACATTGACGATAGAATCACCAAGCTTTTTATGATCACCTAGAGTTGTAATCTCCGCAAGGTCTACTAATGCAGGCACTACTTTATCAATCACCTACATAATATAAGCCAGGGCCTTGAATCAAACAGAAAAATTCACAATACCCAGTTCAAGTAAACTCAACAGCCTACAGTTATTGGTGCTCGGTTAAACGAAAGCAATGAACTAATAAGGAGGAATTGAAAATTCATGAGCCCAAACATGCAATGGAAAACCTAACATGAATCCAAACTGAGTTGTCAATAAGTGTCATCAAACAGTGGCTATTGCATATAGCAGAATTTAAACAAATTGTTATTGTCCTGCAATAAGCACAAACCGGGTATTTTTTGCTATCTATGATTGACAGCACTTTTATCAATTGCCGCAGTCATAATTAAGCTTAAGCAGACTAAATGAAAATTCATCTACATGCAGCTGCGTCTTTAAATGTTCAATTGAAATTAAAAATAAACAAAATTAATTCGATAAAACATTTGCATCTTTCTTTCTCCTTAGCACACTGCCATTCTAGTCTTCACTCTTCAGACAGAAGAAATAGAAATATGTCACCAGTAGTTTGATATATCTCAAAGGGTCAAAGAGAAGGTTCATGCCTAATTGAAGACCTAGAGAGTGACATAACAGTTCCTAATCCTATTTTCATTTCCTTAATGAATTAAAGTTAGTTTTAAAGCATAGGAATTAACTTCCATTCACATGCTTATCCAATCATTCATGCCTAGACAATCAGTAGAGTTCCTTAGTGATCATAATGAACACATTGGATAAGAAGGTTAGGCAAAGTAATAGAACCTGGAGCTAATGCAAAGTTTCAAAGATTTTACCTTGTGACATGTATTCGGATCTTGAAGCAACCATAGAAGACAATCAATAGCCATATACTGCCAATCATCTGAAGACCGGGCAATATTACACAATGCTTCGATAATTCCAGGGCAATTGGCAACAGGTCCCCTACCAAGCTTTTGATGACAAATTGTTCTTAATAAGCCAATACCAGCCGGTGAATTTTCATTAACAAGCCCACCCCACATGCCGGGTAGTTTTGTTAGAAATTCTTGCTTGCATATGGTAGGAAGAAATTCTGGTTTAAAAGCGAAGCAATTAATGAGCTGAAGGGACCAACATTGCAACTGGCTAGCCCATTCCTCAGCCTTCCTAGACTCCATTTCAACACCACCCATGCCACGTGTAAGCAGATCACAATGATAACTTAGCCTTCTATCAACATATTGGTAAAAGTGTGAATAGACTATTTCCAACGAACTCATCGCTAATTGGATGGAAAGCTCAAGAATTTCACCATGACTTGCCACAGTAGGAAAAGTGCTGGCATATGTAGCTAAATGTCCCAAAGCTCTAACCGCCACCCTCTGCTCAACCCAAGTCAACCTACCTCTTAGAAGCTCAACTAAAGGAGGAATAACACCAGCATGCACAGCACTTTCAGCAAATTCCTCCATATTCATCGTGTACGAACCAATGATATGAGCTGCATAATAAGGAATGTATATATTCTGGTCATGAGAAAGCCAGCGTCGATTCTTCAGCCCTTTCCATATGAGAGCAGACATGCATTCAAATATTCCCAGCTCAATGAATTCAGGGTCATTCGGATGCGCCATTGCCGTATTCCAAAGACCACTGATAGGAAGAACCTGACCATCGTCATCTTGACACGGGAGCTCTCTGAAGAACTTCAGTACACTTGCTCTGCGTTTGCTCGGATTCGCTTCCTTCATGACACAAAAGAAGCATCCCGGGTACGGACAGTCCGATGAAACTTTATCCATGATTGATAAATTATAACAGCAGTCTCACAGATCAACAAGTCAATTCACACTACGGCCTCCAATTCACACTCCGGCCTCGAGCAAAGAAACCACTTCAAAACTGAACATATGAAATATATTGGATTAGTATTAACTGGAAACTGAAAGAGGACAAACACACACATCATCAAACGTTTAATATTATTTTAATTAATTAAATTATTATCAAACCTCAGAATTTGCATTTTAATTTTCCATCTAAAACAGAAAATGTAAGAAATAGTTGCCGAAAGAAAATTGAAAATCTAACGAATATTCTCGCACATGAAGTCAAACCATGAAATAGAGGATCACAATTCTAGGGTACTAGCTATAAATAAGTCAGAACAAAAAATTCTCACGTTTAGTCAATTCAAGTAAACAGCTTTTTTTTTTAAAAACAATTATTTTTGTTTTTGAATAATCAATTCTGCAGTAAGCAACCAGACCCACTTCTCCAATATTCACAATCGATTCAACCAAAATAAAAGTGATTCCTAGATTGCCCTCATTGCTCAACGGTACAATTACCTTAAGAAGTAGAATAATTACCTCTGAAAAAGTGGGAGAGATTCAACGGTGGGAAGAGGGAAATTGCATGGAGAGTGAAGCTAGCGAGTGTAACACTGAAGCGAAATTAATGGCGGAGATCGTGTGAATGTCGAAGACAGATCCAAGTTGGTAATTTTATAGTCAATTTTGGATATTTTTGGCGATATTTTTGGTCTATGTGTCTCTGTCACGCTTTTCTGGTATCATGGTGGATTTTGATTAGGTTAAGATTTCAGAGAGGGATGGGGAAAGAGAAGAGAAGACAACGGGAAGTGGAAACAGAGGATGGGGTTTACTACCCGACAAGACACTTTACTGTTCCGGTTAAATATTTCCATAATTGATTTTTTATTTTTGGGAAAAACTTTCTTTACATAGAAACTAAATTATAAGCAAGATTGATATGGTCATTAGTTTTAGATTTTGATACATTTTTATTTTTAGGAAAAATTAGATTAGTTTCTTTCTATAGAGATTAAAGATTTTGATTTTGATTTATTTATTTCTAAAAAGAGCTAATTTATTTACCTAAACGATTTTAAGGTTAGACAAATTTGTCCTTAATATAAAGGTTTTTAGCTGATATTCGACAAAAGAATCATACTCACGAGTTTTTAGCCTATATTTGACCGACTTTCATGTTTTAAAACCTAGTCAAGAACATAATTTACCTTGGTAATTGATTATGGACTAACCTCATCCAACTGAGTACTTAAGGCAACAAGATTTTTGGAAGACCAAGTCATACAATGAAGATCATAAGGTTAGGATAATTTTTTTTCTTGATATATGGTTTTAGGTCATAAGATAGTCTAGTGAAAAATGAAAGATTTAAATCATGCTAGTTCTCAGGAGTCTGACTAAATTATTGTTTATGTCACTTTGAGTTGGGGGTGATAGGCCACCTAATGTTGTATCAAAAATCTAATTTGGACAACGTTCTTTAGAAACGATTGGAGTCTAGTCGACTGGAATACAATTAAGTGAAAATAAGTGATCACCTAAATGTGAAGGCATGAACAATATTGTTAGGGTAACGAGCCATTGGCTCCCACAACTCGTACATAATTTAAAATAGAGTCGGGGACCATTAATGAATCGCATATAATAGAAGTTGAAAGACAAAGAGAAAATCCTTTTGGATTGGGAATAAAATCCCGAGATGTTGAGCCATAATTTTCAATATTAACATGAGAAAATGAAGAAAAAATGTCAAATCAAAACTTTCTAAACACCATAATTGTGACAGTGGAAAGAATCAGACGAAGACAAGATTAAAAGTTATACTTTATTAAAAATGATATAAGTGCTTAAGAGAAATTTAGAAAATACAAAATAAGTGTTAATCAAGATAAGCAAGAAGATCAAAGAATAAGATGGCCAAGTGAAAATGCAAGAATTAACTTATGCTATTTACAGAAGAAGTTCACCTATTAATTAGGCTAATTAATCATTTAATTAGTTTAAAAGATCAATATTACCATTAAAGTAGATAAATCTACAAAGATTAATGAGTATTGCTTATTCGTAACTCTAGATAAGATTTACAACTATTACTTTTTTTATAACACGGTAATAATAATTTTCATGCGCAGTAATTTTTTTTTTATCACATCACTTATCAAGTCAAGCTAACGTATAATGCAACATAGAAAAGGTGTTTATGCACATCTAAAAATAATAAAATGTTACTTGAAAATAATAAAAAAACCAAATTTTGGTCACACGAAAACTTCTCATCCGAGTGAAGAATAGAGGGAGTGAAAAACATTTCAATATGTGATATTTTTTATAATAATTAAATAAATTATTATATTATTTAGAAATATTTATTCATGTCAAACTTAAAATAGTAATGACAAATAATTAGTGACATATAATTTGTTAAAGATATAATAGTAATACCAATTATTCACTTAGTATAATAGTAATATTTTTACTTGTATAAATAC
Organism: Vicia villosa; assembly: GCF_029867415.1. NCBI lineage: Eukaryota > Viridiplantae > Streptophyta > Magnoliopsida > Fabales > Fabaceae > Vicia > Vicia villosa. The sequence goes on along the minus strand of NW_026705408.1, from coordinate 515,019 downwards.
CTCCCACTGGTTTATGTAAATATACACCATTTTTTCACTTTGAATGATAAATTACCATTCTACTTTCTTCTTCATTTTATCTTAGTTTGATATTATAACTTGATTAGTAACTAATATCATCATATTAGTTTACAAATATTAATTAAGTTAGATCCAAACATCCGGCTTTTCTTAACACGTTATCAGCACGATCGTTTCTATCAGAAGTTTCTACTAAACTAGGTATATATTCTATACTTACCTCTTTAATCTTATTACTATTTTCATCTACTCCTTGTTATAGAAAACTGACAAGTTGTCAAGTGCTCTATAATAAGTCTGACTATTTTTATTATAAATTTTGTGTAGAGGTATAAAACCCCATATACAGTTACTAACTTTTATGTTTAATGGAGGTTTGAGACTCCTAATGCAAATACTAACTTTTATATTTTAGTGGAGGTTTATAATCTCATTTGCAGTTACTAACTTTTATATTTAATGGAAGTCTGAGACTCCTAATGCAAATACTAAATTTTATAATTTAGTGGAGGTCTATAACCTCATTTGTAGACATTAACGTTTATATTCAATGGAAGTCTGAGACTCCATATGCAAATATTCTTTTATATTCAATTGAGGTCTAAAACCCCATACGCATATACTAATTTTTATCATATGTGTTATAGATTATAATTATCTCTAACACTTATAACTACTAGATATTTAACACTTAAAATTTGACTACATATTTTTTTTAGCCCACTTAACCTTTTTCTTTTTCCTTTTCTCCAACGGTCACATAACGACCATTTTTCAAAATTATCTCTATAAATACTTCTTCTTCTATCATAACTTTCACACCATTCTCAAACTATCTATCCATATTTTTCAAATGACTAAATTTCTTATTTTGTTCATCACTCTACTTGTAACTATGTTGTTTGCGGTTAGTATTATCAAGCGTGAAGAATTAGGTAAAGATTTTGTAGCTTTAATCATAATTATCGTCTTACCATTACTGATCTTAGCTTGGTTTGTTAGTAGAGGTTATTGAATAATATGTAGTCATGAATTTTGTAACTGAATAAATTGATATTTTTTTTAGTTTTAAATATTGATTATGTTTATCTGAATTATAGATATAATCATGTCAAATCTTAAGCATCAATTCAAAATTCTAAGCATAACTGGGGACAACTTCATAACCTGGAACAACAATTAAATAAAGTACCTTACATGTGAGGGACTTAACAAAATCCTTAAAGGAGAGAATTCTGGAAAATCGATAGACGACCCAAATGAAATGGAAAAGAGAAAGTCAAAAGTAAACAGAATAATCAAGCATCATCTTGACGATGGATTGCAAACAGAATATTCAAATGCTAAAGATCCCATGATTTTATGGGACAAAATTAAAGCAAGATTTGGATATCAGAAGAAAGTCTTGTTACCCTCATTAATGGATCAGTGGAACAAGTTAAGGTTCCAAGATTATAAAACTGCCATTACATATAATTTTGATATGCACTAGATTATATCACAGCTAGAATTTTGTGGCAAAATTATAACTGAAAAAGATAAGTTGGAAAAAACTTTTTCTACTTTCCATGCATCTCAGGTATTATTGCAACAACAATATAGAATGATGGAATACACTGAGTATTCTGATTTAGTTGCAGCCCTTCTAGTGGCAGAACAAAATAAAGAACTCCTTATAAAAAAAACTACCAAGCATGACCCACAAGAGCAATGCCATATCCTGAAACTAATGCCACGACCTTTAATCATGGGTGTGGTGGCTTTAATCGTCTTAAGAGACGTGGTGGTCATGTTCGTTTTGATGTTAATAATGGCAATGCTCGTTTTGATGGTCACAATCAAGGAAGATATCATGGTTGAAACCTTTTCAACGGTCGAAACCATTTTTGTGGTAGAGGACGTGGACGATGTCATATGAATAGTTATAGATCCTCCAGATATGACCAAAATAATTGGAATCACAAAGGAAAGGGTAAGTATATTCAAAAAGGTCCCTCAAGGAATTATGAAGATATATGCTACAGATGCGGAAAGAAAGGCCACTGGTATAAGGTGTGTAGAACATCAGAATATTTATGTAAAAGACAAATGACATATGTTGAAGAAAAGGGAAAAGAAGTGAATTCTAATGAGATTGAACCCAGAAATGATAATACCTATTTTGAGACTGTTGATTTTGGTTGAGGTGAAACAGATTAAGTAACTAATTAAAATTTGTATTTGAATAATATTTGTTGTGCTTGTTTTTATATTTAAAATATGTATCAACTTAAGCATTTGTATGTTGTTAAGGTGTATCTTATGTTTGTATGAAATAATAATGTTAAATATGTTGTTAATTTACTGTATTTAATCTTATTTCTATTTTTAAGAAGGTTAGACATGGAACATGTTAAGAAGGTATGGGACTGCATGGTTGAAGGAAAGCTTATAAGGATTTATGGGTACTACCTATACAAACAAGATGTGTTTTCTTTTCGGTAGCCCGTTTTATAAGAACTCCACAGTTAATTGTGCTTGACTTGGAGCAATTTAGGGATGGGTGACCTTCTGGGAAGACTGCATGGTTGAAGGAAAGCTTATAAGGATTAATAGGTACTACCTATACCAACAAGATACATCTTCTTTTCGGTAGCCCGTTACATAAGAACTCTATAGTTAAGCGTGCTTGACTTGGAGCAATTCTGTGATGGATGACCTTCTGGGAAGTTTCGGTAGCCCGTTACATAAGAACTCCATAGTTAAGCGTGCTTGACTTGGAGCAATTCTGTGATGGATGACCTTCTGGAAAGTTTCCCGGAAAGTGTGTGAGTGAGGTAAAAGCATGCTGAAAAGACTCGTGTTGGTTTGTGGGGTCAGCCGATCATCCTGAAATCAGTCTGGGGCGTTACAAATTTGTTGAGTTTTAATGACATATATCGTCAAGGATATGATACTGAAACTGCAACTGAAGTTAATATGAAATACATTAATATTACTTCTAATGTTCTGGGAAAGAAGAAAATTTTAGAAAAACTACCAAAATTGCCTTTTGGATTACATTACACAAATATACATGAAGTTGAATGCAACCTAGTAGTAAAAGAAGATCCAAAAATTATAAATTTATGGCATGACCGTCTAGGTCACCCTGGTTCAACAATGATGCATAAAATAGTTGAAAGTACACATGGTCATCCATTGAAAAGTTTAAAAATTACAAAAGAAGATAGACCATGTGAAGCTTGCTCTCTTGGCAAACTAATAACAAAGAATTCACCAGGCAAGATTCTAACAGAATCACCTGCATTTCTTGAAAGAATTCAAGGAGACATATGTGGACCTATCCATCCACCTCCAGGACCATTCAGGTATTTTATGGTATTGATTGATGCATCTAGTAGATGGTCATATGTATGCGTACTGTCAAGTCGTGATATGGCATTTGCAAAATTTCTTGCACAAATAATTAAACTTAGAGCTCAATTTCCTGATTATACTATAAAGAAAATTAGACTTGATAATGCCGTTGAATTTACATCTGAATAATTTAATAATTATTCCATGTCAATTGGTATTACTGTTGAACATCCTGTTTCTCATGTACATACACAAAATCGTTTAACTAAGTAATTAATTAAATGTCCTCAATGTATTGCTAGATCATTGATAATGAAAAATAAACTACCAGTTACTGTTTGGGGTCATGCAATTTTACATGTTGCAGCACTCATCCGTCTAAGGCCACGTGCTGATCATAAACATACCCCTTATCAACTTGCAATTAGTAAGGATCAAAAATTTCTCATTTAAAGATATTTGGATGTGCAGTATATGTCCCAATATCACCACCACAAAGAACAAAGATGGGACCTCAAAGAAGGTTAGGTATATATGGGGTATGAATCACCATTTATTATTTGATATCTTGAACCTTTAACAGGTGATGTTTTTCAGACAAGATTTGTTGATTGTCATTTTGATGAAACAATATTTCCAACTCTAGGGGGAGAGAATGAAAAACTAGAAAATGACATAACATGGTATGTACCTCATTTATTACATTTGGACCCATATAAAAGATCGTTGGAAGAAAATGTAAAGAAAATAGTCCATTTACAAGATTTAGCAAATCAATTGCCAGATTCAGTATTAATTTGAAAAGAGTAACAAAGTCACAGGTACCAGCTATAAATGTCCCAGCTAGGATAGAAATTTCAAGTCAAAATAATGTAGCAAGTACATCCAAGACACACTTGAAGCGTGGCCGACCTATGGGATCAAAAGACAAAAATCCTCGAAAAAGAAAGGGAATAGAAAAGGTGAATTTGATTGAAAGTGATCTTCAAAAGAAACTAGATAATTATAAATTCACAATTGAAAAACATTCTCTCGAAGAAGCACGAGATGATGAAAATGAGATCATCGATAATGAAATTGAAAATAAGAATGACCTCAAGATTTCAATTAATTATGTTGATACAGGAATTTTGTGGAACCGAAAAGATATGAATATAGATGAAATATTTTCATTCTCCATTGCATGTGAATTATTAATGAAAATGATGATCCAGAGCCAAAAACTATGAGTGAATGTCAAAGTATACATGACTGGTAAAATTGGAAGGATGCAATAGATACTGAGTTAAATTCTCTTAAAAATCGAAAAGTATTTGGCCCTATTATGGATATACCAAAAGATGTGAAACCGGTCGGGTATAAATGGGTTTTTGTAAAAAAAACAAAATGAGAAAAATGAGATTGTCAAATACAAAGCTCGTCTTGTTGCACAAGGTTTTTACCATCGATCGGGAATTGATTATGAGGTAACATATTCTCCTGTTATGGATGATATTACTTTTCGTTATTTAATTGGTTTATCACTATTTAACAATCTTGATATGTATCTTATGGATGTTGTTACTGCTTATTTATATGGATCACTTGATACTGATATATACATGAAAATCCCAAAAGGATTTAAAATGCTTGAGACATCAAATCCTAGAGAAATGTATGCAATTGAGTTGCAGAGATCATTGTATGGGTTAAAATAATCCGGGCGCATGTGGTATAATAGACTAAGTGAATATTTACTTAAAGAAGGCTATGAGAATAATCCTATTTGTCCTTGTGTCTTTATAAGAAAAACAATATTCGGATTTGTAATAATTGTTGTTTATGTTGATGATTTAAATATCATTGGGACTAATAAAGAAATCAAAGAAGCGAAAAATTATTTAAAGAGATAATTTAAAATGAAAGATCTGGGAAAAACCAGATTCTGCCTTGGTTTACAGATTGAGTATACCAAAAATGGTATATTAGTACATCAATCAAATTATACAGAAATGGTGTTGAAAAGGTTCAACATGAACAAGGCAAATCCTTTGAGTAGTCTAATGATGGGTAGAACACTTAATAATGAAAAAGATCCATTTAGGCCTAAGGAAAGTAATAAAGAGGATCTTGGCTCAGAAGTGCCATTGGGGAACTCATGTACCTTGCTAACAATACAAGACCCGATATAGTTTTTGCAGTGAATTTACTAGCAAGATTCAGTTCATGCCCTACAAAAAGACACTGGAAAGGAATAAAGCATATATTTCGATATCTTCGAGGTACATCTGATCTTGGTTTATTTTTTCTAACAATACAAAACCAGTTTTGCTTGGTTATGCAGATGCATGATATTTGTCAGATCTACATAATGCTAAATCACAAACTGGATATAAATTTACATATGGTAACACTACAATATCATGGAGATCGCAAAAGCAAACACTTGTAGCAACTTCTTCAAATCATGCTGAAGTAAATGCCCTTCGTGAAGCAAGCAAAGAGTGTAGATGGTTACGATCGGTAACTCGACATATCTAAGGAGCGTCTGGTTTATCAATTGATAATAATCCAACAATTTTGTATGAAGACAATGATGCATGTGTTACCCATGTTAAAGAAGGTTACATAAAAAGTGGCATGACCAAGCATATCCCTCCGAAGTTTTTCTCATTCACACAAGAACTTGAAAGAAACAAAGAGGTTGATATTCAATATATTCGTTCAAGTGATAATGTAGCGGATCTCTTTACAAAGACACTTCCTACACCAGTTTTCAAGAAGCATGTACAAAATATTGGAATACGCCACCTTTGAGATCTTTAAAGAAGAATTATATGTGTTCTGTTGAGGTGGAGCATAAAGTTGTACTCTTTTTCCCTTATTAAGATTTTTTATCCCAATGAATTTTTCCTAATAAGGTTTTTAATGAGGCGACTTATGTTTCTATATGATTCTTCTCAACAAAACTTCAATGGAGAACTATGATAGATATTTCAAGGGGGGGGGGGGGGGGGGGGGTTGTGTGTTATAATAATTAAACAAATTATTATATTATTTAGAAATATCTATTCAAATTATCAAACTTAAAATAGTAATGACAAATAATTGGTGACATATAATTTGTCAACGATAGAATAGTAATATCAATTATTTACTTAGGATAATAGTAATATTTTTACTAGTATAAATACCTCCCCTTGGTTTATGTAAATATACACCATTTTTTTAAACTTTGAATGATATAAATTACCATTCTACTTTCTTCTCCATTTTATCTTAGTTTGACATTATAACTTGATTAGTATCTAATATCATCATATTAGTTTACAAATATTAATTAAGTTAGATCCAAACATCAAGCTTTTCTTAACAATATTCAAATATTTCTTAAATATGTAATTTTCAATAAGGTTGAGAGAATGTCAAACTCATTCAAAATATAATAGAACTTAACGATTAGACAACTTACTCGTGTTTTATGTTTATATCGACACTAATTGAACGATACTAATAGGGAATTAATTTATATTAATTTATATTATTTTTATTATTATTGAGTTGGCTCATTAACACATTATTTAATAGGGAATTAATGCGAAAAGTTTAACTATATAATTATAACTTATTTTCGAATAATATAAAAGAATTAATAATTTTAATAGATTTAATTTTATTGTAACATTTGAACTCAATTAAATTTTTTTATAATGTTTTTCAAAATTAAAAGAAATTGTCTAATATTTGTGTATTAAATGAATCAATTTTATGTAACTCAATAAATAATAAACTGATAGAATCAATTCAATTAGCCTAAAAAGTCAATCAAATGAATTTTGATAAATGAGATGTTTGATTTTTTAAAGTAAAATTGATTCTGTTTATAAAATTAATTTTACTTTGAAGTTATAATATGTATCTCCTGTACCTTCTGAATTTGAACATAATTTTTATATTAAAACTTATTGTTAACTCACTTTTATATAAATATATTTAAATATAAATTAATTCAACTAAGTTTAATTAAAAAACAAAATTTAATCGATTGAAATTAGACCTTGAGAATAAAACTGTAGTTTAAAACAGGACAATTTCTCAACCAAACCCATACCCTTCTTACGCACCACAGAATTGACCATTTTGCCCTCGTGCTTCCGTAGATGCATCTCTGGAAGTACCTTTTTTTTTGGTTTAACGTTGTCTGTAACACCCTTCTAATACCCCGCATAATATTAAACAATAATCAGAGTAAAACATGAAAAGGGCATTACAATTTCCACATAATTAAAATAATATTCATGTCATGCCATAAAAAGGAACGTTAAACTCAATATCATTCAGATCGTCATGTTAACACAGCGGAAATATATTTAACATCTGAACAATGCAACATCCAAAGTCATAGACTTAAAACACCACCATAATAAAATACTGAAATAAAAAGAGTTCCACAAATAACTCTAAACAACGTCCCCAGTGTTACACGATCAGAGCATGACACAGACCCAACTGACTCTAACGAACTACTTGACGAGCTAATCCTCACCAAGTACGAGAGCTACTCCTCAATCTGAAAAATAACAACAGTAAGGGTGAGTCTCATTCACATTTAACTAATGTTATAAGATATAGATAATAAAATATCATTTCACGTGCCATTCACCCAATCACAGTTACGATCAGATTCAAATCATACAATAATAAGCAACAACCAAATCAACACATATTATAACATTGGACAATCTTCCATTCATGTTATAATAGCACAAACAGCCTAATGCAATGCAACTACATGCATGTGGTACCAAAATCTGGGATAACCCAACTCACCGACCCACCATCATCAAGGATACGGTAACACCCACTCACTAATTCCACACAATGGGAATTAGCTACCACTGATCCACCATCGTCAAGGACCAGCCACAAAATGATTATGAATGCATGCATCAACCATAACATGCTCATCACCCACATAAATCGACCAAATGTCATAATCATTAATAAAACACATATTTCACTCCAACAATACATGTATAATAAACACCGGTTACAACCACAACATCATACAGGTAAAACATTCATTAGTGTACCTATAAGCATAAACCACCACAACCAAATAAAATCGAGTCACAACTCAAAACATCATTTTATTATGTAAATTATCTGATTAGCTTCACTATGCTCGGAACGGCACCAAAATCTGGTTTACGGTTTAAAAGTTACACATTTCTGAACTCTCAAAATGGCTTGTCACCAACAGCACGCGGCGCCAACCTTGGTTCGCGGCGCGAACTGAGCGAGTCAAAAATCCCCAACATTCTGCCAAGCACTTCGCGGCGCAAACATGTGTTCGCGGCGCGAAACGAGCAATTAAGTACGCCTTCGCGGCGCGGCCATATGCTCGCGGCGCGTACTGAACCCAACAAAACTTCTTGGCCTTCTGCTAAGCAGTTCGCGGCGCCAACTTCTGGACGCGGCGCCAACTGGCGATTTCCAAAACTCCGAATCTCAGAAAACAGCCTGCGATTTTGCCCTTCCTTCAACGAATTACTACCAAACCAATTCCATTCCAACCAGATTTTACGTACAGCAAACAAGCACATATTATAACACATTTATAATACATTCAATCATCCAATTAACACCATACATGATCAATACAATCATTATAAATCAATTCTCCCCAAAAACCTAACAATTCTACAACCTAAGCATAACCCAATTGATACGAATAACACGATCAAATTCTATCATACTACCTATAATCCCATAATAGAAGATAAACGGAAGAGTCCCCCTTACCTAAAGGTTGATTCTTAGTTCTTCCTCGCGTCGCACTTCCTCGCTTCTCTGCTCTTTCACGTTCAGACTTCTCTTCTCCCTTTTTGGTTCTCCTCCCACAATTCCTCTATTTTTTATATTTTATGAAAATAAGCTTATCATTAGTAATGGGCTTCACAACTGACACCCCCCCTTCTACTCAAAGCGACACTGGCCCATTAGCCTCATTATTTCATTTTTCTCAGTTAACTCAAATAATTCTAATATTTAATCCAAAAATTAATTAAATTAAATAAAGAATTTTATGGGGTGTTACATTGTCCTGTTCTGTAGATGCACCTACGAAAGTCCTCCGCATGTGCATCTACGGAATCAGTCCAAACCCAGTAAACCAGAACAGAGACATTTTTAACCATAAAACACATTGCATTGATTCATTGATTAATCGATATTACAACGAAATTTCAAACAGAAAATTAAGAAAACTAAGAAATCTAAGAAATTACAACGCTTAAAACAATGTCATCTAATCCATGCATCGTTTGAATGCATTCCATGTTGAATTTCACTTCATTCCACCAACGTTCCATTTTTCCGGTCTCAAACGAGGTCCTTGTTCTAAGCCTATGGATCCTTTTGATTTCTTCTCCGGGTTTGTACTCCCTTTATAAAAAAGACATGATAGTCCTCTTGATTTGATCGAAGGAATGGATATTCCAAAACTTTACCGACACGGGAGGTTTGACGGGAGAGAAAGTGACATGCCCATCCCTTATGCAGTATTTCGGTTCAGGATCGGGACGCTTCATTAATGTTCGGTGACATCCATCTGGCCTAATGCGAGACATTTTTGTGTTTGTGTTGGGTTTGTACTTGTGTGTAATGCAAACCTAGAAACCCCAAATTTATATAAGCCTTTGGAGACTATGAACCACACAATGTCTGTCACAGAATGTTCTGTAAATATATCCACGGAAGAGGGATAAATTTCTCCTTTTCGTAGATGCATCTACGACAAAGACCTATAATTTTCAATGTAACACCCTTCCGTAGATGCATCCACGGGAAAGACCTATAATTTTCATTGTAATACCCTTCCGTAGATGCATCTACGGAAGTTTCCCTGCTATTTTTTAGCAGAACAGAAAGCAGTAGGCAGCAGTTTTGGTAACAAATTTAGAAAACTAGATACAAACACACATAGGAACAAAACGTAAACAATTTTGAAACAAATAGACACAAACACACAAACACAAAAATGATTATATTGTAATGTTATAGAGTGCATATATTACACTTTAAAAATAGATAAATACATGAAAAGAACTGTCGCCGACTAAATCTATTGGTGGTTTCAATTTTGACTTTTCCGCATTTGAGATTTTATCGATATTCTTCAATCTTTCGATTTCATGATATCTATCAACAAATATATCCGGCCACGTCTCGGCAAGTTTGATATGATGAAGATTCCATTCCGGAGACATAGGTGGTATTAGGCATCCCAGTTTCAAGTAAACTTATACAAAATGACGCGATTTGGCGAGCCATCCAACACATATAATACGATCAATTGGATTTGTAGGAGGTGTGGTGCGAGCGAAAAAAAAGGTTTCCGCAAAATCATAACGTGTCAAGTCAATGCATACCATGTCATATGCACATGCAATAAGATGTCCCATTTCCGGGAATCTCATCCAATGCGAAACCGTTGCGTAGGCGTCCCCAAGGAACAAGAGCTTCATTTACCGATGCAATACCGTGTGCGAGTCTTTATGGTTTACCAACTCTTCGATAAGATCATGACGGACAAGCTTATGGGCATCCTCTACCTTACCAAACAAAGCCGATACGGCCCAAAATCCGCAATTACCGTCCCCCGCCACATTGACGATCCGGTCGATGTATTTATGCATAAAAACCGGTATCTCGTCAGTGGATGGAATTTTTGGAGCAATTTGTGTAACATCCCGAAAATTCTTATTTAATTAATTTAATCAAGTTTTAAATTAATTATGAGAAATTAACATTTTGTTGAATTATGTGAAAAAATAATAAAATGTTAAGTTATTGGGCCATGCGGTGGAATTAGTAAAGCGGGAGTGTAATTGTGTAAGAGCCCACTTCTAATTTTATGTTTTTTATAAAATAAAGGAAAACAAGAGGAGAAGGGAAAAATTAGAACGTGAAAACCAGAAGCTGTGAGAAGAGGAACTGAAGAACGTGAAGGAGAACCAAAGAGGAAGAGGAACCAATTCAAGAATTTGGCTAAGGTAAGGGGGGACTTATCTGATTATCATCTATTATCGGGTTAGGGGTTGATAATACTGAATAGATGTGGAATTCGGGTCGATTGAGTCATATGATAGGTTTAGGGATTGAGTCAATTGTATGATGTTTGATCTCTATGTTTGAATCTATGATGTCTGCGTTGTTATGGTCTCAATTGATGTGTAATTGGAATATTATTAGATGTATTTTGTGTTGTTTGTGCATTCTATTTCCCTAGGTTCGTACTGGTATGAATTGGATGAGTTTGGAATGTGTAGAATGCTGTTTCTGCAGGTTGGGGTTTCTGAAATCGCCGGTTGGCGCCGCGTGCATAGTGTTGGCGCCGCGAACAGGTGGGCAGAATGCCAGGAAGTTGTGATACGCTCAGGTCGCGCCGCATACCTATGTTCGCGCCGCGAAGGCGTAACTTTTTCTCGCTTCGCGCCGCGTGTAGATGTTTGCGCCGCGAACAGCTTGGCAGAGAGCCAAGGAATTTTTGGAACGCTCAGTTCGCGCCGCGAACTGATGATGGCGCCGCGTGCTGTTGGTTTTGAGATATTTTTGAAAGTTCAAAGATGCATAACTTTTTAACTGTTGGTCCGTTTGATGCGCCGTTTCGAGCTAAACGAACCTTGTAGGATAATCTATATGATGATGATTGAATGGTTTTTAGAGTGATGAAAATACATGTATGATATTCTTATTGAATATGATGATTGATGCAAATATGTGTATGTTTTGTATATGATGATGATGGAATTGTGATTGAATGATGTTAATATATATGAACATACTTGAATGATGATGATGATGTTGATGATTGATGATGATGATGGTATAAGTATGTTATATATGTTGCATTCATTCATGTTCATTGATGATACTGTATCCATAAGGGTGCGTTAGATCAGTGAAGGGCATGATTCCCATTGTGTGGAATCTGTGCTGGCAGGGCCGTATCTTGGACGATGTTGGATCAGTCATGGGTTATTCCCATTTGATGATGTTGGTACCACATGCATAGTGTCAGTTCATACATATGCATAATTTATAACATGATTGGATGTATTCCAGTGTTGTAAATGTTGATGATGTGTCGATTGTGGTTTGACTTGTTATGAATATCTGTTTATGAAACAATTGGGTGAATGATGCAACTGTGATGTGTTATTGCTTTATAACCTTATAACATTTGTTAATTATGATGAGACTCACCTTTACATGTTGTCATTTTCAGATTGAAGATAGCGGCTGTTCGACTCGGTGAGGATTAGCTCATGAGTCAGTGTCTTAGTTAGCGTCAGGTGTCATGCTCTGATAGTTGTAACACTGGGGACGCGATTGTTTAGAGTTTATGATTATGACTCTAGCTATGTTTTTGATGTTTTGAAGGATAAGTTTTAAAGATGTTAAACTTAGTCCGTTTTTGATAAATTTCCGCTGTGTTAACATGAAACGTTTTAAGTTATGATGATTACCTCAGTGAATGCATGACATGACTGAATGATGTTTATTTATTATGAATTGTGGCACCCTTATTTCATGTACTCTGAATAACTGTTTTAAATTGCCGCGGGGTTAGTAAGGGGTGTTACAATAGTGGTATCAGTGCATAGTCGGTCGTTATGACCAGAGTCTTAGTGTTAGTTTTGTTTCCTGTGTATGCGACTAGTAAGAGTTAACTGTCGATACTTCTGTTCTGATTAAATTGGTTGTGATTTAAGCAGAACACTGTCTGGAAGAGGAGGAAGAAACGACGATGCTATAGCTGAGGCTCTGGGCATGATTGCTGGTGTGCTGGGAGGAAATGCCAATGGAGCTGCGATTGGTGCTGACAGGCAGCTGAACAGTTTTCAGAGGAACAATCCTCCATTGTTCAAGGGCACACATGATCCTGAAGGTGCTCAGAAGTGGCTTAAGGAGATCGAGAGAATCTTCAGAGTCATCGATTGTACTGAAGATCTGAAGGTGAGATATGGCACTCACATGTTGTCTGAAGAAGCTGACAACTGGTGGATGACTACCAGGACTGAACTGGAAGCTGATGGTGTGGCTATTTCTTGGGCCGTGTTCAAGAGAGAATTTTTGAGAAGGTACTTTCCTGAAGACGTAAGAGGTCGGGAACCGTAGGAACGAGTGCAAGCTGAATCAGAAGAAGTGCTTCAAGTGTGAAGAAGTGGGTCATGTTGCCGCTGATTGTAAGAAGAAGATTGTGACTTGTTACAATTGTGGTGAAGAGGGTCACATTAGCCCACAGTGTCCTAAACCGAAGAAGAACCAAGCTGGAGGGAAGGTCTTTGCTTTGTCTGGATCAGAAACCACTCCGGAAGATAGATTAATTAAAGGTACGTGTTTTATTCATGGCACACCTTTAGTTGCGATTATTGATACTGGAGCAACTCATTCTTTTATTTCTTTGGATTGTGCTAAGAGGTTGAATTTGGAAATATCTGAAATAAATGGAAGTATGGTTATTGATACTCCAACGTCGGGTTCAGTAACTACTTCGTCTGCATGCTTGAATTGCCCGATTGATATTTTTGGTAGGGAATTCGGGATGGACTTAGTGTGCCTTTCGTTGAAACAACTCGATGTGATCCTGGGGATGAACTGGTTAGAATTTAACCGTGTTCACATCAATTGTTTTTCGAAGACAGTGATCTTTCCTGAAGAAATTCATTCTGATGATCTGGAGATGACGGCTAGACAAGTGGATGAAGCTATCAAGGATGGTGCAACAGTGTTTATGTTATTTGCATTGACAAATTCGAAGGAAAGAGTAGTAAGTAGAGAACTACCAGTGGTGTGTGAATTCCCAGAAGTTTTTCCAGAAGATGTGAATGAATTACCACCGGAAAGAGAAGTGGAGTTTTCTATTGATTTAATTCCGGGAACTAGCCCAATGTCAATGGCACCGTATCGTATGTCACCGTCTGAGTTGACTGAACTGAAGAAGCAGTTGGAAGAATTACTTGAGAAGAAGTTCATTCGTCCTAGCGTTTCTCCGTGGGGTGCACCTGTGTTGCTAGTGAAGAAGAAGGAGGGTTCAATGAGGTTGTGTGTGGATTACAGACAACTGAACAAGGTTACTATCAAGAATCGGTATCCCTTGCCGAGGATTGATGATTTGATGGATCAGTTGGTTGGAGCGAGTGTGTTTAGCAAAATTGATCTGAGGTCTGGGTATCACCAGATTCGTGTGAAAGACGACGATATTCAGAAGACCGCTTTCAGAACAAGGTATGGACATTATGAGTATTCAGTAATGTCGTTTGGAGTTACTAACGCACCTGGTGTATTTATGGAGTATATGAATAGGATATTTCATCCTTATCTCGATAAGTTCGTAGTGGTGTTTATAGATGATATCCTAATATATTCTAAGAGTGAGGAAGAACATGCAGGACATCTCAGAATTGTGTTGGAGTTGTTAAAAGAGAAGCAACTTTTTGCCAAACTGTCGAAGTGTGAGTTTTGGTTAAAAGAGGTCAGTTTTCTTGGACATGTAATTTCTAAGAATGGTATTGCTGTCGATCCTACTAAGATAGAGGTTGTATCTCAGTGGGAAGCGCCGAAGTCAGTGTCAGAGATTCGTAGTTTTCTTGGTCTTGCAGGATATTATAGGAAGTTCATTGAAGGATTTTCAAAGTTAGCATTGTCGTTAACTGAATTAACCAGAAAGGGTCAGGCTTTTATTTGGGATGTAAAATGCGAGGAAGGATTCCAAGAGCTGAAGAAGAGGTTGACTAGTGCTCCTATTTTGATTTTGCCGAATCCGACAGAATCATTTGTGGTTTATTGTGATGCTTCGTTGATGGGTTTAGGTGGTGTACTGATGCAGAACCAACAAGTGGTCGCGTACGCGTCGAGACAACTCAAAGTGCATGAAAGGAATTACCCGACTCATGATTTGGAGTTGGCAGCGGTGGTTTTTGTCCTGAAGTTGTGGCGACATTATTTGTATGGGTCGAGATTTGAGGTGTTCAGTGATCATAAGAGTCTGAAATATCTCTTTGACCAGAAAGAACTGAATATGAGGCAGAGAAGGTGGTTGGAATTCCTTAAAGACTATGATTTTAGTTTGAATTACCATCCGGGTAAGGCAAACGTAGTTGCTGATGCTTTAAGTAGGAAGACTTTGCATATGTCTATGCTAATGGTGAAGGAATTGGATTTGATTGAACAATTCAGAGACTTGGGTTTGGTATGTGAAGGTACTCCTACTAGTGTTAAGTTGGGAATGCTGAAGCTGACCAGTGGTATTCTTGAAGAGATCAGAGAGGGCCAGAAGGCTGATGTCGAATTAGTCGACAAGTTGACTTTGATTAACCAAGGCAAGAGTGGTGAATTCAGAGTTGACGAGAATGGTATACTGAGGTTTGGAGACAGAGTTTGTGTTCCTGATGTTGCTGAACTCCGAAGAAATATTTTAGAAGAAGGACACCGTAGTGGATTAAGTATTCATCCTGGTGCTACCAAGATGTATCATGATTTGAGAAAGCTATTTTGGTGGCCTGGAATGAAGAAAGAAATTGCTGAGTTTGTGTATTCGTGTTTGACTTGTCAGAAGTCAAAGGTTGAACATCAGAAGCCATCTGGATTTATGCAACCAATGTTTATTCCTGAGTGGAAATGGGATAGCATATCGATGGATTTTGTTTCGGGTTTGCCGAGAACTGTTAAGAATTGTGAAGCTATCTGGGTCGTGGTAGACAGGTTGACAAAGTCTGCACATTTCATACCGGTAAGAATGGATTATCCGATGGAAAAGCTGGCTCAATTATATATTGAGAGGATAGTCAGTCTACATGGTATTCCTTCGAGTATCGTGTCAGACAGAGATCCGAGATTTACGTCTAGATTCTGGGAAGGTTTGCAGAAGGCTTTGGGTACTAAGCTGAGACTGAGTTCTGCCTATCATCTGCAGACGGATGGACAGACTGAGAGGACAATTCAGTCGTTAGAAGACTTGTTACGTGCTTGTGTGTTAGAAAAAGAAGGTGCTTGGGATAGTTATCTGCCTTTGATTGAATTTACCTACAACAACAGTTTTCATTCGAGTATAGGTATGGCTCCGTTTGAGGCATTGTATGGTAGGAGATGTAGAACTCCATTGTGTTGGTACGAAGCTGGTGAGAGTGTTGTGATTGGACCAGAAATCGTACAACAGACTACGGAGAAGATTAATATGATTCAAGAGAAGATGAAAGCTTCTCAGAGTCGTCAAAAGAGTTATTATGATAAGAGGAGGAAGACACTTGAGTTTCAAGAGGGAGATCATGTGTTTATGAAGGTTACTCCTATGACGGGTATTGGTCGAGCTTTAAAGTAAAAAAAGTTGACTCCGCGTTTTATTGGACCATTCCAAATTTCAGAAAGAGTGGGAGAAGTGGCATATCGTATTGCGTTACCGCCAATGCTTGCCAACTTGCATGATGTATTTCATGTGTCTCAATTGAGGAAATACATTTCGGATCCGTCCCACGTGATCCAAGTGGATGATGTGCAGGTTAGAGACAACTTAACGGTTGAGGCGTTACCTGTGAGGATTGAAGATAGAAGACTGAAGCAATTGCGGAGCAAGGAAATAGCTTTAGTTAGAGTAGCTTGGGGAGGACCAGCTGATGGAAACGTCACCTGGGAGTTGGAAAGCCAGATGAAAGATTCCTATCCGGAACTATTTGCTTGAGGTATGTTTTCGAGGACGAAAACTATTTAGTGGGGGAGAGTTGTAACATCCCGAAAATTCTTATTTAATTAATTTAATCAAGTTTTAAATTAATTATGAGAAATTAACATTTTGTTGAATTATGTGGAAAAATAATAAAATGTTAAGTTATTGGGCCATGCGGTGGAATTAGTAAAGTGGGGGTGTAATTGTGTAAGAGCCCACTTCTAATTTTATGTTTTTCATAAAATAAAGGAAAACAAGAGGAGAAGGGAAAAATTAGAACGTGAAAACCAGAAGCTGTGAGAAGAGGAACTGAAGAACGTGAAGGAGAACCAAAGAGGAAGAGGAACCAATTCAAGAATTTGGCTAAGGTAAGGGGGGACTTATCTGATTATCATCTATTATCGGGTTAGGGGTTGATAATACTGAATAGATGTGGAATTCGGGTCGATTGAGTCATATGATAGGTTTAGGGATTGAGTCAATTGTATGATGTTTGATCTCTATGTTTGAATCTATGATGTCTGCGTTGTTATGGTCTCAATTGATGTGTAATTGGAGTATTATGAGATGTATTTTGTGTTGTTTGTGCATTCTATTTCCCTAGGTTCGTACTGATATGAATTGGATGAGTTTGGAATGTGTAGAATGCTGTTTCTGCAGGTTGGGGTTTCTGAAATCGTCGGTTGGCGCCGCGTGCATAGGGTTGGCGCCGCGAACAGGTGGGCAGAATGCCAGGAAGTTGTGATACGCTCAGGTCGCGCCGCGTACCTGTGTTCGCGCCGTGAAGGCGTAACTTTTTCTCGCTTCGCGCCGCGTGTAGATGTTTGCGCCGCGAACAGCTTGGCAGAGAGCCAAGGAATTTTTGGAACGCTCAGTTCGCGCCGCGAACTGATGATGGCGCCGCGTGCTGTTGGTTTTGAGATATTTTTGAAAGTTCAAAGATGCATAACTTTTTAACTGTTGGTCCGTTTGATGCGCCGTTTCGAGCTAAACGAACCTTGTAGGATAATCTATATGATGATGATTGAATGGTTTTTAGAGTGATGAAAATACATGTATGATATTCTTATTGAATATGATGATTGATGCAAATATGTGTATGTTTTGTATATGATGATGATGGAATTGTGATTGAATGATGTTAATATATATGAACATACTTGAATGATGATGACGATGTTGATGATTGATGATGATGGTATAAGTATGTTATATATGTTGCATTCATTCATGTTCATTGATGATACTGTATCCATAAGGGTGTGTTGGATCAGTGAAGGGCATGATTTCCATTGTGTGGAATCTGTGCTGGCAGGGCCGTATCTTGGACGATGTTGGATCAGTCATGGGTTATTCCCATTTGATGATGTTGGTACCACATGCATAGTGTCAGTTCATACATATGCATAATTTATAACATGATTGGATGTATTCCAGTGTTGTAAATGTTGATGATGTGTCGATTGTGGTTTGACTTGTTGTGAATATCTGTTTATGAAACAATTGGGTGAATGATGCAACTGTGATGTGTTATTGCTTTATAACCTTATAACATTTGTTAATTATGATGAGACTCACCCTTACATGTTGTCATTTTCAGATTGAAGATAGCGGCTGTTCGACTCGGTGAGGATTAGCTCATGAGTCAGTGTCTTAGTTAGCGTCAGGTGTCATGCTCTGATAGTTGTAACACTGGGGACGCGATTGTTTAGAGTTTATGATTATGACTCTAGTTATGTTTTTGATGTTTTGAAGGATAAGTTTTAAAGATGTTAAACTTAGTCCGTTTTTGATAAATTTCCGCTGTGTTAACATGAAACGTTTTAAGTTATGATGATTACCTCAGTGAATGCATGACATGACTGAATGATGTTTATTTATTATGAATTGTGGCACCCTTATTTCATGTACTCTGAATAACTGTTTTAAATTGCCGCGGGGTTAGTAAGGGGTGTTACAATTTGTACCTCTTCAATTGATGGAGCAATATGTGTTGGAATCAGAACTTTTGGAACAATAGGTGTCAGAGGCGGTTTGCTTATGCGAGCTCCCTTGTTTGAACTCTTTTGAGATTTTTGCGATTTCGGAGTAGGTGAGTCGGGAAAACATTTGTCGACGTGCTCATAATATGAAGGAGACCGTGTTGTCGAGTTGTCATTAGGCGTAAACTTCACTTTCTTCGGAGAACCTTTTGTATTAACGGGTTGAGACGGCGGTTTCATATCGGTTGTTTTGGGAAATCCAATCATCCGCAATTGTTCTTTGATGTATAATTTCGTGTTGTCATCGGCCTTCGAAAACCTCTCTTATATCGCCTCCATTTCGAAAATAATAGATATTCGAATCTTCTTCGACACAACCATCATCATCAGAACTAAGTCACTTCCAATGAGGAGTGATTTCATTCATTGTTATAGGCTCACCTAATCTCACTTTTTTAGCAATAGCACAAGCACACGGGAGACCATACGTGATAGTAATAGTGCAACCACACTTTGCGGTATCGCCACCAATTGTTTCACCTCGATTTGCCTCGTGAAAGATTTAATTCAATCCGGCCCGAGACACATTGTCGATCAATTGAGAGTAAAGGATGTTGCTCTTAAATCGATGCTCAAAAACCGTAATGCTCCGACCGAATGAAGTTTGTATTTCGTTGTGTTGGTTCGAAATCATGTGATTTATGGTGTCCCATGCTTTACACAAATCACCCTTGCTATCACACAACCAATTTTTCAAAGTAGGATGTGCCGATTCAACTCTATTGGTGGTTGTATTCCCAATGTTTCAGACCTTATTAGTCCACGCACAAACAAACTTCTCTTTCACTTTGTCAAGAATGGTGCTTTCAATGTATTTCAATAAATCGGGATATTTTTCACATATTTTCTGAAATTGCAATACGGCATCGACATACAATTCTTTTGTCGACGAACTTGCAATACGATCCCATGCATCCATTATTTGGTCAACAATCACTCCGGACTTCACCGCTTTCCCACCTTTGGTCGCCACTTATTTTGTCCCCACAGCGGGTTTAACCTTACTTCTCACATTACATGATATGTGATATCGATAAAGTAATGCATCGGAAGAAGGAAATACCTTTGCAACCGCATTCATCAAAGCGGGGTCGCGGTACATAATAATCGCCTTATGCATCTTGACTTGTTTTTTCAAAAGTGAGCGACACACCTCCAAGGCCCACCTAAAATTATCCTCTTTTTCACACTCCAAAAAAGCAAAACCAACGACAAATGTCTTCTCGGTGGATGTAACACCGACCATCTCGAATAATGGGAGTCGATACTTGTTGGTCTTGTAGGCAGAATCGAGAAGGAGCACTGTTGAAAAAGTGTTGAATAACTTTATGGAATTCGGATGAGTCAAAAAAATATTATCGGGGTGCACCATACCTATTTTGTCATCCATCACACAGAATTTTAAAATGTTGGAAAAAAACTGCTAGGACTATTCCGTAGATGCATCTACGGAAGTGTTCATCTTCAACATGTTCCGTAGATGGATCTACGGAAGCTACGTAATTATTTTGCAGAAAAATTCATTGACAATGTGAGCAATGTAATGGTTGAAAGTGATTATTTACCTGAAATTCAGACTCTTCTTGCTCCCTTTGATTTGTTGCACCAAAAAGTTTTAGTGTTGGAGTGAAATAAGGTATTGATGATGTAGGTTTTTAGGGTGTGGAGTATGAAAAGTTTGGAGAAATGAAACAATGGGGGAGTGATCACTCTGGTTCAAACTATATCAGACCCTTCCGTAGATGCATCTACGGAATAATGTGGCGTTAAGCTTTTCCATAGATACATCTACGAAAGTTTTCCTTAATTGATTTTTATGTGTATTTTTTTCCATATACACTAGTTTATTACGCTTCCGTAGATGCATCTACAGAAATAATCAAACTTTTTCAAAATATAGAATGCTTCCAAATATACATCTACGGAAGCTGGGGACAAAATTGAAATTTTACGTGATATATAAAAAACATTGAAGTGCGTTGAAAAACTTTCTAAAACCGATTGAAATTAGACCTTGAGAATAAAACCGTAGTTTAAAACAGATCTATACTAAAGCTATAGTGGCAGAGGGCTTCTTTCTTTTGAAAATTGTAGTAAAAGTAAAACTCAGCTGGAGCTGTCTGGGGACATGCGGTCTCAAAAGGCCGAAGACACCTTTTCAAATTTCAACTGCTTTTCCCCACCGTGACAGCGTCCACATGCACATACTAGCTAGTGTAATGTATAGAAAACTGTCGGTGGTCAAAGCAAATTACTATAAGAACCTTCTTATAAAATGTTTCAAATTCCACCTATTCTTTTTCTTTATGATTATTCTCACTGGATCATAGTCTCATTTTACACTATATGGGTGTTCTTTTTTCATTTGTTTATCACATATTTTTGCATGGTGATATAATTACACGTAACGACAGAAAATAATCATAGACCCAAAAATACTTTATCAAAACTAAATAGAATTTAATACAAACAATTTGAGCCAAATTAGAGAAGCCATTGAAATACTTAACTTTGGTGCTTAATTTAACTTTATTTATTTTTTAAAATTAAATCAAATGAAAACAAAAATAAATAAATAAATAAATTACATTTACTTCAATTCTTCTTGCCTTCTTCTCCATCATTTTCCACGTAAGCTTTCTTCCTTCTATCAGCCATCGCAAAAAGACAAATGAGTAAAAAACACGCGGCATAAATCCCGTGAATCTTCCAATTACTCTTCGGCGGTTGCCGCAGCACCACCCTGTGAAACACCGTCACGTAATAATGAAGCCCAACAGAAAAGCCCACGAAAATCTGAGCCAGGCTCAAGAACTTCGACCCAAGCCCACATTCGGTAGAGAAGACAAGAACAAGGTACATGAGGAGTAACAGTAGATAGAAAACATAAGCAAGAGTTTGAAGTACTTGGAAGCAGATGTACGTGGACTGCGAAGTAGAGAATAGAAACTTCAAAGGTTCGGTTCCAGAGACCAATGTTGAGATACAGAGAATGGTGAAGTAGATTGAGAGGTAGATTTGGATGAAGATTAGGATTTTTTGAAGAGAGAAATAGGTTTTGATTTTGTTGAAAAGGAGAGAGACTAAGAGGAGAGGGAGTAGTACGAAAGCGGTGGAGACTATAGCGGCTATGGTGGGTGCGTATTTTTTGCCGACGTAGGGTTTGAATCCTTTTGTCATTTCGTTGTTGGCGTTTGTTATGTAGGCTTTGGAGGTTGTTGAGATTCGTTCTAGGTCTGGGAGTAGTGTGCGGTGGAATTTGTTTGGGAGATCTTGGAAGTCTGAGAATGAAGCGAAATCATCGTCTTCTTCGTCTTCTTGTTCTTCTAATGTGCGACTAGGTGGTGTTTGTGTCTTTGGTTTTTTGTTTGTGTTGCGAGTTTGAGTTTTTGGTGGGTTGTTGTTTTTGTCGGTGGTGGTGGATTTTGTGGTTTTGGTAGTTGTTTTCACGAGATCTAATGGCTTTTTGGTTGATGTGGATGTGGAGTTCGGCTTCTTGAACTTGGTGGTGTTGGTGGAATTGAGCTTCTTGATGCTGTTAGTGTTGGGTGGTGAGGATTTGGATGGTGCATTTTTGGAGGGATTAAGGTTTTTGGATTTGACTGTTTTAGTGGAATTGTCATTGGATTTTATAGTTTTAGTTTGGTTTTTGGAAGAATTAAGGTTATTGGATTTGATGGTTTTGGTTTGGTTTTTGGAGGAATTAAGGTTATTGGATTTGATGGTTTTGGTATGGTTTTTGGAAGTGAAACTATCGGGTTTGATTAGTTTGGTTTGGTTTTTGGTGGATTGGAGGGTAGTTTTCTTGTCACTTTGGTGTTCTTTATGGTCCTCTAGCATTGTTCTTCTGTGGAGTTGAGGTTCAGACCACAAAGAACAAGTGCAAAGAGATGCAAAAAGAAACAAAAGAAGAGAGAGTATGAGTACCTTTGTGGAGCACAAATACATTAGATGAGCCATTGATATTTTGGCTTCCTTCAAGATCTAGGCCCCCAAAGATCTGAGGAAGGAGGAGGGTAATAGAGTAATGAAGGATTTTATACTACAATTTTGAGCTTGTTGTAAAAGAAGTGAAACTAATTTTGAGTGGAAGTGTGTGCTGCCAAAGTAGTATGAGCATGTGTTGCATAAATGGGTAAACAAACAAGAGTGATTAGTCAATCTTATACTAATTGAAAAAATAAAATAAGTGAGAGGAAGAGGTCTATGGAATATGAATTGATTGGAGTGAGCCTTATCATCACATGGCTAACGAAGAACTTGAACTACCGACTAGGTTTGTGGAGCCCGCACATTTACTACTACTACTACTACAGTAGGAGTATAATCTATTATTGTGTACTGAAACTTCTTCACTATGTGTGCCATTTTCATACATGCCGTATGAACAGATTAAATAAATAAATCTTCCATTTGTTAGTAACAGTCAACATAATTTGATATAGCAGTGGAATACTATGCGATCTAATGAATGCATGCAACACTGATGCAGGATAAACTCCGGAAAGAAATGCATGTGTGTCATTAAGTTTGTGCATCCTTATAAAACTGTGCACAAAACATTTAAAATGGTGGAAGGTCAGAGGCACATATGGCTGAAATGGCTGACTTGGTCTGAAGTTTAATCCACATGGAAATAAAAAATGATGAAGTGGGATTTTGGTGCAACGGAGCAAATCTTCAATTTGGCTGAGCGGGAGTGCGCTTACAAAGTTATTTTTCTAATATTTAAGTCAATAAGAGAATAAGAAGTAAAGTGAATTATAGATTAGAGAAAACACCTCAAATCCCATGTGAGATATTTTATATATGAATGATGGAGTGATTTTGACTGATGATTGTACCTCATATTTTTAGCTCTATGGCCGATCCATAATATTTGCTCTGAGGTTGTCGCGGCGCATCAACGAAAAGTCTTTAGAAAACTAGGTCGAACTCACTATGTAGAGAAGTGGAAAAGATTTGAGAGTCGACTTGAGTGATCTTGGGAACTAGCGCATTCAATGCTAGTGTTATAATTTAATCGTCTTGCAGAATTGTTCTTACACATGGCCTTAGCTCATTAGCCTAGGGCGTTACGTTTCCTTCTAGGGGTGCTAAAGTGTACTCAAGTGTCATTACAGTATTAAAACAAATCCAACTGTTGTTTTTCATCTGTCAAATTTCTTTTAACTGACATCGCTAATTTACTCGCTTCCCCTATAATTTATATAAGGTTATTTCGCCTTCCTAGCCACGTTTTCACTCTTTACGCAAATTGTAAGTCTTTCTTCTTCCACGAACTTTGATTGCTTTCCCTTGAGCTCCACTTACTCATGTTCTACATATCTTTCTTTTCATTTATCGGCCTTGCATTTCTTTTGCATTTTCTCGACTCATCATATTCCCAAAACTATTCTTTGTTTTAATTGCTTCTTTAATCTTCAACTTTTTCAAATACCATTTCTCTTTCCAGAGATGTTAGAGATCACCTCAACTTTCAGAACCATTCCTTGACTCATGAGAAATATTATCGTTTTCATAGTAGTTGAGAAGACATAATTATAAAGGAGCGTTAAGGTCTCATTAAGTCTACTGATGTTGCCTAGTACCACTGGGTGAAGGTGGAGTCATTAGGTCTGTAATGCAAATGAAACAAAGCCAAATTTACTTGTTTCAAAACCTCTTTTATCTGGACCTTCGTTACAAACAAGAATAGTTTGTTCCTACCCTTCTTTCTCTCTCAAGTGCAAATTGATCTCAAGATAAGTCAAAAATTTGGAAATCAAAGGAAGAGTCCTTCTACAAAAGCAGTTTCAATCATAAAGGCGCTTACAAGATTTCATGAGGTTGAAGAAGAACAAGGGAGTTGAGTTCATCTTTTCTGCAAATAGTAGGGTCACATTTGCTGGATCATTCAGTGAGGCAACTGTAACTAGAAAGAAATTTGTGACCAAGATGGAGTCCTTGAAGAAGAGAACAGGTCAAGCTCATGAATCTGACTCTGAGGCTAATGAATAAGTCTAAAGGAAGTTGATTTCAGGTGGTTCTGTTTAGTTGGCTAGCCCTTGTATTCTTGGCAATATTTTTGTATCTGGATTTGTCAAGGCATCGTAGCCTTTTTAAGATTTTCAATAATAATTGATTTATTGCTTGTGCATCTCTTAATGTTGTTCTACTCATGATCTGGTTGTGTATGTACTAACATACTAACCTCTGGTTGCTACTTTGAAGAGCTAACCCTTTGCTAAATTATGGCAAAAAAAGGGAGTAGTGGTAGTGGTATTTGATCTATGTTAGTTAGTGTGACTAACTAACAGGTAACAAGTAGTTTATTAGTACTGACTATCTGGTAA
Source organism: Vicia villosa (assembly GCF_029867415.1). Taxonomy (NCBI): domain Eukaryota; kingdom Viridiplantae; phylum Streptophyta; class Magnoliopsida; order Fabales; family Fabaceae; genus Vicia; species Vicia villosa. The sequence goes on along the minus strand of NW_026705408.1, from coordinate 489,574 downwards.
ATACTAATGATGTGCTCATATGCTGGAGCATTGGGCAAGACATATGCCCCTTTTGGAGTGAGCTTTTGTTGTTAATAGTATTATGCATATCCAGATACTAACTACTAACTGTTTGTGTTATACATGACTAAGTATGTGAATGCTTGCAAGCTAATAATTGTTAATTGGTAAGGTTGTATGCTACAAACTATGTGTTGAATGAGTTTCATGCATGACTAAGATTGTGAATGAATGCATGATGACTGATTGGTTTTGGAGCATTGTTTTTGTGTGGCATCTGTGATGAATACTATTGATTTTCCGCTGCTGTGCTACAACTCTGATGAATGTTGCTCCTGGTGAAATTGTATGCTTTGATAGTCTTCTGTTGTATGTTACTTGTTCTGATTGAATGATTGTTATTTATCTTGAAGAGTTATTTTGCCACAATTTGTCAAAGGGGAAAAATTGTTGTTACTTTTTAGATTGGCTAAAAATTTCAAAATTACAATATGGAGAAGTGTTCAAGATTGCTCAGTAGCGTCAAGCTGTTTTTCTGGTGCAGAAGAGACATATGATGGACACAATGTCACAGTATGTCGGTAGGACAGGTGGGCCTTTCTCAACAGACCATAATGTTGCGTTTTGAAAGGATTTTATGTTGAAGATTCAATTAGATTTATTATTTTTATTTAAAAATATGATTATATGATTTGTTGGACAGTTGTGAAGATAAAGGCATATTTAAATAGAGATTTAAAATTGAATTTTTAACAAACCAAATCATATATTTGTGTTGGATATATTTGTGGAGCAAATCATATCCAACTTATTGTGCATTATTTCTAAACGAAAATCAAATCAAATATCCAAGGAGAAAAGCCCATAATCATTATGTTATATAAGAAGCTCAAATCTACATTGAAAAGCAAACAATAAATTGAAGATCCTTAGAGTGTTAGAGTTTATTTGAGTCCTTCTTATTGTCGCATGTACACCACACTATGTTTCAGTACTAACTTGACATAGTTGTAGGTTTATCTAGTTAAGTTATAAATCAGCATTCGACATTGTTAAGTGAAGTTGATCACTAGGGTTTAGTGATTGATAGAAAGTAAGAGAGGTTCTCATATTTAGGGGCATTTAACAACATGGGCTTGCTGTTCTTATAAGACTAAGAGCACTAAACTACTAATAGTAAATTTTCTTTATTGGATTGGAAGTCAACCTTCCAGACGTAAGTGCGGTTGCATCGAACTGGGTTACCAATTATTGTGTTCTTTATTGATTTTGTGCTCCATCATCTTGTCCAAGTTAGAATATATTAATTATGGTGATTCTAGTTTAACTTGTCGAACTAGTTCTCTAGGAAATTGCGTTCGACATTTGTACTCTGAGGAACAAAATTCCTGTGTGTGTGTGTGAATTGTCTTAATATTTAAGGGTTCTTTCTTACTTTTACAAAAATCGGAGAGATGGAGATTTTCCCTTGATGTACCCTTGTTTTCCACATTTAAAGAAATTGAAATTTTAATTTGGTGTTGATGTTTCTATCTTCTTCACAAATCTCTTGCCTTGACCAAATTTTACTGTCTTTTCGAATTTCTTTACCATAAGAGTTATGTTATCATCTTCTTCTGAACTAACTTCTTGTTGATTCATATTTGATTTGAATTTCAAAGAGATACCTTTATGTCTTTTTTCCGATTCTTCATGTTGTTCAAATCAACCAAGTTCTAATTCATGTTCTTATAACTTTCAAAAAAGTGTTGTCGATGTCATCTTTAATAGGTTTTTCTTTTCAAAAATGGCCGTCACCTTTGATTGTCAGGCTCCTGTCAAAGATCCTATAACTTTCAAGTTCAATTCAGTATTTGTAAGAGTTTTTCCAAGAACGATTACATGGTTTGTCAAGTGGGTGAATCTCTTTTTCATTTCTAGAATCTTTTCTCCTGATAACATTCTAAACATTTCATATTCTTGAGAAAAAAAGTGATCAATCTAGATCTTTTTACTTCCTTCGTACCTTCATGTCTTGTTTCTAATGTAGCTGTTGTGCAATTTGAAACTCTAAAGAGTTCATCCATTTCTAATGCAGATTCTAAAATATTTTTTTTACCTTTTTATCATATAGGATTTTCTTTTTATCATTTTCACTCCAATCATTTTTAAGCTTATGTTGTTCAACACCTTCAACACTATGAATGGACATGAAGGGTCCTTCTTCAACGACATTCCATACTTATACACCCTGAGTGGTTTTGCTGGATTTTTCTCGTTTTTGCGCTAAGTTTCTTAACTTGTTAAAATATCAAAAGTGATAATGATTTATATTACATATGAAGAAGGTAAAATGAAAAATTTAAAATGCAAAAAATAAATAACACACAAGGATTCAAACTAGTTCCCCATACCAACTTAAGGGTATATTTAGTCTCTCTATCCCATTAGAGAATTTTCCACAAAGTTTAGATTCTTGAACAACTTTCTAACACCAAGACCTCTTTACAAACTTTTAAGACATACCGTCAAGAAAGAACACTACTTTCTTAAACTTATATTTTTCACCACAACCTTGATAAATAAGTACTACATACACTTGTGATCACTTTTGTAGAAGTTTTTGTTGTTGGCTTGGATTTTCAAATTAACACTTGTAATATTGAACTTCTCTTTTTTGTATTACAATTTAAACTAATATAACTTGAGACCTCCTAATTTTTATTGAAATTTTTATTTAATATTGGACTTCTCTTGGTTATCTCTTCTTTATTAATGTTGCTTTTATTTGTTTAATTTGTGATAAACACTCTAAATGAACATAAAAAATAATTTAAATATTATATACTACACTTTAAAATGTTGAAATTCTTTTGGTTGATATGAGTAAACATTCTTTTACAATTATAATACGAGCAAGTATTTCAAAGTTTTTAGTGTATAAATTGTTCACCTTTGCATTACACATAGTATAAAACAATAAAAACTAATGTACTACAGACAGCAAAACTTTCTCATCATTATCATCCAAAACATGTGTTTCACAATAGTCTTCTCCAGTTTCATTTTCCATCTCTAGTTGATCCATTTCTGATTCAACTAATGCAACCATTCTTGCTCTCTCCCTATCCCTCGGGTATGTGGAATATAGAAATGAATAAATGATAACACATATTGCAATTGGAATTGCAATTGTACTATAAAGCGCCTTACCAAGTGAAGCAGCATTTTCTCTATCAGTTTCAACTTCAACAGAATCCGATGAACCTTTCGGTACTGGTTTATAACCATAAACATGTTGAGCCAAAACTCCAACAATAGGCGGAGCAAAAGACGCCAATATACACTCAAAAGATCGATCCAAAGCATATATCGCCGTCCGTGATTTCTCAGGTACTATTTCTGCAAATATTGGATCATTTGTTGCAGGTGCACACCAGAATGTGATTATTCCCGTGATGACCAAAACAAAAACATGAACAAACGGTGTCGATGGATCATTAGGCAATAACAACAACAAAATCGCAGCTAAAGGAATTGTCAAACCCGCGCTTATTTGCGCCAACATTATTCTTCCAGCGTTTGGTAACCGTTGAGATAAAAAATCTCCAAGCCATCCTCCAAACAAACCTCCAAATGAAGCAGAAATTATAAATATGGTCCAAATAACTGCTGTTGTACCATGTGAGAAGCCTATTAGTTCTAACCAAAGAGTGAAAAACGACAAACTCGACCCTCGGAATGATCCAAACACTCCCTGAGCTACAATTATCTGAAAAGATGGAACTTTTATAACAGACTTTGCTTCTTTTATTAAATCTTTCACCTCAGAATAAAAGGACTTGTCTGAAATTTGATATGATGCGGGTTTTGTGCTGTTGTCTGGGAAGTGTGGATCTTTGGCAAAGACGCGTACTAATATACCGACTATGACACTCACCAACGCAACAATATGAAAAGCTATTCTCCAACCAGGTATGCCAAAGAATGAAGTTGAGGCTAGTAGTACTGCAAAGAGATTACCAATGATGCTTCCGATGTTTCCTGTTAGTTGAAGCCATCCAAAAGCCGTACCGCGGTTGCTATCGATTGTGGAGTCTGCAATTAGAGACTGAATTGCGGGAATTACAATGGCAAGTCCTATGCCATTTAAACCTCTTGAAATCGCCACCTATATTGAGGCGTTATTATAATAAAGTTTATATAGAAATAGAAGAAAAACGGACAACAAGTTGCGCGCCACATGTATATATTATGCAGCAAACTTACAATACAAGAATCATTTTTCATTATGAAGAAAAGATAGAATATATAAAAATGAGGACCTGCAAGAAGGTGGAGGAGATTGCGACGAAGAATGTAGCAATAGCCCAAAGAAAAGCACCAAGAGCAATAACATGAGCACGGTTGTGGCGTGTGGCGAGGTAAGCAGCAAGAGGGTAACAGAATGATTGAACGAGGGATCGGTAGAGAGTGAGAGAGCCTAGTGCGGTGGGGTCGGCGTTGAGAGCAGCGCCGATCTCTTTGTATACTCCTGGTAGTAATGATGTATCGGCTCTCTCCATGATACCTGCTAGATTCACCAGCACCAGTGTGAGTGTCTCTGATTTCATCTTTACAATTTGTTTTCTATGAGTGATGGATAAGTGTCATATAGAAAATGAATCTGCTATGTGTATGGAGTTGCAGACCCAAATGGTGTTTGGGGTTGACTTGGAAGGGTATGGTATGGGCATGAGTAGAAGAAAGTTTTGGAAGGTTGCATTGATTGTTAAGACAGTGTATGAGTGTGTGGTTCAAAACATTTCAAATTTCAAACTTATGACTTTAAGTCTACTACAACTGAGATATTTTAGTTTTAGTTTACAGCAAGTGGGAAAATAAAAAAGAGAGAGCCGTCAGTAAGGGATTTCGAATTTGTTAACACATGATGCATTCACAATAATGCAACAATTTTGGTGAACAGAACAAATTGATGCAAAAGAAAAAAGAAAGGAAAAAAAGAAGCTGACGATAAAAGAGTGATTATATTAATCAACTTAAATTACAAATGAATCAATTACTTATATTTATACAATAAGGTTCTCAACTAAAAGCATAGAAGTAGGACAAGTTTGTTACAATAACTAAATCTAACTGAAATAACTAAAAGAGTCATGACTAAATATATTGATTTAATTAGGTTCAATATCCTCCTTCAAATTAGAGTGGATTTTGTGCATTCATAGTTTGTTAGATAAAGTAGAAAATGTCCCATAATGAAGTCCTTTAGTGAAAATATCGTCAACCTGTTGAGAAGAATGTATTGATAGGGGTGTGCAAAATATCCGGTTTTGATGTCCAAATCCATAACCAACCCTAAATCACTTTTAAATATCCAGATATAATTGAATGGTTATTAACTGGTTTAGTTATTAATGGTTTGGTTATCCATTCATATAATCCGGATATAATTAAATTGTTATTAACCAGTTAAATTATTTTGGATTCGGTTATAATCCGGTTATTATCCAAATCCAAATATTTTAATTCTCAAAATATTAATTTTTTTTTTGAAAAAAAATATTTTCGGAAAAAATAATTTTCAAAACTGATTTTTTTTAAAAAACCGGTTATATAATCATAACCAAATTTATAATCGGTTTTATAACCAGTTTTGAATAAAATGTGATTATGGTTATAAATCCAAACCATTTAAATGGTTTTAAAATGGTTATGGTTTGGTTTTTGAAAATAATCAACCATGCACACCCCTATGTATTGGCATCAAATGTATAGTTTTTGATTGAACCTTATCACGAACTACAATGGCAATTCATTTCAATGTGCTTTGTGCATTTGTGGAAACGAGATTGTTAGCAATGTGAATTGTTGAGCTCTTACCATAGTAGATTGATATAAGTTACAAGGTCTTGGAGGAGGTACAATAGCCATTGTTCTTCACAAGTGGCATTTGCTAGTGTCCTATATTCCTCTACTAAGGAGGATCTGTAAACCATAAGTTGTTTTTTTTCCCTTTTTAGGAGATAAGAGATGTCCCTTAATAAAAGCCGAAACTAGTAGTAGAACGTGGAGTATCTTTGCAAGAGGCCAAGTATGAATTTGCAAAGCCTGTCAGTGTTATTGAATAGGTTGTCTCGAGCTATAAGCCTTAAATATGAGCTAATTTTATGTATTTAAGGATCTGAAATGCAACTTGAAGATCGACTTCACTAGGATTTGAAATAAACTGGTTTAACATGCAAAAAAGTAACTTAGGCTAGGTCTGGTGTGTGTTAAATTGAGTAACTTACCTATGAGACTTTTCAAAGTGGCAGGGTTCAATAGAGGGATGTATGTGGCAGTCTATAGTGTGTAATTTGAGTCCATTATTGTGGAGGCCGGTTTGATACTAAGCACACATATTTATTGAAGGATATCCAAAGTATATTTTCTCTAACAGATGAAGATTCCTTGTAATTTTCTTGCAACTTAAAATCTTAAAAAATACTTTAAATGGCCGAGGTCTTTAATATTGAATTTTGTATTCAAGACATGCTTTAGTTTTGAAATGTCATCCATGTTGTTATCTGCCTTCATTAAGTCATCAACATATACTAACATATACTAATACCAGTGAAGCGATGATTATTATGTTTTCTGAAAAGAGAAAAATCAGACTTACATTGAAAGAAGAGAGAAGAGAAAGGAAAAACAATTTGAATTCATATAAAACCCTGAATTCTTTATTCAATTCACTTTGGGAACAATGTTTACAATTGAATCTCAATCATACCACTTTCTCTTTTAATCAGAATTATTATGAAGTGAGGACTAGTATGCTATTTAAAAGAAAACTAAATCCCAACCTTCAACTAACATACTAAAACAATTAGGTTAACAGAGACTGAATTCAACATGCTAACAACCTAGCATATTTCAACAACTACACTAGCTTTTTGAATTCGATAGAGTTTGCTACAACACTAGCTTATAACCCATAAGCTACAAATCTCTACCTTGGAACAAACTCTGAATCACGAAACCAACTAGCTGTCAACATGCAGTCAAATGAACAACATACAGTGGAGAAACTTGCAACTTGACAATGTATTGGTGATCATATCACCAGCATTGCCATCAATCGAAACCTTCAGCACTTGGACTTCTCTACGCTCTATTATCTCTTTGACGAAATGTAGCCTCACTTCGACGTGCTTGGTGTTGGGAAATAACACAGCTGAAGAAAAAAATAAATAAACAAAACACAACCACTAACACAAGAATATAACGTGGAAACTCCAAAACCGGAGAAAAACCACGACCGTTGTTTAAATAGACAACCAGAGAATTATTACTATGTGAAAATTTTACAACACATAAACTTCTCCACTCTCACCCCAATCCCCTAGTACACCCACACTCTTACAAAGCAAATATTTAAACTAAATCTCACAGCACTTTAATACAAGAGCATAAGAGAACAAAGAAAATCAAATCAAATATAAGTTTAAAGTGCTTTTTGACTAGTGTATCTAAAATCAAAGAACTTAGGTCCAATATATAGCCTTGGTCTCCCCCTTGCTTCACCACACTAAGCAATGTGGAACTTCTCAAATAACTACTTTTTAACTTCCTTCTTTATTTAAGAATTTAGGCAACATTAGACATACAATCAACCGCAACATTTGGTTCGCTCATGATAGGTTGAATTCTTCGACATGCATATTACACTTTGGCTGTCACATTTAACAGTGATTGCTTGACCTTGAGTTTTTAGCTCTTTATCAAAACCTTCAAGCCACAACGCTTCTTTCAGACCTTCAGTGATGAAAATATATATATTTCACTTCAGTGGTTGATTAGCAAATAACCTTCTGAATTGTTGCTTTCCAACTAATTGATGTGCTAAACATAGTGAACATGTATCCATAAATAGATTTTCTAGAATCCATATGACCTGTATAAACAGAGTCGACAAATCTTTCGATTGCTACTTTGCTATCATCACCACATGATCCATCAAAAATCAGGACTCTACTCAGTGACTCATTTATGTTCCTTATAATCCACTTCAATGCTTTCCAGTGTGCCTTTCCAAGATTTGACATATACTTACAAGACTCACTGCATATGCTATGTCTGGCCTAAAATCCATTGGGGTGGATGCTGGTTTGATAGCTAACAGACCCACAATTTAGAGTAAATCAAGGTTGTACTTGCGTTCGCATAGGGTTATGCATTGTGAGGAACGAGCAATTTCAAAATGAAGAAAATACTTGAGATTGCTTGAAATTTTCATCAAGAACAACTTTGATAGTATTTATTTTGTTAATGCTATTGCTTGAAAGAACAAAATCATCTACATAAACCAAGGTGAAATAATTAGTGGACTTTTTAGTGAATAAAGAATAATATGATTTAGATTGAACATAATCGATAGGGTAGGTTAATTTTTAATTTCATTGTTTACTAGCTTGCATACAATATTTTTTATTTGAAATATTAATATTGAGAGGGGGCTTTGGCTAATATGCATAAGGATTTTACTTATGCACCATGCATAAGCCTACATAAGTCATTGGATCATGTTTTTAATCCAGTATTGAGTATTGAGTGGTGAGTATTGAGTAATAACAATTGATGTCTAGAATTTGATCCAATGATCCAAGGGTCTATAATAATCTATGCATGGTGCATAGATTTTTATCTATGCACGGTAACTGCACTCTTGAGAGGGCATTTCATATATACCTCTTCATCTAAGTCCCCATGTAAGAAGAAAATATTAATATCTAACTGCCGAAGGTACAATATTTAGAGGAAGCTATAGATAAAATAAGCTTAATTGTCATTTTTATAACAAACCTATAAGCTTAGTTGTCATTTTTATAACAAACTTGTCATCAATATTACTGATGGTCAACCTCATGTGATAAAATATATTGAAATTGACCGGCATTTGATTAAAGAAAAGTTTAATAGTGAATTAATGAATTAGACCCTACATTTCTTATGGGTATCCATTGAAAAGTGCGTTAACAAAGGATTTATCAACTGAGTCGTTCCACCAAATTATCTACAAATATGAAATGGTTGATATTCATTTACCAACTTGAGAGAATGCTATAAATAATAAAACACACATGTTAGTTTTATAAGTTTTATTTTATGTTAAATCTCGTGTTTGAGATCTCTTGCAAAACACGAACATGAAGAGAAAAAAAAAAAAGATGACACTGCATGTGGTGAACTTTAAGGTAAGTTCGATTCACCCCACCAATTTAAAAAAAGGGTTAATAGTACTTCACCCTCCTGTAATGTTAGCGAATTTTGCTTTTCCCCCCTCCCTACCTTTTGGCAACGGTTTTTTCAAAAAAACCGTTGCCAAAACCTACCTTTGACAACGGTAGGGGGATAAAACGAAACACGCTCATATTACAGGGGGTAAAGTACTATTAACCCTTAAAAAAATTTGATGCAAATGCATAAACCAGAAAACTCCTTCAACCCTCAACCCTCTTATTCGTGACAAAAAAAAAAATCTGAAAAGCCATAGCATGAAGTATTTCTATTTTCCTATCTAAATGGAACCCTCAGTTTCTTTGAGAAATAGAGAGGATCCCAACACCAGATCAAATGGCTTGAATTGTTTAATAAGGCTCCACAATTCCTTGCAAATGACTTGAATTGTTTAATAAGGCTCCACAATTCCTTGCAAATGTAAACTACCTGGACAACAAAACTTTCTCATCATTATCATCTAAGTCTATGTTCTCATCCCTTGGATAATCTATATCTTCAATCTTGCTACTTTCTTTACCATTCAGTTCATTTGATTCTAAAACATGGATTTCACAACAGTCTCCTCTTTCTCTTGTGCAATCTTCCACCTCTAGTTGTTGCATTTCTGATTCCTCTAATGCGACCATTCTTGCCCGGTCTCTGTCTCTCGGATATGAGCAGTAAAGGAATGAGTAGATGCAGACACATAGTGTCAAAGGAATTACAAAAACAATACAAAGTGCCTTCGAGAGTGATGCTGCATTTTTCCTGTCTGTTTCGATTTCGACGGAATCTGAGGATCCTTTTGGAACTGGTCTATAACCAAACACATGTTGAGCCAATAATCCAACAAAAGGAGGAGCAAATGACTGCAATATAGACTCAAAAGATTGATCCAAAGCATATATAGCTGTCCGCGACTTCTCAGGAACTATTTCTGCAAATATTGGACTGTCAGTCCACGCAGCTGTTAGTTTGAATTACTTAATAAAGTTAGAAAAATGCTAAATGTCATAACATACTTGTTAGTTGCTGGAGCATTCCAGGCCGTAGCGAATCCCATGATGACTAAAACAAGGCCATGCATGAAGGCCGTGGATGGATCATCGGGCAGTGCCAACAGCAAAATTGCTGCTAGAGGAACGGCTGAACCAGCGCTTATTTGCGACAACATTATTCTTCCGGTGTTTGGTAACCGTAGGGATAAAAAATCTCCAAACCATCCTCCAAACAGAGCCCCCAATGAAGCAGAAATTATAAATAAGGTCCAAAGAATTGCCGTTGTACCATGTGAGAAGCCTATTAGCTCTAACCAAAGAGTGGCGAATGACAAACCTGACCATGGGAATGATCCGAATACTCCCTGAGCCACAATTATCTGAAATGATGGAATTTTAATAACAGACTTGGCTTCTTTTATTAGATCTTTCATTTCAGAATAAAAGGGCTGTTTTGGAGTTTGATATGATGTAGGTTTGTCGACGTTGTTTGGAAAGTGTGGATCATTAGCGTAGATGCGTACTAATACACCAACTATGACACTAATCAATGCAACCAGATGAAAAGCTATTCTCCAACCAGATATGCCTAAGATTGATGTTGAGGCTAGTAGTACTGAGAAGAGACCACCGATAATGCTTCCGAGGTTTCCTGTTAGTTGCAGCCACCCAAAAGCCACACCACGGTTGCTATCAATTGTGGAGTCTGCAACTAGAGACTGAATTGCCGGAATTACAATGGCGAGTCCGATGCCATTTAAACCTCTTGAAATTGCCACCTAATGATCCTTCCATATTATCAACAAGTGGAGTTAGAAAACACGAATTAATCATGTTTATGCCAAACTATAATTATAATATGATTGGAGATTATCATATTATTTAAACTAGTAGGATTGTAGGCGAAGAAGATCTAATTACCAAAGAAATAGAACAAATAGATCAAACTATCCATGTATTATGTCTATAACCAAAAACAAAGGTAACTTTGAAAGGAGAGGCAAGAACCTGTAAGAAGGTGGAGGAAATGGCGACGAGGAAAGTGGCAGCAGCCCAAAGAAAAGCACCGAGAGCAATCACATGTGCACGATTGTGACGCGTGGCAAGGTAAGCAGCGAGAGGGTAACACAAAGATTGAACAAGGGATCGGAAAAGAGTAAGTGAACCTAACGCAGTTGGGTCAGCATTGAGTTCAGCACCAACCTCTTTATATACTCCTGGCAGCAACGACTCATCCGCTCTCTGCATAATACCAGCCAGATTCACCAGCATCAAAGTTACTGTCTCTGCCTTCATCTTCATCTACCTATAGATGTTATCACTATGTATGTGTATGTTCAGTGGAAAGGATGGAGGCATCAAAGAGGAACTGCTGCATATTGGAGAGTGAACTTCAGATGGCCATGGATGGTCAACTACAATTGTTTTTGTTGCCTCAATATGTGCGCGCACACCCTTTGTATATACAAAAATCCTGCTAACCCATGTGCATTTGTGTTGATCTGTGTTATGTTAATATAACTATAATTATAAAAAATAAACAAGTTGGTGAATTATATAATAACAAGTTGATGCTCTAATATAAACCTCATTACAAGTGGTCCAAAGATTTTATTATTTTTCTATATTCATCTTCTGTTTTTATTGTTTGTAACTGAAGGGGTCAATCTTTTTACCCAAATTTCGTTTTTGATGTATAATAACTCAAATAAATATCAGTAACAAAAAAACTATACAAGTTTTTCCGTTCATATTGTATATATCAAACAACTTGATTTTCAAATGAGCTTGATGAAGCTTCATTATCCCCGGCAACTGTTTAATACTACCGGGACAGCAAAACTTTCTCATCATCGTCATCCAAGTCAATGCTCTCTTGCCTTGGATAATTTCTCTGATCAGTCTTGCTACTTTCTTTACCATTCAGCATATTTGATTCTAAAACATTAATTTCACGATATTCTTCGCTTCTGGACTCCACCACTTCTAACTGGTGCATCTCGGATTCTTCTAACGCAACCATCCGTGCTCGTTCCCTGTCCCTCGGGTATGTGCAATAAAGGAATGAATAGATGACGCAGCAAATTGCAATAGGAATACCAATTGCAGTATAAAGTGCCTTGGCAAGTGATGCAGCATTTTCCCTATCCGTTTCAATTTCAACAGAGTTCGAGGATCCTTTAGGAATCGGTTTATAACCATAAACATGCTGAGCCAAAATTCCAACAACAGGTGGAGCAAAGGATGCCAATATAGACTCGAAAGATCGATCCAAAGCATATATAGCCGTCCGCGACTTCTCAGGGACTATTTCTGCAAATATTGGACTGACCACACAGTTAAATTTCAAGGAAAACTAAATGAAATGCAGATATGACCAATGATGAATCATAGGAGTTCCAAAACAAAAGAAAATTAACAAGATCATTTGTCAATACATACTTGTTAGTTGCTGCGCCATTCCAGGATATGCATAATCCCATGATGAATAGAACCAGACCATGCATGACGGCTGTGGATGGGTCATCAGGCAATGCCAGCAACAAAATTGCTGCTAGAGGAACGGCTGAACCCGAGCTTATCTGTGACAACATTATTCTTCCGGAATTCGGAAATTTTTGGGATAAAAAATCTCCCATCCATCCTCCAAACAGACCCCCAAATGAAACAGCAACTATAAATAAGGACCAAAGCAATGCCGTTGTCATGTGGGAAAAGCCTATTAGTTCTAACCAAAGAGTGGCAAATGACAAAGCAGACCATGGGAATGATCCAGAGACTCCCTGAGCCACAAGTATTTGAAACGACGGAATTTTTATAACCGACTTTGCTTCTTTTATTAGATCTTTCATTTCACAATAAAAGGACTTTCTTGGAGTTTGATATGATGTAGATATGCCTTCATTCTTAGGAAAATGTGGATCGTCAGCAAAGATGCGTACTAATATACCGACTATGATACTAATCAATGCAACCATATGAAAGGCGATTCTCCAACCAGGTATCCCTGCAAATGATGTTGAGGCTATAAGTATAGCGAAGAGACCACCAATGATGCTTCCAAGGTTTCCGGTTAGTTGCAGCCACCCGAAAGCCACACCACGGTTGCTGTCAATAGTGGAGTCAGCAACAAGGGACTGAATTGCTGGAGTAACAATGGCAAGTCCAATCCCATTTAAACCTCTTGAAATCGCTACCTAATAATCCATATAAAGTAACAAGTGTGAGTTAGAAAACATCAGCCAATCATATTTATACATATTTATGATGAATTTGATGGCAATACACTGTCGCCGTAACACTGTTTTATAATGACATCCAATGAGAGCATTGAGAGGCCACCATTTTTCTATGTCACACAATCAATTTCAAAATAACAATACAAAAATGGGGCGACATGGCAAAGTAGTGGGGTGCATACATAGCCTATAATTCCATTTGTAAAGGAAAATGCTAAGTACTAAAAAATATAAATATCGTCTTGAAAATAGTGTATTTAATTTATTGAAAGTAAAATATTATCTTTTTCAAAACAATATTTCTATATTTGGGTCCTTAACATTTGTTAGCAAGAATCTTATGTAAATAATCATAGTGATCTTTTTATAACAAAAAATCTACATAAAGGCCATTGTATGATGTACTGATAAAGGATATACTACATTCACCAAACAACAGGATATACTACATTCACCAAACAACTTACAAAATTTAATGTATTGTGAAAATGTCTTCAAATTTTATATGGAATGTGTATAGCTTTCGCATTTTCATTTGCAAAACTTAACTTTCTAATTTCTATATACATACAAACATTTCTATTGACATTCAGAGTTACCAATTTATCATTTTTTAAATAACCAATGGCATTACGAATATGAATCCATGAATCAAAGGGGAGGAAGATCATAGGCACGTGAAAGGTAGAAAGCATATTGATCTCATGATGCTCCATATTAAGAAACAAATTAAATTGATGGAAAAATATTTAAAAAGATGAATACATTGTGCTCTATATATAGAGTTTATGAATGATTAACTGCATAACTACCTAGTAATAACAACCACTAGCTAATTCCTAAGAGAGTTTTAACTTGTAACTAACTCACTAATCAAACAACTAGTTTTACATAATCACAATCAACTTAAACTACAAGAATAAAAAATAAAGGATCATTCTCATTGTAATGTGTAAAGATGTGATCTGCAGTGCTCGTAGATGTTTGCAAGAGATTTATCTGATCAAAGACTGATGTAGATGTCGTGAAGGTTAGAGAAGACATGAATGGGGAGAGAATAAATAACGTGTTTTTTTTGTTATTGAAGAGGGCCATAGCCCGAAAACAATTCTATGTACACTATCCTCCTAGTGGAGACACCCTCCATATCCGCTATATACAAATTGAAAACTTCCCTTAGGACAAGATTCAACACATGAATGGTTACAGTTTGCCTTGCTCCTAACTTAGCCAAACCATCAGCACAAACATTGGCCTCCTTAAAGAAGTGAATTATATGAATATCCTTGATGAATGTGTTTTTGAATGAAGAATTTGTTGTTCCTTCAGCATATGAAATTTTCCATGGAGTCACCTTATGCTCCTTTGCATTTTCTTTCTTCGTGACGGGTGATACAAATATAAAAGGTGAGCAAAACAAAAGAAAAAGAAGAATCTTCGCTAATGTTTTGATTGGACGTGACAAAGAGACGAGTGATTCTCCAATCATGATGGTTGATCCATCAATTATTGGTTTGAGTTTAGCGAGATTTGATTTTTGTCCAAAACAGTGGTACAACAGAGATTGGCCCTCACCTTACAAGCCCGTTCTGTAACAATGAGATAGGCCAAACTCTAATACTGAATTTATATTTCTGGTACCATATAAACAGTCAAAATATAGTCACAAAATTCACCCCAAAAAAATAAAATAAAATAAAACAGAAATAGAAGTGGGGACCTGTAAGAAGGTAGATGAAACGGCAACAAGAAATGTAGCGGCGGCCCAAAGAAAAGCACCGAGAGCAATAACATGAGCACGATTGTGACGCGTGGCGAGGTAAGCGGCGAGAGGGTAACACAGAGATTGAACAAGGGATCGGAAAAGAGTGAGAGAACCTAAGGCGGTGGGGTCAACGTTGAGAGCAGCACCAACCTCTTTGTAAACTCCTGGTAATAATGATTCATCGGCTCTCTCCATGATACTAGCTAGATTCACCAGTACCAATGTCAGTGTCTCTGTTTTCATCTTTGTCTATGAATGAAGAATTGGTATGTGTTGAGTGTTGAAGACACTTTAACATAGGAACAGATTCAGAGGAAGTGTGTAACTAATGGAAAATGGGTTGACTTGTATCATTCCATTTTAAGTCGTGTCTGTTTAAGGGAGAGACGGGGACCGTGCTTGTTACGGCAATAAAATTGCTTATTTCTAAAAATATCTGAATATCAAAATTAAGGGAAAATGATTACTCTATTTAGTTAAATACAATTTATTATTTTTTGGTACAAAATACAATTATGTTATGCAGCACACAAGGCCCAATAGAATAGAAAGGCAGTCTGTTTTGTTAAGGGATTTCGTGTTAAATTAAACGGGTGCAAAAGTAGTTATTTTATAGTTTGTTTTATTATTTCAAGTTTAGTTGTATGGCCCATGGCCCTATTAGAGGATGAAACCCTAATATATAAGTGTATGTTGCCTCCTTTAGAAATCAAGAAGAAAAGTTTGTTTTATTTTATTGTCTTTTTATGTACTCTTAGATCTAGGTTCCTATCATAAATCTATCAAATTAACTATCTTAATCACCTAAAACGTAAATACATATACTTTTAAAAGGATCAATATTTTTTTATTTTTAATAAAGAAGATATATTGAAAAAGAAAAAGATATACACAAAAAGTGGGAGTATCAAGACTTATTTATAAATAAGAGAATCTTAAAAAAAAAAAGCATTTTAAGTCTATTTTTTATAAAATATTGTCCAGTGTCTAAAGAAATCTCTTTAAAGTAAGTTAAGAATGAAGTTGTGAGGCAGTAAAGAAATTTGCACAACTATTTTCTTGCCTATAAATATGAGATAAAACAAAAGTCATAGTGATACACATATTGTCATTCTAAAGATTCCTTAATTGCCACGTAACCATGGAGGGGTTAGATAAAGCTTGCACAACAAGAAGAAAGTCTATTTCTATCCAGATTCTAGATCAAGACTTTGTTGGGTGAGTTTTTTACCAGGGAGTATTGATACATAGGGTTGGTGTGAGATATTGGATCGAACTCTAGTATAGTCGAAGGGTAGCTTCTTGGTTCGACAGTTCGACAGAGTTAAGCATGAAGTCGAAGGATTGTTCACATGCTGGTGTCGAAGTGTGCATGCTGTAGTCGAAGATGGGTCTAGCATGCAGATGTCGAAGATGCTAGGGCTGTTAGCATGTTAAATTAGGTTTTAGTGTTTAAATCCTAATTTGTTAAGTTAGCTTGTTTATTAAGTTGGCTTGTGTAATGGGCCTTGCTGAAAAAGCCCATTAGTTAGTATGTTAGGTCTTATTATAAATAGCATACTAGTCTCTCATCATTGCTAAGCTGCAAATCCTAATTTAGGGTGAGAGAGGTTATTTGTTATTCTTGTAAACTTGTAATCTTGTTTTAAGAGAAAGTAAAAGAATAGCAGTTATAACCAATTCTTGTGTTCCTCTTCTTCCTTGTCCTTTATTCTTCCCTTGTATTATACTTTGTTCTTGGTATTGAATTCACAACAAACTGGTGCGGTGAGCGTGGATAAGATGCCTTCAACAAAGTATGAGATTGAAAAGTTCACCGGAGTGAATGATTTCGGTCTGTGGCGCTTGAAGATGAAAGTCCTACTGGTTCAGCAGGGTTGTTTGGAAGCGTTGAAGGGAGAGGCAGCCATGAATGCAGAATTGACGGCAGCGGAGAAGACGAATATGATCGAGAAAGCACACAGCGCAATTTTGTTAAGCCTTGATGATAAGGTTCTCCGGCAGGTATCAAAGGAGACAACGACATCAGGGTTATGGGTGAAACTTGAAAGTTTGTATATGACCAAATCGCTGGTAAATCGACTCTACCTGAAGCAAGCTTTGTATTCATTCAAGATGATTGAAGACAAAGTGTTGGCTGAGCAGTTGGATATGTTCAACAAGCTGATTCTTGATCTTGAAAATATTGATGTGAAGATCGATGATGAAGATCAAGCGTTGTTACTATTGTGTTCTTTGCCTCGATCACATGCTCACTTCAAAGAAACTCTCTTGTATGGAAGGGAGTCCCTGACGTTTGAAGAAGTTCAATCAGCCTTGTACTCTAAGGACTTGAATGAACGAAAGGAGCATAAACCTTCGACTGTTGGCGAAGGTTTGGACGTTAAAGGAAAACTCTTACGAAAGGATGGTAACTTCGACAAGAAGAAAGGCAAAAGCCAGTCGAAGTCTTATAGTGGCGAAGCATCTGGCATTCGATGCTACCATTGTAAGAAGGAGGGTCACACAAGAAAGGTGTGCCCTGAACGCCTGAAATATCATGGAGGTAAGGATAATGGCAACGCTGCCATTGTTCAAGATGATTTCGAATCATCTGATGTTCTTGTGGTTTCAAGCAGTGACTCTAAGAAGGAGTGGATTATGGATTCAGGTTGCACTTGGAACATGACTCCAAACAAAGACTTGTTCGAGGAATTATGTGATCAAGATGGTGGATCAGTATTGCTGGGAAACAACAAGGCTTGCAAGATTGCAGGTGTTGGATCTGTGAGATTCAAGCTCCATGATGAGTCAATAAGGTTGTTGACTGAAGTCAGGTATGTTCCTGATTTGAAGAGAAATCTGCTTTCTCTTGGTGAATTCGACAAGAAAGGATATGTTTTCCAAGGAGAGAAAAGTATCCTAAGAGTCATGAAGGGTTCGAAGGAAGTCTTGAGAGGCGTGAAGAAACAAGGCTTGTATACCCTTGAGGCTGAAGTTGTAAGTGGTTCGACAAATGTTGCATCCACGAAACCTTTGTCAAAAACAGAAATCTGGCACATGAGATTGGGCCATGTCAGTGAAAGGGGTCTGGTCGAATTAGGGAAACAAAATCTGCTTGGTGGAGACAAAGTCGAAAAGCTGAAGTTTTGTGAACCCTGTGTACTTGGAAAATCTTGCAGAGTGAAGTTCAACAAAGGCAAACAAATAACACATGGATCCCTTGATTACATCCATGCTGATCTTTGGGGGCCTGCAAGGTGTCCATTGTAACACCCTTCTAATACCCCGCATAAATAATAAATAATAATCAGAGTAAACATGAAAAAGGGCATTACAACTTCCAAATAATTAGACAATAATACTCATGTCATGCCATAAAAGAGAACGTCAACCAAATTTATTCAGATCATCATGTTTAACACAGCGGAATTATCTTTAACATCTGAATAACAAACAGCCAAGTCACAGACTTAAAACATCAACATAAAAATCCATCCAAAATAAAAAGAGTTTAACAAGTAACTCTAAACGACGCCCCCAGTGTTACACGACCAGAGCATGACACGGACCCAACTGACTCTAACGAACTACTTGACGAGCGAATCCTCACCAAGTACGAGAGCTACTCCTCAATCTGAAAAATAACAACATTAAGGGTGAGTCTCATTCACATTTAACTAATGTTATAAGATATAGATAATAAAATATCATTTCACATGCCATTCACCCAATCCCAGTTATGATCAGATTCAAACCATACAATCAGTAAGCAAACAACCGAATTAACACATATTATAACATTGGACATTCTTCCATTCATGTTATAATAGCAAAACAGCCTAATGCAATGCAACTACATGCATGTGGTACCAAAATCTGGGATAACCCAACTCACCGACCCACCATCGTCAAGGATACGGTAACACCCACTCACTAATTCCACACAATGGGAATTAGCTACCACTGATCCACCATCGTCAAGGACCAGCCACATAATGATTATGAATGCATGCATCAACCATAACATGCTCATCACCCACATAAATCGATCAATGTCATAATCATCAATAAAACACATATCTCATACCAACAATACATGTATAATAAACACCAGTTATACCCACAACATCATACAGGTAAGACATTCATTAGTGTACCTATAAACATATCCCGCCACAAACAAATAAGATCGGGTGTTTTTAAAATAATTCAAGCCACAACTCAAAACACCATTTGAGTATATAAATTAATAGATTAGCTTCACTGTATTCGAAACGGCACCAAAATCCGGTTTACGATTTAAAAGTTACACATTTTTAAACTTGTCAAAACGACCTGTCGCAACAACTAACAGCACGCGGCGCCACACACATTCGCGGCGCGGAACGAATCGGAACTACGCCTTCACGGCGCAAACAAGGTTTCGCGGCGCGGAACGAGAAGGAACTACGCCTTCGCGGCGCGGCCATACGCTCGCGGCGCGTACTAAACACAACAAAACTTCCTGGCCTTCTGCCAAGCAGTTCGCGGCGCCAACTCCTGGACGCGGCGCGAACTGGCGATTTCCAGAACTCCGAATAGCAGAAAACAGCCTGCGATTTCGTCCCTCTTTCACCGAATCACTACCAAACCAATCTCATCCCAACCAGGTTTCGCATACAGTGAAATAACACATATTATAACACATTTATAATACATTCAACCATCCAATTATCACCAATACATGATCAATATAATCAATATGCATCAATCCTCCCAAAACCTAACACTTCTATAACCTAAGCACAACCCAATTGATACGAATAACACGATCAAATTCTATCATACTACCTATAATCCCATAATAGAAGATAGACGGAAGAGTCCCCCCTTACCTGAAGGTTGATTCTTCGCTCTTCCTCGGTTCGCACTTCTCCGCTCCTCTTCTCTTTTCACGTTCAGACTCTTCTCTTCTCCTTAGTTCTATTCCTCTTTCCCACAATTCCTCTATTTTGTGGAAAATAAAATAAAACTGTTTTAATTAGTAATAGGGCCTACCAATACACCCCCCCTCTTTACTAAAAGCGACACTGGCCCATCCGTCTCATTATTCCCATTTTTCTCAGTTAACTCAAATAATTCTAATATTTAATCCAAAAATTAATTAAGTTAAATAAAGAATTTTATGGGGTGTTACAACTCTCCCCCACTAGAAAAGTTTTCGTCCTCGAAAACATACCTTAGGCAAAGAGTTCCGGGTAGGAGTCCTTCATCTGGCTCTCCAATTCCCACGTAACATTTCCACCGGCTGGTCCTCCCCAAGCTACTCTGACTAATGCTATCTCTTTGCTACGCAATTGTTTCACCTTCCGATCTTCAATCCTCATAGGCAAGGTTTTAACTGTCAGATTATCCTTTACCTGTACATCATCGACTTGGATCACATGAGATGGATCAGCAATGTATTTCCTCAACTGCGATACATGGAATACATCATGCAGATTCGCAAGTGTCGGTGGCAACGCAATGCGATACGCCACTTCTCCAACCCTCTCCGTAATTTGAAACGGACCAATAAAATGCGGAGTCAACTTCCTTGACTTCAGTGCTCTACCAACACCAGTTGTAGGAGTCACCCTCAAGAACACATGATCTCCTTCTTGAAATTCAAGTGTCTTTCTTCCTTTATCATGGTAACTCTTCTGCCGACTCTGAGAAGTCTTCATCTTCTCCTGAATCATCTTAATCCTTTCTGTTGTCTCCTGAACAATTTCCGGCCCAATCACAGCACCTTCGCCAGATTCGTACCAACATAAAGGCGTTCTACACCTCCGACCATACAATGCTTCAAACGGAGCCATACCAATACTCGAGTGGAAACTATTATTGTAAGTAAATTCGATCAAGGGTAGATAACTATCCCATGCACCGCCCTTTTCCAACACACAAGCACGCAACAAATCTTCTAGTGATTGAATAGTTCTTTCTGTCTGTCCATCCGTCTGTGGATGATAAGCAGAACTCAATCTCAGCTTAGTACCCAAAGCCTTCTGCAAACCTTCCCAGAATCTGGATGTAAACCTTGGATCTCTATCTGACACGATACTCGAAGGAATACCATGTAAACTCACTATCCTTTCAATATACAATTGAGCCAGCTTCTCCATTGGGTAATCCATTCTCATTGGTATAAAGTGAGCAGACTTTTTCAACCTGTCCACAATAACCCAAATAGCTTCACAATTCTTCACCGTCCTCGGCAAACCTGAAACAAAATCCATAGATATACTATCCCACTTCCATTCTGGAATAAATAACGGTTGCATAGCTCCATACGGTTTCTGATGCTCAATCTTCGACTTCTGGCAAGTCAAACAAGCATAGACAAATTCAGTTATTTCCTTTTTCATTCCAGGCCACCAAAACAGCTTCTTTAAGTCATGGTACATCTTGGTAGCACCAGGATGAATACTCAATCCGCTATGATGTCCTTCTTCAAGAATACTCTTCCTCAATTCGGCAATGTCAGGAACACAAACACGATTACCAAACCTCATTATACCATTCTCGTCGATTCTGAATTCACCTCCTTTATCTTGGTTAATCAGAGACAACTTATCAACTAACTCTGCATCAGTCTTCTGAACTTCTCGGATTTCCTCAAGAATACCACTAGTCAGCTTCAGCATACCCAATTTAACACTGGTAGGAGTGTCTTCACATACTAAACTCAAATCTCGGAATTGCTCAATTAAGTCCAATTCTCTCACCATAAGCATAGACATATGCAAGGACTTCCTACTCAATGCATCGGCAACAACGTTTGCTTTACCCGGATGATAATTCAGTTCAAAATCATAATCCTTGAGAAATTCTAACCATCTTCTTTGTCTCATATTCAACTCTTTTTGGTCAAAGAGATACTTCAAACTCTTGTGATCACTAAATACTTCAAACCTTGAACCATATAGGTAATGCCTCCACAATTTCAACACAAATACCACTGCTGCCAACTCTAAGTCATGAGTCGGATAGTTTCTCTCATGCACTTTGAGTTGTCTCGACGCATAAGCGACTACCTGTTGATTCTGCATTAGTACACCTCCTAATCCCGACAACGAAGCATCACAATAAACAACAAAAGGTTCCGTCGGATTCGGCAAAATCAAGATCGGCGCACTAGTCAACCTCTTCTTCAACTCTTGGAATCCTTCTTCACATTTCGAATCCCAAACAAAAGCTTGACCCTTCCTAGTCAACTTAGTTAACGGCAACGCTAACTTTGAAAAACCTTCAATGAACTTTCTATAGTAACCCGCAAGACCAAGGAAACTACGGATTTCGGAAACTGACTTCGGAGCTTCCCACTGAGACACTACTTCTACTTTCGTTGGGTCAACGGAAATACCATCCTTAGAAATTACATGCCCAAGAAAGCTCACTTCATTTAACCAGAACTCACACTGTTGCATAGAGTTTCTTTTCCTTCAATAGTTCCAATACCACTCTAAGATGATCCGCATGCTCTTCTTCATTCTTAGAATATATTAAAATATCATCTATAAATACTACTACGAACTGATCCAGATAAGGATGGAAGATCCTATTCATATACTCCATGAAAACCCCCAGCGCATTGGTTACTCCAAATGGCATCACTGTATATTCGTAATGACCATACCTTGTTCTAAATGTCGTTTTCTGAATATCGTCCGTCTTCACCCGAATCTGATGATATCCCGACCTCAAGTCAATTTTGCTGAACACACACGCCCCAACTAGTTTATCCATCAAATCATCAATCCTCGGCAAGGGATACCGATTCTTGATAGTAACCTTGTTCAGTTGTCTGTAATCCACGCACAACCTCATTGAACCTTCTTTCTTCTTCACTAGTAACACCGGTGCACCCCACGGTGAGACACTAGGACGAATAAATTTCTTCTCGAGTAACTCTTCCAATTGACTCTTCAACTCAGTCAATTCCGATGCCGACATACGATAAGGTGCCATCGACACAGGACTAGTTCCAGGAATTAATTCAATAGCAAAATCCACCTCCCTCTCTGGCGGTAATTCTCTTACATCTTCTGGGAAAACTTCCGGAAATTCACATACTACCGGTAAGTCATTACTCACCGCTTTCTTTTTCACTTCCATGGACGCAATCAACATAAACACGGCAGCTCCGTCCTTCATTGCTTTATCCACTTGTCTAGCCGTCAACTCTAAGTCCTCAACAATGACATCTTCAGGAAAAATAACCGTTTTCGTGAAACAGTTGATATGAACCCGGTTAAATTGCAACCAATTCATGCCAAGGATAACATCCAGTTGTTCCAACGGAAGACACACTAAGTCCATTCCGAATTCTCTACCAAAAATATCAATTGGACAGTTCAAACAAGCAAACGAAGTAGTCACTGAACCCGACGCAGGAGTGTCAATGATCATACTTCCATTAATCTCAGATATTTCCAAATTCAGTCGTTTAGCACAATCCAATGAAATAAACGAGTGAGTTGCCCCAGTATCTATTATTGCAATTAAAGGAGTGCCATGGATAAAACACGTACCTTTAATCAACCGATCCTCTGGAGTAGTCTCTGAACCAGATAAGGCGAACACCTTACCACCAGCTTGATTCTTCCTCGGCTTAGGACACTTAGGACTAATATGACCTTCTTCCCCGCAGTTGAAACAAGTTACAGTGTTCCCTTTGCACTCAATAGCAATGTGACCTGCCTTTCCACATCTATAGCACTTCTTTTCCTCACTTTTGCACTCGTGAATGCGATGTCCAAGTTCTCCACACTTGAAGCACTTAATAGGGGCACTAGAGTCTCCACCACTAGGCTTCTTCCAGCCTCCAGCTTTCTGATTACCCTTACCATATGGCTTACCACGATCCATATGCTTTTTCCCTTTCCTGTCGACTAACTCGCGAGAGTGTGACGACTTCAGTTTAATATTGTCCTCTTCAAAGATTCGGCTGCAGTCAACCAAATCGACAAACCTACGAATCCTCTGGTATCTGATACCCTGTTTAATCTCATCATTATTGTAGTGGACATAATACTTTGCCAGCTCAACAAACTTGGACGCATACTCCGGCACAGTCATGTTACCTTGTGTCAGCTCCAAAAATTCAATCTCTTTCCTGCCTCTAACATCCTCAGGAAAGTACCTCCGCAAGAATTCTCTCTTGAACACAGCCCAAGTGATTGCAATACCTGCAGCTTGCAGTTCGTCCCTACTAGCCATCCACCAATCATCAGCTTCTTCAGACAGCATGTGAGTCCCATATCTCACCTTCAGATTTTCGTCACAATCAATCACCCGGAAGATCCTTTCAATTTCCTTCAGCCACTTCTGGGCGCCTTCGGGATCGTGAGTGCCTTTGAACAACGGAGGGTTGTTCCTCTGAAAACTATTCAGCTGCCTGTCAGCACCAATTCCAGCTCCATTGGCATTCCCTCCCAACACACCAGCAATCATACTGAGAGCCTCAACAATCGCGTCGTCGTTCCTTCCTCCTCTTCCGGCCATTGTTCTGCTAAATATCAAACAATATTTATTAGAACAAGAAGTATCGACAGTGTCAATCTTACACTAATCGCATACGAGGGGTCAACCGACACTAAGACTCTGACTCAAACGACCGACTATGCTCTGATACCACTATTGTAACACCCTTCTAATACCCCGCATAAATAATAAACAATAATCAGAGTAAACATGAAAAAGGGCATTACAACTTCCAAATAATTAGACAATAATACTCATGTCATGCCATAAAAGAGAACGTCAACCAAATTTATTCAGATCATCATGTTTAACACAGCGGAATTATCTTTAACATCTGAATAACAAACAGCCAAGTCACAGACTTAAAACATCAACATAAAAATCCATCCAAAATAAAAAGAGTTTAACAAGTAACTCTAAACGACGCCCTCAGTGTTACACGACCAGAGCATGACACAGACCCAACTGACTCTAATGAACTACTTGACGAGCTAATCCTCACCAAGTACGAGAGCTACTCCTCAATCTGAAAAATAACAACAGTAAGGGTGAGTCTCATTCACATTTAACTAATGTTATAAGATATAGATAATAAAATATCATTTCACATGCCATTCACCCAATCCCAGTTATGATCAGATTCGAACCATACAATCAGTAAGCAAACAACCGAATTAACACATATTATAACATTGGACATTCTTCCATTCATGTTATAATAGCAAAACAGCCTAATGCAATGCAACTACATGCATGTGGTACCAAAATCTGGGATAACCCAACTCACCGACCCACCATCGTCAAGGATACGGTAACACCCACTCACTAATTCCACACAATGGGAATTAGCTACCACTGATCCACCATCGTCAAGGACCAGCCACATAATGATTATGAATGCATGCATCAACCATAACATGCTCATCACCCACATAAATCGATCAATGTCATAATCATCAATAAAACACATATCTCATACCAACAATACATGTATAATAAACACCAGTTATACCCACAACATCATACAGGTAAGACATTCATTAGTGTACCTATAAACATATCCCGCCACAAACAAATAAGATCGGGTGTTTTTAAAATAATTCAAGCCACAACTCAAAACACCATTTGAGTATATAAATTATTAGATTAGCTTCACTGTACTCGAAACGGCACCAAAATCCGGTTTACGGTTTAAAAGTTACACATTTTTAAACTTGTCAAAACGACCTGTCGCAACAACTAACAGCACGCGGCACCACACACATTCGCGACTCGGAACGAATCGGAACTACGCCTTCGCGGCGCAAACAAGGTTTCGCGGCGCGGAACGAGAAGGAACTACGCCTTCGCGGCGCGGCCATACGCTCGCGGCGCGTACTAAACACAACAAAACTTCCTGGCCTTCTGCCAAGCAGTTCGCGGCGCCAACTCCTGGACGCGGCGCGAACTGGCGATTTCCAGAACTCCGAATAGCAGAAAACAGCCTGCGATTTCGTCCCTCTTTCACCGAATCACTACCAAACCAATCTCATCCCAACCAGGTTTCGCATACAGTGAAATAACACATATTATGACACATTTATAATACATTCAACCATCCAATTATCACCAATACATGATCAATATAATCAATATGCATCAATCCTCCCAAAACCTAACACTTCTATAACCTAAGCACAACCCAATTGATACGAATAACACGATCAAATTCTATCATACTACCTATAATCCCATAATAGAAGATAAACGGAAGAGTCCCCCCTTACCTGAAGGTTGATTCTTCGCTCTTCCTCGGTTCGCACTTCTCTGCTCCTCTTCTCTTTTCACGTTCAGACTCTTCTCTTCTCCTTAGTTCTATTCCTCTTTCCCACAATTCCTCTATTTTGTGGAAAATAAAATAAAACTGTTTTAATTAGTAATAGGGCCTACCAATACACCCCCCCTCTTTACTAAAAGCGACACTGGCCCATCCGTCTCATTATTCCCATTTTTCTCAGTTAACTCAAATAATTCTAATATTTAATCCAAAAATTAATTAAGTTAAATAAAGAATTTTATGGGGTGTTACATCCATCACATTCAGGAGCAAGGTATTTTCTATCCATTGTAGATGATTATTCCAGAAAATTATGGGTATTCATCCAGAAGACTAAGGATGAAACTTTTGAGAATTTCAAAAGTTGGAAGACTCTGGTTGAAAATCAGACTGGCAAAAAGGTCAAGAGGTTGAGAACCGACAATGGCCTTGAATTTTGCAATAAGGCATTCGACAGTTCTTGTGCTGCCTCTGGTATTGCAAGGCATATAACTACTGCAGGTACTCCATAGCAAAATGGTTTGGCTGAAAGGTTTAATCGAACTATTTTGGAGAGAGTCAGATGCGTGTTGACTAGTGCGGGGTTAACGAAGGTGTTCTGGGCTGAGGCTGTTTCGACAGCAACATATCTGATAAACAGATGTCCTTCGACAGCGTTAGATATGAAGACACCTGAAGAAGTTTGGTCGGGACATCCACCAGATCTCGACAAACTGAGAGTATTTGGATGCATAGCCTATGCTCACATTAGGCAAGACAAGGTCGAACCTAGAGCTCTGAAATGCATGTTCATGGGATACCCCGAAGGAGTCAAAGCTTATAGGCTATGGTGCCTAGAGCCAGGTCACAGGAGGTGTATCACTAGTCGAGATGTAGTTTTCAATGAAGCTGAAATGGCTTTTAAGAAAACTGATGATGTTGGTCGAAGTACAGAAACATCTGACGAAGAGCTGGAACAGGTAGAGATTCCTGTTGAGGTGGAGCATGTTGATGCTGAATTGCATATCCCAGATGAAGTCGAAGAAGAAGCAGAAGATGCTGAAGTTGAGGAAACTGACGATGACTACCTATTGTCGAGAGATAGGTCGAGAAGAGTCATCAAGCCACCTCAGAGACTTGGATATGCAAATCTTATAGCTTATGCCTTAATCTCTGCAAGTGAGGTTCTAGACGAAGAACCTAAAGACTATAAGGAAGTTATGAGGAGTCGAAATAAGAATGAATGGCTGAAGGCCATGGATGATGAGATGAAATCTCTTCATGATAATCATACTTGGGAACTGATCAAGAAACCTGCTGGGGCAAGGTTAGTCAGCTGTAAATGGATTTTCAAAGTTAAGGAAGGAATTGAAGGAGTGACGCCGAAAAGATACAAGGCAAGGTTAGTTGCAAGGGGTTTCACTCAGAAAGAAGGTGTCAACTTCAATGATGTGTTTTCTCCTGTTGTGAAGCATAGGTTCATTCGAATGTTGCTTGCCATGGTGACACAGTTCGATCTTGAACTAGAACAGATGGATGTGAAGACTGCGTTCTTGTATGGTGATCTAGATGAAACGATCCTGATGAGGCAACCTGAAGGGTATGTCGAAAAGGGGAAGGAAGATTATGTGTGCAAGTTAAAGAGATCTTTGTATGAGCTGAAACAATCTCCTCGACAGTGGAATAGGAGATTCGACAAGTTCATGGCACACATAAGTTTCATTAGAAGTCAGTTCGACCACTGCGTTTACTTCAGATTTCGACCTGGTAATTCATTTGTTATTTTGTTGCTTTATGTGGATGATATTCTCATAGCAAGCAACAATGTTGAAGATGTGACGAGGGTGAAGGCTGATCTTAATAAGGAGTTTGATATGAAGGATCTGGGAGCTGCTTCCAGGATTCTTGGAATTGACATTCAAAGAGATAGAAAGAAGTCGAAGTTATGCTTATCTCAAGAGGCATATCTACGAAAGATTCTCGAAAAGTTTGGTATGTCGAATTCGAAGCCAATTGTGACTCCAACAAACCCTCAATTCAAGCTGAGTATTGATCAGTGTCCCAGTACTCATGTCGAAAGAGCCTATATGAATAGCATCCCATATGCTAATATAGTTGGTTCTTTGATGTATGTTATGGTCTGTACTAGACCCGACATAGCATATGCAGTAAGTCTTGTAAGCAGGTACATGGCGAACCCTGGAAAGGCTCACTGGCAAGCATTGAAGTGGATTTTAAGGTACATAAATGGGTCTCTGAATAGAGTCCTAATTTATGGTGGAGCCTTGGGTGAAGATAGTAAAGCAGTAATAGAAGGATATGTCGACTCTGATTATGCAGGTTGTATGGATTCCAGAAAATCTATTTCTGGATATGTTTTCACTATGTTTGGCACTGCAATTAGTTGGAAAGCAACATTTCAGAAGGTTGTTGCTCTATCAACCACTGAAGTGGAGTATATTGCCCTAACTGAAGCTGTGAAAGAAGCATTGTGGCTTGAAGGTTTTGCGAAGGAGCTGAAACTTCAAGGTCGAGGTTTCACTGTTAAATGTGATAGTCAAAGTGCAATACACCTGTCGAAGAATTCAACCTATCATGAGCGAACTAAGCACATTGATGTGAGGCTGCATTTCGTCAGAGGAGTAATCGAGCGTGGAGAAGTCCAAGTGCTGAAGGTTTCGACTGAAGACAATGCTGCTGATATGATCACCAAGACATTGTCGAGATGCAAGTTTTTCAACTGTATGCAGTTGATAAAGCTGCATGAAGAAAGCTAGTCTGTTCCTTGACGTTGTAGAGTTAGGTCCAAGGTGGAGATTTGTGAGATATTGGATCGAACTCTAGTATTGTCGAAGGGTAGCTTCTTGGTTCGACAGTTCGACAGAGTTAAGCATGAAGTCGAAGGATTGTTCACATGCTGGTGTCGAAGTGTGCATGCTGTAGTCGAAGATGGGTCTAGCATGCAGATGTCGAAGATGCTAGGGCTGTTAGCATGTTAAATTAGGTTTTAGTGTTTAAACCCTAATTTGTTAAGTTAGCTTGTTTATTAAGTTGGCTTGTGTAATGGGCCTTGCTGAAAAAGCCCATTAGTTAGTATGTTAGGTCTTATTATAAATAGCATACTAGTCTCTCATCATTGCTAAGCTGCAAATCCTAATTTAGGGTGAGAGAGGTTATTTGTTATTCTTGTAAACTTGTAATCTTGTTTTAAGAGAAAGTAAAAGAATAGCAGTTATAACCAATTCTTGTGTTCCTCTTCTTCCTTGTCCTTTATTCTTCCATTGTATTATACTTTGTTCTTGGTATTGAATTCACAACAGTTGGACTAGGCATCTTTGTGAGAGACACACCACTTGTTCACCTAAAACCTTAAAACCTTAAGGTGATAAGTGAGTGAATTCTCCCACTTATAAATGTTCAAGTCACCACATTTCTATCCAATGTGGACTATTTCTTCACTTACTCACATTTGCATTATTATTCTAACAGATTTTTCTTTAGCCATTGGATAGCTCATATAACAACTATGCACTCAACATAAAAAGAAGAGGGACCGATGATACTTCAAAAGAAAGCAAATACAAAAACTCCAAAATTATCACGAGCGATCCCTCTACAACCAGCCTTGTCATTACCTGGGGAGAAAGCTTCATCACAGTTAAATTTAAGCCAACCTTGAGGAGGAGGTTACTAAATGATCTCTTTGATGGAGGGAGCACGAGGCAGCCAAAGGGAGGTATCAAAGGCTTTAAGCAGAAGGAAGTCATCCATGGAAGATGTGGCACAAAGATTATCGTTGTTTCTAGCGTGAGACATTTGAGCCTCAATGCTTGAAAATTGCAATAATACTAATTATAGTATGAGTTTTGTTTATAAATCTAGAGGCATTCCTAGCATTCCAAATGCCATTTAAAATGTAAACAATGCTAGAGTGATGATTAAGGAGCATTGAGGAGAACCATTACCAATCTTCCATAAATTCTCTAAGTTGGTCGGAGAGTGATTATCATTAATATTCCTACATAACCAGAACCAAAGGCGTCTTGCATAGTTGCAAGCGAAGAAAATGTGTTCCAGAATTTCAAAACTGGATATGCTCAGAGAACAAACAGAGGCTATGTTACACCCTCTATACATAAGTTGATCATCAATATGGAGTTTCCCAAGCATTAATTTCTAGACAGTCATAGCTTTAGATGGAAGGTTGTCATTGTTCCAAGGCAGCAAGTTTGAAGGAATGGATTTGATTAAGTAATCCTCTTTCAGACATAGGGGTTCTAAAGAATCATGAGGCCAACTTAACTGATTATTGACATCTCTGTTTGAAAAACATGCCAGAGAAATTTGTGGTTGCACAATTGGTGTGGGAAAACTCTAGTTAATCTTATGCAAATTCTTTCAAATATGCATGGTAATTTGAAGGCCAAGTTGCATGACATCATTGAGGGAAATTTTATAATTCTTCCTCAATATTTGGTGCTCATGTGTCTTGCTGCGCCTCGACTCACAATTGGGGTGTTCATCAACGATAAAGGAAGATAGGAAAGTTTGGAAGCTAACTATTAGTAATGGTTAAATTTCTGTTAAAACTACCTTTACTCATCTCTCCTGCTCTCATCAAGCCATTGCATGCAGGTATGACTATCTTGAACTCATCAATCCCACTGTTAAATTCAATCTTGTTTTGGAGATTAAGTTATGGAAAACTGTGTCAATAGATGATAATTTATGTTTAAGGGGCCTTCAATTGCCCTCCTGCTACAACCCGTGTTTAAGTAATGAGATTGCATCATTTATTATTTTAAAGTTGGACAGAGGTCCACCAATTAGTTGCTTGGAGGACTGTTGGAAGGTCATTGACAGTAAGGGCTCTATACCATGCAAAGTTGTTATCATTGTTAGTGAGCAAGTTGGACAAAGGTCCACCAATTAGTTTCTTAGAGACTACTCTATTCAAGCGCCGCAACAAATTCATTTTTTTGACAACTCCCACTTACATGGAGAGAAATACTTGCATGGAAACAATCTAAATCTATATTCTTAAGAACAACCAATAAAAATAGAGAATAATTTTAATTTATTTTAATTTTGTTTTGGGTTAAATAAGTTTTTAGTCCCTATAAATATGACAACTTTTAATTTTAGTCCCTGCAAAAATTTTCTTCAAACAATGGTCCTCGCAATATTTTCCGTCCCTATTTTTAGTCCCTCCCGTTAAATTTTACTAACGGAGGTTTACGTGACACGCCACGTGTAACGCCACGTCAATTAAAGTAAATACTAATTAAAAATAGATAGATTGCGGTGGTTTTAAACCCCCTTTAAATAACTTAAAAAACCAGAAATTTACATGAGCAATTAATCAAACTGTTGGTAGGGAAATCTTTGTTACCCTCATTCTTCACATTATCAAACCTACAAACCTTGATTACACTCTCTCAATCCTCTTTGCATCTTCTATATACCATGAGATAAGAATGTTAATAATATCTAAACCATATTTAACAACCTCTATTACATATACTAAAGCAAAAATCCATTAAACATAGAAAACCTTCCACCATTGCCGCATCTACAGCAACCACCACCACGACACAGCCACTGAACAATGAACCACGAGTACTACCTCCACGAATGAATATGAGGGTCTACTTGATGTTCGTCTTAAGGCATGTTATTCTGGGTGTCTTGGTATATGTCTTGTTCATTATGATTCTTGATTTATATTACATTAGCTTCTTGAGAATAGAAGTGATGACGATTTAATTCTCGTTTGATTGCAGGGTTATTTTTTATGATTGTTACTTGGTTTTCATATACATAAATAAATATGGTTGGCATTGGTATAAATTGATCTTATATTAATTTGTTAATGTACTTGATTACATAGTGATGGAAATTATGGAACTCTATTATATCAGTGAAAGCTTATTTATCATGAATTTGTTTTCATTGGTGTTTCTATTAACACCTGCATGGTACGTTCATTCATTTATAGTCTCTATTTTGCAATTGATGATGTATTAGGGACAGAGTAATGATTAATTAATAGTTTGAAATTAGTTAGATAGTAACTTTTTCATGATCCAGTTAACTTAATTGTTTTATTTTATTTTATGGTTTTTTGCTTTAATATATGCAATAGAGGTTTCAATTGAATACATCTTATTGAATTATGTAAGTAATTAACAGTGTCAACAATGAGCCAAATTAGTGTCTTCCTGAACATTATTCCTCTTAAGTTAATATAAAGTTAGAGAGGCCATATTAAATTCAATGGGTTTATACATTACTTTAATTCACGAACTGCATCATCTAATGCATGCATCGATGACAAAACTCATTGAGCTGCAATTAAATCCCAAATCATACCACATTAGCCATCATGCAACTATGGGCACTACTCAATTATAACTAAAATTTAAAAACCTTGAATTTGAAAAATACATACAACAGGTCCCATGGATTAAGGATTGGGTA
The DNA here is from genome assembly GCF_029867415.1 of Vicia villosa. Classification (NCBI taxonomy): domain Eukaryota; kingdom Viridiplantae; phylum Streptophyta; class Magnoliopsida; order Fabales; family Fabaceae; genus Vicia; species Vicia villosa. The sequence goes on along the minus strand of NW_026705408.1, from coordinate 456,565 downwards.
CACCTTCAAAAAGATTCCTGAAGTGCAGGAATGCTTCTGGTGTGATTTGTCAGTAAAGTATGATGCTGAAAATTGGGAGCTATTAATATAAATATCTCAATGATTAGGAGTGATAGTCTAAAATCTAAAATTTGAAGTAGAACATATTGCATAAAATATAGTAGAAAATCTATTAATTGTATTTACTTTCTTACATTTGTTTTTTGGTTTAGAAAATAAAGTGAAGAAGACATTTCTTATATAAAAAGGAAATAGACTATTAATAGATGATTTTGTAAATTATTTGGAAGGATAATGACTGGAGAAAGATAAAATAATATTTGATTACTATATATCACATTTGTATTTAGATCAAATTTTCAAAATAAGAAGATTAAAAAAAAGTTACGGTTCTTTTTACTGTTCTTTATATGTGATTGTTTTTTCAAGTTATTTTAAGGGGGTTTAAACCCCCCGCAATATGTCATTTTTCTTTAGAATTGACTTGAACTGACGTGGCATGACACATGGCATGACATGTAAGCCTCCGTTAGTGAAATTTAACGGTAGGGACCAAAAATAGAGACGGAAAATATTGCGAGGACCATTGTTTGAAGGAAAATTTTGTAGGGACTAAAATTGAAAGTTGCAATATTTATAGGACCCCTAACATATTTAACCCTTTTGTTTTTAATTGAATTTATGAGGTGGTTGAAATTATGAAAAAGAAAGAAAATTATGTATTTATTTTTTAATTAATTCAAATTTTATGATTGGTTGTGTATAAAAGAATTATATATATATATATATATATATATATATATATATATATATATATATATATATATATATATATATATATATATATATATATATATATATATATAGGAGGGAAGTAAGTTATTATAACTTAATCCACATCTTGACCATTAATTCTTATTAATCTAATCGTTAAAAATGATAAAGAATAAGAATAAATTATCAAAATATAGAATAAGTTATAATAACTTACTCATGGAGTAAATATATCCCTTTATATATATATATATATATATATATATATATATATATATATATATATATATATATATATATATATATATATATAAAAGAATTTTCTTACATGGAAAAAAATTATTTTTTAAATAAACTCATTAATCAACTATAGGAATGATATACATACTAATGTATCTATAAACTTCAATAAAAACAAAGTCTTTCTAATTTTAAAATTTATTAGATTTGAGATTTTAACTTTAATCCCTTCATTTTTATATCCACTTTTCTTTTCGATCATGGACTCAAACCCTCTTTTAATTAAAAAAATTCCATTATCCAACATGAAAAAAAACGATAATGAAGGTAGGTCAGACCGTGAGTATCGTATATCTCTGTTCTGGTATAATCTTGGTGAACAAGAAAAATAAAATTTCAAAATTTGTATCAGCAGCATAACATGTCATGGGTTTTTCTCACCAAAAACCCTTTCCACCGTTTTATTCTCAAAACTTAAAATCTAGAATATTAATTAATTACCAATAGCCATGACTGTTTCAAGATTTTTACACTTTTCTTCCAAACACCGTTCCACCCGTGAAGCTCTCGCTCTTCTTCTTCCCAGGTCACTCTCTAAACCCCAAATTTTCACTCTTTTTCAATTTATTTTCCAATTTCATGCGACTCATGTGTAGTTATTGTTATTTTTTTGTTGTTGTTATAGGCGTGTTCCCTCCAACAAAACTCAATCTGTTAGATATTCAAATTCTACAAAACGTGATAAACCAAGACATGATCTTCATCCTGTATTTCCTTCACAATCTGAGGGTTCTCGCTCCTCCTCCTCCTGGGGAGCTAAAACTGTTGTATGTTACCTTTTCCGTTAATTTCCTGTTTTTTTTTTGTTCTTTCATTATTATCATTACTATGCAGGGATTGTATGATTGTGAATCTTGTTTCAAGTGGATTAGAATTCAATGTAACAGTGCTACTCTTGATTTTTTTTCCCTGTAGGCAGCTGTTGCTCTAGGGTTTGCCGGGATTGCGGCTTTTTTTCATTATAATGATGAGAGGAGAGTTGTTCCAAAAGGTATTTCCAAGTTTTTTCAATTTTTTCTTTTTTTTTAATTTCGCCATAAGCCTGTATGAGTTGCAATGTCGTTAATCGTTATCCCCGTAGAGCTGAAGAAGAGTCAAACAGTTAGAGGTAGAGGAAGACCTAGAAAAACTATAACAGAAGTTATTAATAAAGATTTTGAGATTAACGATTTGAATAGAAGTATGGTCTTAGATATAACATTATGGCAGAAGTTAATTCATGTAGCCGACTCTACTTAGTGGGATAAGGCTGAATTGTTGTTGTAACATAATTGTTTTTGGTTTCTATGACTCTGTTAATTACATTTATACAAGTGTGCCAGCTTCCAAAACATATGACAAACATGAAACTTTCACATTACATTAAAATCGGATAGCAATCACTCTCTACAACTGAGGAGCTATATATATTCTGCTCATTTTGTCACACAATATTTTGTACATTAGGTTTTGGATCATAGTAATGTACCTAACCTATTCAAGTCACTTTTAGTGCCATTTCATGGGTACTCATGCCAGCTTGTAAAATATATTTAGGGAGGGGTTCTGCTAAAATACTCGACTAGGCAAAATACATTCAGTAAGATTTAGGTGCTCTATTTTTCTTAGTTTTATCCAACTTAGTTACTTGCTGTTAATTACTCGCTGTTAATGAAACTTAATCTCTCAAAAATAGTGTTTTTCTTTGGTCTTCATTTGTCTCAAGCCGGTTCTCAGTGAGCTGCATATACTTTGATGACTATATCTAGATATCTAGTATACCTAGAAGGCTAGAGCAAACAATCAGAGGAGAATGGTAGGTTCATATCCTAATATGTTGCAAATTCACTATCAGATACTTCCTATAAATTGAGCTGTATAACTAAATATACGCACATGAAGTGTTGCCGAGATAATTGAGGATCCGTTTTTGTATTGTATCCCTAATATCGTATTTCTTTTAATGGTTCTACTGTTTTACCAAGTAGCCATTTGTTGGCACTAAAGTCAGAGCTAGGGATAGATCCTAGTTCTATTGCTTTATGATTTGGGTGGAGTTGAATTATACTAACTAAAATGACCTGACTTGCAAAAGTAAGGCATGCAGTTGAAATGGTCAAGCCAATACTTTGTAATAACCACATAAGTTCTGTCATTATTCTAATCCATGGTTATATTTACGGAATCATTTGTGACCTTGGGGTGAAATAGAACCTTTTCATTTTGTAGTTCTAATTTTCCAGTTTTAGATATCAAACCATGGCGAGTTACTTGATTTGATAAGTGTAATTGCATTATAAGTTGTTTTTATGTCTGTTGTCTTAGTTACTTTGTTTGTTGGATCCAGGCGATCAGCGGGATAGCTGCAGTAGAAATATAGTCAGTGGACCTATAATTGGTGGTCCTTTTACTCTGGTTAATAAAGAAAAACAGACGGTTACAGAACGCAATTTTCTTGGTAATTGGATCCTCCTGTACTTTGGCTATACCTCATCTCCTGATATTGGGCCAGAACAAGTTCACCTTATGGCAAAGGCAATTGATACCTTAGGTTTGACACTTCTATCTCTGCTTACTTTATTATGTTTATTTTCTGATAAACCTTAACAGAATGCGTTTATTATGATCCAGAATCAAAACAGAATCTTAAAATTCTGCCAGTATTTGTTACCATTGATCCTCAACGTGATACTCCCTCACAACTCCGTGCATACCTTGAAGGTTAGATTGTCTCATTGACAAAAATATTGTGATTTGTAATTACTGAAACTTTTGGATTTAGTAAATTATGTTCTATTTTATATTCAAAGACAACATGCGTCCTTTTAACTTTCGTTGTCTCTTTTTCCCTTTAATGTACATGTACTACAGAGTTTAGCTCAAGAATCGTAGGATTAACTGGAACAGTTGCAGCTATTAGGAAGATGGCACAAGAGTATCGTGTGTATTTTAAAAAGGTAGAAGAGGATGGAACTGATTATCTTGTTGACAGTTCCCATAACATGTAAGCCATTATTCTGCTCTCATGCATTTCCTTATGAAATTCTGTATGATTACACTTAACATAGATATAAGTGTTAAAACAATCAGGTATTTGTTGAACCCTGACATGGAAGTTGTGAGATGCTTCGGAGTCGAGTATAACGCTGAGCAGTTGTCAGAAGCTATATGGAAAGAGCTGAACAAAACACCCTTGTGATACTTTAGAGTAGGAATTTTGTGCTTTAATTCACTACTGTTTCTAAGAGCCAACATTTTTCTGTTGTTGCATAAAAAGAATCTTATTTTTCATTTCTAAAGGCTGGGATGTTTATATTAAGGGATGTCAATTCTTTCGACAAATTAGTTATTAGAGTACTGATTTTAACTACAACAAGTTATTACTGTGATACTTATAATAATAAACACATTTACTAAACAATGTGGAAGAATGCTTAAAAAGAGTTTTGATAGATTGAATCTGTTGTACATTTGAAAATCGAAACGGTCTTCAAATTAAATGTCATGCCACAGCTAACTATTGCATACCCAAATACAACAAAATCACAAATTCAATTCAAATGAGCAGTCTCTCTCTCTATGACGATTGACGAGGGGGTGTTTAGAGTTCTCCTTGAAGTGCTGAAAATGATGTTTCAGAGTTGTGTCTACCAAATGTCTGAAATACAAATAACAACTTGTTATCTATTTACCAAATGAAACAATAGAGAAAGTAAAATCAAAGTTAAGTAGCTTGACAAGATCAATGATACTATGAGACTAATTTCTCTAGATTGATGAAGCAAAATGTTTAATTGTTTATAGGTTTGCAACTAAATGCACCAACCTAATTCACTGAAATTATTCAAAAGTCAAAACATTAATGGACATGTAAACATTTGATTTTATTTACCCGAACTATTCTAAAAATTTATTGTAGCCAAAATAGTAACAGATCAAGGAAATTGTAGTCATGGAAAAACAAAGCAAGTTAACATGTGCTGAATTGTTGATACCGGACATTTGAAAACTTATGTCAAGGAATCCATGGAATGCCACAAAAGTATTCAATTTAGAGTACTTGTGATTTGTTAATTAAAAAATGCCAAGATTGTGAATTATAAAACAAAATTTCAACATTTAAAGGTTGCAACAGAAAAATTGTTGGTGATGAGACAATTTATTCACAAAAGAAAAATTACTTACTTGTAACAACTACTCATCCGACTCAAATATTGTTCACATTTGGTTCTTTCGAATATACAGAGGACATATTGCACACTCTTTCACAATTACGTTTAATTGATAATCTGAGGGCCTAACATAATCATCACCTAGGATCTCAAAAGTGAAACTTTGGGCATGAATGAGCTTGTTGCAAATGGTTGCTCGGTCTAATTCATATTTCCATAGGAATGTGTGATCTCGGATGATAAATCTATCTCCCAGCATCCAATTCATATCGTCATGAAAAACGAATGGCTTACCATCTGATATAAAGCTTAATTTGTATGTAATGCTACTACCTCTTCTTGAGTCATCCATATCTTCACCTCCTAAAACAACACACAGAGCAAAACCAATGAGCCTGTTTTCACTGCACACATATTCATCATTATTTTTCACAGTTATTGAATGCCCGTGGCAACGGTGAAGGAACCAATCTGGAACTCTACTCCCCGGAAAACAAAAGACCGCTGACAGATATGCATTATCAGTGATCTTAATACATGCTTTGTTTACTATATAATTCCAAGAAAATGCATCTAACTCTTCACTGTTGGTGAGAAGAAATTCGTAGGAACCATCCATTTTGTCATTGGAATCAGACATGAGTGCCAACAATGAATTTCGCACCACTTTCTTAATGGATGTGCAATCAAATGCCAACAACTGAATTAGATTCTGTGGAAGCTTTGGAATACATTCAAGGCTTTTGCAATCACTTAAATTAAGTGATTTCAAACTTGAGAGATGAACCATACTCTCAGGAAGATTCACAATTCTGCTTCCTTGAAGTGAAATTTTAGTCAAGAATGACATACGACCAATGTCACTTGGGATTTCTGGAAAAATCCTAAGCATTGAGCAACCCGAAAAATCAAGTTCTGTCAACTTCAATTTGAAAATGCTGCTTGGAAAAGTTTCAAGTGATTTACAGTAGGTAATGTCTAACTTAACAAGTTTGCTGAGATTTCCAATGGAAGATGGAATAGTCTTAAGCTTTTTGCAACCTCGCAAACTCAATTCTTCAAGCCCGACCAAACGGTGTAGCGATGAAGGTAGTTCCTTTATTGCTGTTTTTTCTAAGTTGAGCACTTTTAGATTTTCTATAATCTCCTTGATTTCAGGTAACTCTTCCAACTTTAAACAATCACTGAGACAAAGTCTTGTTAGAAACTTCAAATTTATAAGTTCAGCTGGTAGGCATGTTAGGGACTCACATTCCGAAAGATCTAACAAACAAAGCTCACTGATACTTGAAAACATATCTGAATCCATATCCCCAATCCAGTCGCCTCCCTCAAAATTTGACTCATAGGAATTAACAATACTGTATGTTTGAACCACATCCGTTGTTCCGGTGATTAGAATTGTTTCAAGGTTGCGACAACCATGCAGAGCAACTAATCCGGTTGATCTTGATAGAATATTACTACGAATACTTAAACTCTTGAGTGATGTACATCCATCTACACATAACCGGTTAAGTTTGTGGAGGAAGTTAGAGGAGTACACTTTTTTCAAACTTACACAGCCACTGAGAATTATTTCTTCAATATTTGGAAACAAAGACAGGTCTGGTACTCCAATCATCTTCTGAGAACAGCTAAGGTTAAGTCTCTTCAAATTTGGTAAAGTCTAGAAAAAAAGAATAAGTCACCAACTATGAACTTGAACCCATTCAAAAAGTTGAATTGATTAATAAGAAAAAAAATTAACTGACATATAATTGACATATATTGATGGTATAATTCTTTTTATACTTAATGATGCATACCAATTAAATTTTTTAATATAAAGTAATTAAACACTTCAGTTACAATGTAAGTAATTTCTATTAAATCATAATGAAAAAATTAAATTGTTTTTAATTGTCAATTATAATATTGTTAAGAATAAGTTATATAGCCATTAGATACATTAGACTATATATCTATTAGATACATCTTTTGTTCAATGAATCTAAAAAATTAAATTTTTGCTTATAATAAGGAATAGAGGGAGTATAATAGATATTTTTAAGTTATAGTAATGTAAGAATAATTAAATTATTTTAAAAGTTATATATATGATTCAATATATAATATTTTTAAAATATAATTTATCATCAAAGTACAAAACACACAATATAAATCTTGAAACAAAATACCTGATCTCTCTTCCATAGTTGTTCAAGATCGCTTGAATGCATATCAAGTGCAACAAGATTATTTGGGCAAAAATCTTGCGGCAAAGATCTTTGAGGGAAACCAACCCAACCAAGAAATTTTAGATTATCTGGAAAACTATTAAGAAATGTATGAAATGTCACATTTGAGTAACTTTCAAACCAATAAGAATTATAGAACTTAATCATTCTGAGATTATGCATTTTCTTAAAAGTTTTGGCATGTAACTGAACTTCGTTTATTTTGCTTAAGTCCAATGCTATGCTCTGGATTGCATCTGTTCCCTGTCCCTAAACGCCAACAATGAAAATTATTAAAGATAAATAAACAGTAAAAAAGATTCCGTGAAATGTACTACTTTCTCTTGTCTTAAATATAAGCAAAAATTAAATAAATAAAAAATTAACGTAATTAGTTAAAAATTCTGATCAAATATATTAATCAATTTTAATTTATATTTGAAACTAAAGCTAGTAACTTTTAAGCATTTTGCAATATGTGTAAAATAAAGCTCATGAGAGAGATAGAGTAGATTTGAGGGGCTAACCAACATACCTTGTTCTTTTTTAAAACATTATATATATCTTCAGGTTTGTGCAATCGACTACGTTTTTCCGGATTATTGACACTTTGCTGTCGAACAACTTCATGTCCCATTTCTTGTATTCGATCATGCATCCAAACTCTACCTTCTAAAATAGATATAAGACACCTATCTTGAAGAACATCCATTCCAATACGAGTAGAAAAACCATAACAATCCAGTGTTTGAACCACACATTTCTCGGTTTCTCCTCTACAGAAACAAGCTATATCAAGAAATATATCTTTTTGTTCGTCGTCAAGTCCATCATAGCTCAATTTCAACACATTGAAAATTTTAGGCTCGGGATTCTTTTCAAGCTTTTGCAACTCACTTTCCCATGCTTCCTTTGCTCTACCCTGAAGAAATAGGCCCAAAACTTTAAGAGCTAATGGAACTCCTTTAGCATAATTTAATACCTTTTTTGTTAAACTCGCATAAGTTTCTATTGGTTCTTTTTGTTTAAAGGCATTTAAACAGAAGAGTTGTAGAGAATCTTTTTCGTTCATCTCAACTACGTGATACATTTCATCAACATTGGCATTCTTAAGTACTTGTTTGTCTCTACTAGTCACAATAATTCTACTCCCGTGGACAAAATTACTACATGTCCCAATTAAATCAATAAATTGATCAGAATCTTTGACATCATCAAAAACAAGAAGAACCTTTGTCTGTTTGAATCTAGAGGAAGTAATGTCTTGTTTATCAAGAAGGTGTGATAAGTATTTGCTTTTAACATTGTCTACTCCATATTTTTCTATTTCCTGTTGAACGTTTTTTACTATGCCTCTAGAATTAAAATGAGTTGCGAGTTTTTCATAAATTGCACCGGCAATTTCAGTTTTTCCTATCCCTCCCATACCCCATATTCCTATAATATGGACAGCCGATGACTCGAGGTGCAACAAGTTTTGGATTTGTTCAATATGCTTGTCAATTCCAATCTTTCCTTCATGATTATATAAGCCACAAGGACTCAACTTTTTCAGAATATCTTTCACAATCTCTTCAACAAGTGTGCTATCTGGCCTGGAGAATAATGCAAAAATTTAAAGCATTATTCTCATCTTCATACAAACTAAATGAAAAGAAACTTGAGTATGAACCCAAACACCCGCATAAAACTTGAGTATATATATATATCAGAACTACTACATATATAATAACGAGAAGAGCATGTAAATAAATTAGAGACCTGATTTTCTGTGAATCCCAGCCAGAGAGTTTAGCTACTTGGGTTAGAGCAGCCTTCCATGCGTCCACTTTGTCGCCTAATGGCAGATGTTTAACAAAATCGTCAGCATAACTCTTTTTCTGATGCCTAACATTTGACGGATCCACCCTATAGAAGACAGGTATCACTTCCCTTCCATATCTCTCCTTACATTCGAGTATCTTTGTGAGTTCATCTAAGCACCACGTAGAAGAAGCATAGTGTTTTGACAAAATAACCACATAAATAGCTGATTCTTCTATTGCTTTGCACAGTGCTGGAGAAATTTCTTCGCCCCTGACAAGTCTATTATCAATGAATGTTTCAATCCTTTGCCTACACAATTCTGCATGAAGATGACTGGTGAAGTTGTCACGAGTGTCCTCTCCTCTAAAGCTGAGGAACACATCGTACTTTGGATGAGACATAGCAATAGAACTATAGCAGAGCTATTGGTACCCGACAACGGATTCTTGGTTTTATTGTGTTGTGTGTCTTTTTCCTTTAGATAGAACAATCATTTATAAAGGCTTGATCATAGCTGAAACTTCCATGTCTTTTCTATATATATTGTTTTCTGCTTGACTTTGAATCAGCTACTGTAAGTCATATAAAAAGCTAGACACGCATTCAATAGATTTGGACCATTTCAAACCATTATTTAAGAAGAAAAATAAAAAACATCAAAATCAATAGGGTTATTGTTTTGGACTATTAGAGTTTGACCGGTTGATAAGGTGAGGAGATATTCCTAATACACCCACCCCCTCACGCCCAGCAATCTTTGGGCATGGGTGTATATTAACGGTGGACGGCCCATGGTCCAATCAATAGGCTCTGATATTATATAAGAGTTTGACCTAACTCATCCTTACAAAACCGGTTGGTAATGTGAGGAGTGTTCCTCAATATATACTCTTTCAATGCTCTATCTCCAACCAATGTGGGAGATCAGGATCTTTCTAATATGGACTAATCACCTACCGACAATATTAGGAAGATCCTAAAGTTCCACATTGGTTGGAGATAGAGCATTGAAAGATTATATATAGAGGGACACTCCTCACCTTACCAACCGGTTTTGTAAGGATGAGTTAGGTCAAACTCTAATAGACAATAATCGGCTATTCCATTTAAAACCATTTCTACTCCTTGACTTTCACATCACAGTTGTACAAAAATATAGGAGCATCGGATCAGTTGATCTCATACTAATAATTAAACAAGTGATCATAACGTGGAGAGCTCAAAAGTAGGAAAAGATGCTTGCACGTCAATATACACTGCTGTTGCATAACAAGAATTTTTCAAGAAATTACTTATTTCCTAAACAATGTGGAAGAATGCTTAAAAAGAGTTTTAATAGATTGAATCTGTTACATAATTTAATCAATTAAAATGTCAAACCACAACTAACTATTGCATACCCAAACATCAATAAATCACACATTCAATTTAAATGAGCAGTCTCTATGACAAGGGGTGATTTGTGTTCTCCTTTAAGTGCGGAAAATGGTGCTTCTGAGTTGTGTCTACCAAATGTCTGAAATACAAATAACAACTTGTTATCCATTTACCAAAATTAATCGATACAGAAAGTAAAATCAAAGTCAACGATATGAGGTTCATTTATAACAACAACAATCATTCGAAAGTCAAAACATTAGTTAACATGTATATTTGGAATATTGGGATTTTATTTAACCAAAAATTTTAAAATTTATGGTATCCAAAATGGTGACAGTTCAAAACATGTGCCAAGGAATCCATGAAATGCCATAAGAAGTATTCAGCTCAGGGTACTTATGATTTGTGAATTGCAAAATTGTGAATTTTACAACAAAATTTCAACATTTAAAGCTTGCAACAGAAAATTATATTGGAGATAAGACAATTTATTCACATAATAAAAATTACTTACTTCCATACAGAGGATGAATTCCACACTCGTTCACCATTATGTTTAATTGACAATCTGAGCGCCTAAAATAATCACCTATGATCTCAAAAGTGAAGTTTTGGGCATGAATGAGGTTGTTGCCAACGCTTGCTCGGTCTAATTGATATTTCCATAAGAATGTGTGATCTCGGATGATACAACTATCTTCTGGCTTCCAATTCAAATCGTCATAAAAAACGAATGACTTATCATCATATAAAAGGCTTAATTTGTATGTAATTCTACTGCCTCTTGTTCTTGTGTCATCACCTCCAAAAACAACACAGAGAGCGAAACCAATGAGCCCATTTTCACTGCACACATATCCATCATTATTTTTCACAGTTATTGAATGTCCCTGGCCTCGGTGAAGGAACCAATCCGGAACTCTACTCCCTGGAAAGCAGAAGAGCGCTGACCGATATCCATCATCAGCGATCTTAATCCATGCTTTGTTTACGATATAACTCCAAGAAGATGCGTCTAACTCTTCACTGTTGGTGAGACGGAATTCGTAGAAATCATCTATTTCGTCATTGTAATCTGACATGAGTTTCAACCATGAATTTGGCACCACTTTCTTAATGGATGTGCAATTTAATGCCAACAACTCATTTAGACATGGTGGAAGCTTTGGAATACATTCAAGGCTTTTGCAATCACTTAAATTAAGTGATTTCAAACTTGAGAGATGAACAATACTCTCAGGAAGATTCACAATTCTGCCTCCTTGAAGTGAAATTTTAGTCAAGAATGACATACGACCAATGTCACTTGGGATTTCTGTAAAAATCCTAAGCATTGAGCAACCAGAAAAATCAAGTTCTGTCAACTTCAATTTGAAAATGCTGCTTGGAAAAGTTTCAAGTGATTTACAGTAGGTAATGTCTAACTTAACAAGTTTGCTTAGACTTCCAATGGAAGATGGAATAGTCTTAAGCTATTTGCAACCTCGCAAACTCAATTCTTCAAGCCCAACCAAACGGTGTAGCGTTGAAGGTAGTTCCTGTATTGCTATTTTTTCTAAGTTGAGCACTTTTAGATTTTCCATAATCTCCTCGATTTCAGGTAACTCTTCCAACTTTAAACAACCACCGAGACAAAGTCTTGTCAGAAACTTCAAATTTATAAGTTCAGCTGGTAGGCATGTTAGGGACTCACATTCCGAAAGATCTAACCTACTGATACTTGGAAACATATCGGAATCTATATCCACATCCCCAATCCAGTCGCCTCCCTCAAAATTTGACTCATAGGAATTAAAACAACTGTATGATTGAACAACATCAGTTGTACTGGTGACTAAAATTGTTTCAAGGTTGTGACAGCCATACAGATGAACTGATCCAGTTGATCTTGATAGAATATTGCTAGGAATACTTAAACTCTTGAGTGATGTACAACCATCTGCATATAACCAGTTAAGTTTGTGGAGGATGCTAGAGGAGTAAACTTGTTCCAAACTTACACAACCACTGAGAATTATTTCTTCAATATTTGGAAACAAAGACAGGTCTGGTATTCCAATCATCTTCTGAGAACAGCTAAGGTTAAGTCTCTTCAAATTTGGTAAAGTCTAGAAAAAAAAGAATAAATCATCAACTATGAACTTGAACCCATTCATAAAGCTGAATAGGTTAATAAGAAAAGTGTACCAAATAACAGTGATGATAAAAAAAAATTGAAGTTTATATAGCAGGACTCAATTCAAGCTCTAGAATGATATGAAGACATGTTCACGAGGGGTGGCAAAACGGGTCCGGCCCGTGGGGAAAGCCCGTTATACCCGCACTTTTTCGCGGGGCGGGGGAGGTTTTAGGCCCGCTCCCTTTAGTATGCCCGCCCCGCCCTGCCCCGTTTTTTTGCGGGCATGAGCTTTTTCATTCAATTTTACTATTTTTAGGCCTAAAAGGTTCAATACCCGCGGGCTTTCCCCGCCCTCACTTTTTTGCGAGGCGGGACAAGGTTTTAGACCCGCACTCTCTAATATGCCCGTCGCGCCCCGTTTTTTCGCGGGCTTTTGCGGGGCGGGTCTAAACGGGGCGGGCATGCCCGTTTGCCACACACACGACTTTTTAAAATCACTTTACTTTTTGTTACAATGTTATAGTTACAAAGATTTCATCGGAGACTAATCTTTGTTGGAAAAATTGTTGAAATACGAGATGAATTATTTCTCTTCTCTTAACTAAATTTCTACTTTAAGAGGTCTAAATTATTACTTTGATCATGGTAAATTATATATATATATATATATATATATATATATATATATATATATATATATATATATATATATATATATATATATATATATATATATATATATATATATATATATATATATATATATATATATATATATATATTAATGAATACTATTAAATTACATGACTATAAATATTAAAGGGTTAAATATGTTTTTGTTCCCTATAATTATCTTAATTTTGGTTCTTAGTCCCTATAAAAAAATATCAGCTTTTAGTCCCTATAAAATTACTTTTGCACTCAGTTTTAATCCATATAGAAGGACTAAAACTGCGTACAAAAGTAATTTATAGAGACTAAAAGTCGATATTTTTTTTATAAGGACCAAAAGCCATTTTTGATAATTTTATAGGGACTACAAACATATTTAATCCAATATTAAATCATTTAATTTTTTGTATACATAATAATTGAAATTAAACGAGCTCCTGCTAGGGGTGGGAATAGGCTGAATCGAGTTAGGTTTTGCCAAGCCTAAGCCTGACCTACTAAAAAATTCAAAGCGTAAGCCTCACCTTTGGCCTACCAAAGGCTTATTTTTCAGCCCCAGCTTAACCTTTTCGAAGACCTTATTAGTCTATTTAAAAAGCCTATATCATTTGAGCATATGTAAATAAACACATCAACTAATGTTTAAATATACTTGAGAATCAAAAGTATAATGAAATTAAATATTTGTTTACATTGATTTATTTGATCTTAGATAATAGCATAAGTTTTGTGAGATTATTAGTTTTGGAGAATTTATGAAAACAACTTATAACATTATTCTTAAGATTTTTTCAACTTATTTTCACAAGTTCTTCAAGATAACTAAACTTTACTTTTGTATTTTATTATAAAGTAGAAAATATAATATAAAAAATAATAATAAATTTATTCATAAAATAGGTTGGCCTGATAGGCTTAAAAGGTTTTTTTCATGGTCTGTGGCCTAGCCTATTTAACTAAATAGGCTTATAAAAAAGCCTAAGCCTTCTCTACTTAAAAAAAAGTCTAGCCTGGCCTTGGCCTGTGTAGGCTAGGCCGTAGACCCCTGTTAGTTAGTCTGGCATATTCTCACTCCTTGCTCCTGCTAAGGAACAAAGGTTCGGGGAATACCGAATTCGATTTCTGGTGGGAACAATACTTGACCAGTGCCATGACCTCTCGGCACGAAATCTGAATTACTACGGCACCATTCCCCTATGAACTAGAGTGCATAAAGTAAAAAATAAAATAAAATAATGGAGATGATAAAACATGGTTGAATTGGTATAAACAAACATTCTATACGTAATTGATAGAGGCGTGCTTGTATTAACGTTTTATAAATCGCGTATCCTCTACGCGCAACTATAAAGATTAATCTCTCGAGTCAGAGATGACCACAATAGATGATAAAACTCTTTCTCAAAAAAATTAACATTGTTGCGTGTCCTGAGTTTCCAAGGACTCTTAGGTTTGTATTAAATTTAACATAATAAAACTTAATCATTTTATTTTAATTTATAATATTTTTAAGTTATAATAATTTATGAATATTTAAATTATTCTAAAAATTATATACAAGATTCAATATAAAATATTTTTTAAATATAATTCTATGATCGAAATATAATTCTATAATCAAAGCACAAAGGCACATAATATAAAGCTTGAAACAAAATACCTTATCTTTCTTCCAAAGTTGTTCAAGATCACTATAAGGCATATCAAGTGCAACAAGATTATCTGGGCAAAAGTCTTGCGGCAGAGATCTTTGAGGGAAACCATCCCAACTAAGAAATTTCAAATTATCCGAAAAACCATTCAAGAATGTATAAAAAGTCACATTTAAGTAACTTTTAAACCTATAAGGATCATAGAACCGGATCATTCTGAGATTAAGCATATTCTTAAAAGTTTCAGAATGTAATTTAACTTTCTTTATTTCGCCTAGGTTCAATAATATACCCTGGATTGCATCTGTTCCCTGTCCGTAAACACCATCAATGAGAATTATTAGAGATGAATAAGCAGTAAAAAGGATTCTATGAAATGTATTACTTTCTTTTTTTTCTTAAATATAAGCAAAAATTGAATAAAAAATTAATGTAGTTATTTAAAACATGATCAAATATATCAACTTAAGCTTTTAAGAATTTTACAAGTGAAAAATAAAACTAGTGAATGAGATAGAGAATGAGTTAGCAAGTTAAATTTGAGGGGCTAAAAATCATACCTTGTTCTTTTTTAAAACATCATATATATCATCAGGTTTGTGCAATCGATTACGTTTTTCCGGATTATTGACACTTTGTTGTCGAATAATTTCATGTCCCATTTCTTGAATTCGATCATGCATCCAAACTTTATCTTCTAAAATAGATATAAGACACCTATCTTGAAGAACATCCATTCCAATACGAGTAGAAAAACCATAACAATCCAATGTTTGAACAATAAGTTTCTCGGTTTCTCCTCTGTAGAAACAAGCTATATCAAGAAATATTTCTTTTTGTTCGTCATCAAGTCCATCAAAACTCAACTTCAAAATACTGAAAATTTTAGGATTGGGAATCTTTTTGAGCTTTTGCAACTCACTTTCCCATGCTTCCTTTGTTCTACCCTGGAGAAATAAGCCCAAAACTTTAAGAGCTAATGGAACTCCTTTAGCATAATTTAATACCTTTTCTGTTAAACTCGCATAAGCTTCTATTGGTTCTCTTTGTTTAAATGCATTTAAACAAAATAGTTGTAGAGAATCTTTATCATCCATCTGAACTACATGATACATTTCATCAACATTAGCATTCTTAAGCACTTGTTTGTCTCTACTTGTCACGATGATTCTACTCCCGTGGCCAAAATTACTACATGTTCCAATCAAATCAATAAATTGATCAGAATCTTTCACATCATCAAAAACAAGAAGAACCTTTGTACGTTTGAGCCTAGGATCAAATAAAAAGTTGAGTCCAGAGGAAGTAATGCCTTGTTGAACTAGAAGGTGTGATAAGTATTTGCTTTTTACATGGTCTACTCCATATATCTTTATTTCCTGTTGAACATTTTTAACTATGCCACTGGAACTAAAATGAGTTGCAAGTTTTTCATAGATTGCACAGGCAATTTCAGTTTTTCCTATCCCTCCCATACCCCATATTCCTATAGTACGAACTGTCGATGACTCGAGGTGCAACAAGGTTTGGATTTGTTCAATATGCTTGTCAATTCCAATATTTCCTTCATGATCATTTGAGATACAACTATTCAATTTTTTCAGAATATCTTTCACAATCTCTTCAACAAGTTTACTATCTGGCCTGAAAAATAATGCAAAAATTTAAAGCATTACTCTCATCTTCATAAAAACTAAATGAAAAGAAATTTGAGGGTGAACCAACACCTGCATAAAACAGTTTCACAACCAAATGATACTAGGATGTAACAACAATTAAAGACAACAAAAAATAAAGGACATAAGATATATTCACATATATAGGTGACATTTAAGGATTCTTCATAAATATTTAAGTTTGTTTAACTTGAATAAAATTAATATATATTATTCATTACAAAACTATAATTTAATTTTTTATATATATAAATTATATATCATAAATTTTTTTATTATTATTGGGAATTAAAAAGTCGACACCTCGAGTTAGGTCTCAACTCCGTCCCTAGTAGTGTTGTATTTTAGAGTCATCATTCAAGGATCAATCCTTGTCCCTTGAGTTATTGTCAAATGGGTACGTCTGAAAACTTAATCAACCACTTATAAAGATGTTTCGTGGTGGAACAGAAATCGTTCGGCGAATGATAAAGTAGTGTTTTGCTACGGTGGATTTGGGCTTCCGGTGTGGTGAGAGGTTGTTGACATGGAAAGTTAACACTCTAACGCGAAATCAGTGAGAAAATAAGAAGTGATGTGAGAATGAAAATGGATTTTGATTACTTGAGAATGACGCATTTTCTCTCTTATATAGTGGGAGAGGCTTTAACCAAAAACATTGAGTGCGACGTGCACCATAATTAGCCGTCAAATTGATATGGATGTCTGGTGAGCCATGATATTCCTGAAGGAGAAATTACCTACTTTAGAGGTAATAGATGAGTCAATGTTTTTCATGATCGCTACCATCGCTTTGCCACTGGGCTGTTTGTCCTGGGCCTTTGTGAGCAACACATAACAGTTGCCCCTATACTTGTTAAAAGGAACAATGATAGCCCTGTATTTGTAGGATTATTTGTGGTGTTTAGAATACTTTGGGCTTGATCAGAGAAGTCCTGTGTGTATTTTTCGGAGAAATTGGAGATCCTTCTCTCATTCTAAAAATAAGGTATTTATAGAGGCACCTTGGATCTAGGCTAGAAAGCTAGAAAGTGGCTTGCCCTAGCTTCATGACTAAGGAATGTGGCCATCAGAGGACTTGATCTTCTATAATAAATAATGCTCATATTTACACCATCATTAATTACTCTCTCTATCTCATTCTTGTGATTTCTCCCCTCTTCACACTCAATTATTCACCACTCTTGTGATTGCTTGTTCCAACACTTATTAATAAAAAAACGTGAGAAGAACGTGTAAATAAATTAATGACCTGATTTTCTGAGAATCCAAGCCAGAGAGATTAGCTACTTGGGTTAGAGCAGCCTTCCATGGGTCCACTTTGTCTCCAAATCGTCGTTGATGTTTAAATAAATCGTCTGCATAACTCTGTCTCTGATGCCTAACATTTGACGGATCCACTTTGTAGAAGACAGGTATCACTTCCCTTCCATATCTCTCCTTACATTCTAGTATCTTTGTGAGTTCATCTAAGCACCAAGTGGAAGAAGCATAGTGTTCCGACAAAATAACCACATAAATCGCTGATGCTTCTATTGCTTTGCACAGTGCTGGTGAAATCTCTTCGCCTCTGTCAAGTTTATCATCATCTATGAATGTTTCAATCCTTTGCCTACACAATTCTGCACGAAGATGACTCGTAAAGTTGTCACGAGTGTCCTCTCCTCTAAAGCTGAGGAACACATTGTACTTTGGATGAGACATAGCAATAGAACTATAGCAGAGCTATTGGTACCCGACAATGGATTCTTGGTTTTATTGTTGTGTGCCTTTTTCCTTTAGCATAAACAATTATTTATAAGGACTTGATCATAGCTGAAGCTTCCATGTCTTTTCTATGTATATTGTTTTCTGCTTGACTTTGAATCAGCTACAGTAAGTCATATAAAAAGCTCGACACGCATTCAATAGATTTGGACCATTTCAATATATAAGAAGAAAAAAACAAGAGTTGTACAATTAAAAAGTCTAATTTACAGTATAATAACATTGTTCAACTTTTCTTGGTATCTACTACTGCTTCCTGTCCTTATAATAAAATTAAAAAATAAAAAACATCAAAATCATTAGGGTTGTTGTTTTGGAGTAATCACCTACCGACAATGACCGGCTATTCCATTTAAAACCATTTCTACTCCGTGACTGTCAGATCACAGCTCTACAAAAATACAGGAGTATCAGAGCAGTTGATCTTCATCCAACGATCACCCACGCTCTACACCGGATATACGGGATACTAGGGGTGTTCGCGGTGCGGTTTTGGCGGTTTTTACTTAAAAAATCATCCGAACCGCAAGAGAAAAAAGTATGCGGTTTGGTTTGGTTCGGTTGGGTTTTAGAAATAAAACCGAACCAAACCAAACCAAACTAATGCGGTTTGGATTGGTTCGGTTGGTTCGGTTTTTTTACGAAAATTTATTGAGTCATACATATAAATATAGATGACAACATAATTTTATATTTAGTCATTTATGCGTTATCAATTAACAACGAAATTCATCATATTTGGATAACAACTCTCCATTTAATATACAAAAATAAGATTAGATAAAAGTGGAATAAAAAACATAAAATAGTAACATAAAACAATATCAAAAACATTATATTGAAATAGAAAAAAAAATGACAGATTAAAGAAGATGAAAAAGAAAGAGTAGAAGATATGAGAGATTATATAAGAAGAGGAACATTAAAAACGTAATTGGAAGAGAGAACAACGTAATTGGAAGAGAGCACAGTAGAATAAAAATAATAATATAAAAAAGAAAAAACTTAAGAGATGAAAGTCTAGAAAAGAAGAGGTGATATGTAATTGGAAAAGAAGATGAGAAGAAGGCGCAATACCGCTAGGAGAGATTTGAGAAGACTTAAAGTGAAACCTTAAGTGTGGGGAAGAGAAAACCATTTGAAATCATAAAGCTAAGGCATAATATGTTTGAGTTTGGGTTGGATATAGGTTAAGTGAAATTTGAGGGTTGTAACATAATGCGGTTTGGTTCGGTTTGGTTTGGTTTGTAAAATTCAAACCGCAAACCGAACCGAACCGCGCGGTTTGTTAAAAAATGACCCAAACACATCCGAACCAAATGCGGTTTTTTGCGGTTTCGGTTTGGTTTGGTTCGGTTTTGCGGTTTTCTATTGGACCGGTTTGGTTTTGAACACCCCTACGGTATACCACTTCAACGACATCTCCTATATAACTGTGATCAGAGTCACACATAGTTACAATTCTACTTATAATTAAAACGTTTTAACTTAATCTCATATAACTTGAGCATCAAAGTATTAATATTTTTTTACATGTATCTCTAGTCACCATGTCAAAAGAATTTTCACTGTGATCTTCATTAACATACTAATCATTTTCTGCTCCAGTATGGAAAAGTGGCGTCTCCCTGCTAGTCATCGTCCAAGGGAGCTTCCCTCTCACCACCGTCACCGTCCATGAAGGAGACACAAACAGAACTCTACTGAAGAGTGTGTCACTCGCCATCAACGGAACCCGTTCACAAAACGGATCACTGAGTGCATCATCCCTAAGTATTTAAAGAAATCCCCAAAGGTGGAGACTTATGACGGTACTAGAGACCTCACCGAGTACTTCGTGCATGTGGACACAATTTTAGTTACCATCAGGACAGGAGCGGAGTAAAGTGAAAACTTTTGGTTCTCACATTTTATAGAGCCGCCATGACTTGGTTTAAGGGTCTCAAAGATAACTCCATTATCTCTTGCAGAACAATATGCAAAGAATTCACATCACACTTCACCTCCTGAAAGCGTAAACAGAAAGACAATTGTCGTACTTAACGCCATTTTGTCGAGGAACAAGGGACCCTGATCCTGGTTCTTAGAGTACACCATTTCGAATACGTCTATAGAAAGAACCATGCAAGAGTATGCTAATACATAGTTCAAAGAATCCGAGGTGAAATATCCTAAAGCCAAGAAGGATAATTTAAGTCAGACAAATTCTCTATTCAACCACGAACATTTTGTATTTCTCAACATTTCAATTCTGTAAGCATGTTTAGAATCAAGAAAATGGATGACTCGAATAATGAAATGAATTACGTTGTATTTTATATTCTACTCTCTTTAATGTACATGTACTACAGAACTTAACTCAAGAATCATAGGATTAACTGGACAAGTTATAATAAACAAATTTACTAAACAGTGTGGAAGAATGCTTAAAAGGAGTTTCAATACAATGAATCTGTTCGATAATTTAACCAATTGAGGCCTTAAACCTTATTCAAAATACTGTACATTTTAAAATTGAAACGATCTTCAAATTAAGTGTCAAGCCACAGCTAACTATTGCATACTCTCGACAAGGAGAAATTGCACATTCAATTTAAATGAGTAGACAATCTCTAGGATGAGGGATGATCTGTGTTCTCCTCGAAGTGCAGAAAATAATGTTTCCTTCTGAGTTATGTTTATCAAATGTCTGAAACACAAATAACCACTTGTCATCTATTTAATTACCAAAATCTATCCATATACAGACATTAAAATCAAAGTTAACTAGCTTGACAAGATCAATGTGTTAGGAAAAACCAACGCATATAGAAAAGAGAAACACAATTACAACTTGAGAACATAACTCCAAAACTGGAGAAAAAACTACTGTCGGTGTAAAATGACAATTAAAGAATAATATTATGGCAAAATTGTAGTAACACGTAATCTACCCTCAACTACTATTATTCTCCAACGTAAATATTTAACTACAATTCACTACACTCTAACAAAGATTATAATGAAAAATATTTAAAAAAAATCAAATAAAAGTTGAAATTGTATTTGACCAATGCATTTTATAATGAAAACTCGAATCCATTATATACCCTTCAACTCTCTCTACCCTTAATAATTAAGTGATGTGAAATATTTCTTAAGATGTATATTTTCAACCAGCACTAACACAATGGTATGAGATTAATTGCTCTAGATTGATGAAGCAAAATATTTAATTGATTATAGGTTTACAACTAAAGGTACCAAACTAACTCAATGATACGTTCAGTAATGACAACAAAGTATTCAAAAGTCAAAACTCTAACATCTAAACTTGGAATTTTATTTACCCAAAGGATTCTAAATATCCTCCATTTAGGAAGTTGTAGTCATGAATAACAAAGCAAGTTAACATGTGCTGAATTGTTGATACCAGAGACTTCAAAACATGTATCAAGGAATCCAGGGAATGCCACAAAAAGAATTCAATTTAGAGTACTTGTGATTTGTGAAATTAAAAATCTCAAAATTGTGAATTACACAACAAAATTTCAACACTTATAGGTTGCAACAGAAAAACTATTGGTGATGAGACAATTTATTCACAAAAGAAAAATCTCTTACTTGTAATAACTAGCCATCCATCTTCTTTTGTTTTTTTTTCCACTAAACTGAATTATTGTGCAGCTTTGCTTGCATTCGGTTCTTTGGTAATAAACAGAGGACGTAATCCACACTCTTTCACCTTGACGTTTAATTGATAACGTGAGGGCCAAATTTCACCTAGGATCTCAAAATTGATGTTGTAGGCATCAAAGAAACTATTGCTAATTCTTGCTAAGTCAATTTGATGATTCCATATAAGCGTGTGATTTTGGATGAAAGACCTATCTCGATACTCACAATTCAACTTGCCATATGAAAAGTCTAGCTTACTATCAGATATAAAGCTTAATTTGTATTCAATGCCTCTAACTCCTATTCTTGTGCCATCCATGACTTCATCTCTAAAAACAAAACAGAGAGCAAAACCAATGAGCTTCTTTTCACTGCACAAATGTTCATAATTACTTTTCACAGTTATTGAATGTCCCTGGCAACGGTGAATGAACCAATCCGGAACCTTACTCCCTGGAAAACAGAAGAGCGCTGACAGATATGCATTATCAGTGATCTTAATCAATGCTTCGTTTACTATATAACTCCAAGAAGATGCCTCTAACTCTTCACTGTTGGTGAGATGGAACTCGCAGATACTATCCATTTCGTCATTGGAATCAGACATGAGTTTCAACAATGGATTTTGCACCACTTTCTTAATGGATGTGCAATCAAATGCCAACAACTCATTTAGACATGGCGGAAGCTTTGGAATACATTCAAGGCTTTTGCAATCACTTAAATCAAGTGATGTCAAACTTGAGAGATGAACCATACTGTCAGGAAGGGTCACAATATTGGTTCCTCGCAGTGAAATTTCAGTCAAGGATGATAATACACCAATGTCAGATGGGACTTCTGGAAAGGTCCTAAGCATTGAGCAACCATTAAAATCAAGTGCTGTCAACTTCAATTTGAAAATGCTGCTTGGGAAAGTTTCAAGTGAGTCACAGTAAGTAAGGTGTAATTTGAGAAGTTTGCTGAGATTTCCAATGGAAGATGGAATAGTCTTAAGCTTTCTGCAACCTCGCAAAGTCAATTCTTCAAGCCTAACCAAATGATGCAATGATGAAGGTAGTTCTGTAATTGCTGTACCGTCTAAGTGAAGCGCTACTAAGTTTTCTATAGAACCACTGAGACGAAATCTTGTTAGAAACTTCAAATTGAAGAATTCAGCTGGTAGGCATGTTAGGGACTCACATTCCAACAGATCTAAGCAACAAAACTCGTTGAAATTTGAAAACATCCTTTTATATATATCACCCAAAAACCCGTAGCCTCTCGCAAAATATGAATCTATTACTGTTTTATCATCAAATTCGCAGTTTAAATATCCATATACATCAGTTGAACTGGTGATTAAAATTGTTTCAAGGTTGCGACAACCATACAGATGAACTGATCCAGTTGATCTTGATAGAATATTGCTAGGAATACTTAAACTCTTGAGTGATGTACAACCATCTGCATATAACCAGTTAAGTTTATGGAGGATGCTAGAGGAGTAAACTTGTTCCAAACTTAGACAACCAGTGAGAATTATTTCTTCAATATTTGGAAACAAAGACAGGTCTGGTAATCCAATAATCTTCTCAGAATAGCTAAGGTCAAGTCTCTTCAAATTTGGTAAAGTCTAGAAAAAAAAGAATAAATCATCAGCTATGAAATTAAACCCATTCAAAAAGTTGAATTGATAAATAAGAAAAGTGTAACAAATAAATAACAATGATGATAAAAAAGAAATTAAAATTTAACACATAAATATTCAACTAAGAATAAATATAAATCCAAGGCCAGGTTCAAAGGCAGAACCCTCTTAATTAGAGGGAAGAGATCATACCGTCTCAACTAAATGATCTTGAGTTTGTATTAAGTTTAACATAACAAAATTAAACCATTTTATTTAATTTTAATTTATAATAATTTGAAGTTATAGTAATTTATAAATATTTAAATTATTTTCAGAATTATATATATGATTTAATATATAATAGTTTAAAAATATAATTCTATCATCAAAGCACAAAAGCACATAATATGAAGTTTGATAGCAAATACCTGATCTCTCTCCCATAGTTGTTCAAGGTCGCTTGAAGGCATATCAAGTGCAACAAGATTATTTGGACAAAAATCTTGCGGCAAAGATTTTTGAGGGAAACCAGTCCAACCAAGAAATTTTAAATTATCCGGAAAACTATTAAGAAATGTATGAAATGTCACATTTGAGTAACTTTCAAACCAATAAGTTTTGTAAAACTGAATCATTTTGAGATTATGCATTTTCTTAAAAGTTTTGGCATGTAACTGAACTTTTTTTATTTTGTTTAAGTCCAATACTATGCTCTGGATTGCATCTGTTCCTTGTCCCTAGACACCAACAATGAAAATTATTAGAGATGTAAAAAGGATTCCTACTATTTTCTCTTGTCTTAAATATAAGCAAAAATTAAATAAAAAAATGTAATTAATTTAAAATTCGGATCAAATATATCAACTCACTTTAATCAATTTTTATTTATATTTGAAACTAAAGCAAGTAACTTTTAAGCATTTTGCAATAGGAGTAAAATAAAACTCATTAGAGAGATAGAAAATGAGTTATCAAGTTAGATCTGAGTGGTTAACAAACATACCTTGTTCTTTGTTAAAACATCATATATATCATCAGGTTTGTGTAATCGACTACGTTTTTCCGGATTATTGACACTTTGTTGTCGAACAATTTCATGTCCCATTTCTTGTATTCGATCATGCATCCAAACTCTACCTTCTGAAATAGATATAAGAGACCTATCTTGAAGAACATCCATTCCAATACGAGTAGAAAAACCATAACAATCCAATGTTTGAACTACACATTCCTCGGCTTCTCCTCTACACAAACAAGCTATATCAAGAAATATATCTTTTTGTTCGTCGTCAAGTCCATCATAACTCAATTTCAACACATTGAAAATTCCAGGCTCGGGAATCTTTTCAAGCTTTTGCAACTCACTTTCCCATGACTCCTTTGCTCTATCCTGAAGAAATAAGCCCAAAACTTTAAGAGCTAGTGGAACTCCTTTAGCATAATTTAATACCTTTGTCGTTAAAGTCACATAAGTTTCTCTTGGTTCTTTTTGTTTAAAAGCATTTAAGCAGAAGAGTTGTAGAGAATTGTTATCATCCATCTCAACTACGTGATATATTTCATCAACATTGGCATTCTTAAGCACTTGTTTGTCCCTACTAGTCACAATGATTCTACTTCCGAGGCCAAAATTACTACATGTCCCAATTAAATCAATAAATTGATCAGAATCTTTCACATCATCAAAAACAAGAAGAACGTTTGTCCGTTTGAGCCTCGGATCAAATGAAACGTTGAAACGTTTGTCTTGTTGAACTAGAAGGTGCGATAAGTATTTGCTTTTTACATGGTCTACTCCATATAGTTTTATTTCCTGTTGAACATTTTTAACTATGCCACTAAAACTAAAATGAGTTGCGAGTTTTTCATAGATTGCACCAGCAATTTCAGTTTTTCCTATCCCTCCCATACCCCATATTCCTAGAATACGAACAGTTAATGACTCGAGGTGCAACAAGGTTTGAATTTGTTCAAGATGTTTGTCAATTCCAATCTTTTCTTCATGATCATTTGAGGCACAACTACTCAATTTTTTCACAATATCTTTCACAATCTCTTCAACAAAATTGCTATCTGGCCTGGAAAATAATACAAAAATTTAAAGCATTATTCTCATCTTCATAAAATCTAAATGAAAAGAAACTTGAGTATGAACCCAAACAACATAAAATTGTTTCACAGCCAACAGATACTAGGATGTAACAAGAAAGACAACAAAAATTTAATAAGAAAGGACATTGGATATATTCACACATGTAAGTGACATTTAAGGATTCTTCATAAAAACTTAAGTTTGTTTTATAAATATACAAAATTATAATTTAAATTTTTTTATAAATTATATATATAAATAATAATAACAAGAGCATATAAATAAATGAGTGACCTGATTTTTTGTGAATCCCAGCCAGAGAGATTAGCTACTTGGGACAGAGCAGCCTTCCATACGTCCACTTTGTCCCCAAAACATAGATGATGTTTAACAAAATCGTCAGCATAACTTTGTCTCTGATGCCTAACATTTGACGGATCCACCCTATAGAATATAGGTATCACTTCCCTTCCATATCTCTCCTTACATTCCAGTATCTTTGTGAGTTCTTCCAAGCACCATGTGGAAGAAGCATAGTGTTCTGACAAAATGACCACATAAATAGCTGATTCTTCTATTGCTTTACACAGTGCTGGAGAAATCTCTTGGCCCCTGACCAGTCTATTATCTATGAATGTTTCAATATTTTGTCTACGCAATTCTGCATGAAGATGACTAGTGAAGTTTTCGCGAGTGTCCTCCCCTCTAAAGCTGATGAACACATCATATTTTGAATGAGACATACTAGCAGCAATAACACACTATAGTTGAAATTCTTGGTTTTGTGCTACTTGCATTATAGCGTCAACATTAATACTACTTGCTCACGAAACTTCCATGGAATTTCTCTCTTTCTCTCCTCTTGTCTGCTTGACTTTGCATTTGCTACAGTAAGTCATGCATTGCTTGAGAGCCACTCACTCATTATCTCATATATCTGTATTATCCGTGGAAACGTGGCTCAATACAAACTACTTTTTCTCTTTCAACTAGTAAGTAACCCGTGCGTGTGCACGGGTTACGCGCATTTGTTTCAGATATATATTTTTTAATAGAAAAATGTCTGGTACCCGTTAAAAAATAATAATTGAATGTATAGAAATATGTCTGGTACCCATGAAAAAATAATAATTGAATGTATAGAAAAGTGTCTCGTACCCGTGAAAAAATAATAATTGAATGTATAGAAAAATGTTTGATCCCGTAAAAAAAATTAATTAAATGTATAGAAAAATATCTGGTACCCGTAAAAACATTTAGATCAATAAAAATTTGTAATATAAAATATGTGAATAATAGAAGATAAAAAAATATAATAAAAAATAAAAGCTAAAAAAATTATGAAGAAAAATTAAAGAGAAATCTTACCCGTGAAAAATAATAATTGAATGTATAGTTAATAAAAAATATTTTGAACAGTAATTTCATGTCCCGTTAATAATCAATATTTTGATCAATAACTTCATGTTCTCATGTACAAATATTAGTTTTATCAATAACTTCATGTACTCGTGTACCTTAAAAAATATTTTGATCAGTAACTTCATGTCCCGTTAACAATCAATATTTTGATCAGTAATTTCATGTCCCATTAATAATCAATATTTTGATCAATAACTTCATGTTTCATGTACAAAAGGTTTAGTAAAACATTATCTTATTTTTGCATCACATTTTATACACTAAAACTGATCGTACCTGATCAGAAGAGTCGTCAAGGCCTGCTCGGATGCTGGGTCTTCGTGAAGTGAGGGGGGGTGTACCTGCAAGGTACTCCGATGCCAAAATGAGTAGAGGAGCAAAGGAGAGCAAGTACAAGCTAGAGGTTAGAAAGAATTGAATCCCTGACCCTCTAGTGAAAGAGGGTATTTATAGCCCTCAGCGCTGGGCCATGATCACGCTAGTGGGCTGGATTCCCAGGCCCAACTAGGAGACTGCCAGGTTTCCTGGGCGGAAATATCGGAGGTGCGTGATGCCCTCTGTCCTGGTTAACCGCTCCGGAATCTAAGGGTGACGCGGTCTTCTAGGGACCACAAGGACTCTGCATTATTCGGAGGGTTGGATATGAAGTAGTCCCGCGAGGAGCAGGGTCCTCGGCGGGGAGGGCGCTCACGGAGAGCATGGTCCTCGGCAGAGATGTCAGCGGGAGACACCAACGCCGAGCAAGGAGGTGACGAGCACCATTAAGCTGGATGGAGAGTGCAGCATGGTTTGGGCCTCGAAGGTCAAGTGGGCCGAAGCTACATTGGGCCTAATCTCGGCCCAGTCCAGAACAGGAGCCCCCCAAGTTGGAGTCTTCTGGTCAAGAGGCTGCGACTTTGTTGATGCTCGGCCTCGCGACGATATTCGCCCTCGGTGGGATAGGCACTCGCCGAGTGGATCTGCTTGGACGGGAATGGCTTCGGGAACCCGAGCGAAGAGCTACGCGTGTGACGCACGTGCTGACGTGGCATAGGCAATGATGGCCTAGGGGCTAGGTGGCGGCGCATGAGAGGTAGTGTCAGACGACGCGACGTTTCGTCTTCTGAGATTTTCCCTATAAAAGGGGGTGAGTTCCCTCATTTTAAGCGTTTTTTCTCTCTCTTCGCGTGCTCGGCTTCGGAAAAGCGCTTCTCGGAAATAGCTGATCATCTTTGCAGTTCGTGATAGCCCACGTCTCCCACCGAGGATTTCATTCCGACCACCTTCGTCATGTCATCATCAGGTATGTTTACGAATTGCTCGCCGTTTTTATGTTTTGCCTTGTGGTTTCGAGAGCAAGCGGCCTTTCGCCGTTATTACTGTCCTCGCCATCTACGTCGGCTGAGCCCTACGCGCAGTCGACACTCCTGCCTCGGGTTATCCAAGGGATGCTCGGGGTTGAGTCTGTAAGCTAGACGCCCGGGGGTCGCTTCCGCTTTTGTTAAGTTTTTGGCGTGGGTCCTCGGCTGACGGATGGGTGTATCCTCGATGAGGGGTTTAGCCGGGGGCTCTGTCGCTCCTGCTCTACCCTTTCGCTTGTGTTGCGGTGGAAGGGTGGATTTGATGAACCGTCGAATTCATTTTTTCCTTCTGCATGCAGGTGAATCTGATTCGAGTTCCAGTTCGGGGCCTAGTTCGGAGTCTGGCTCGTGGGCCAACGGTTCGGAAGAGACGGCCGCGAGTAGCTCCGATGTTGAGATAATCGAGGTCCAAAGTACACCGCCTGCGACTGCTGCCGAGGAGGATCAGGAAAATTCCCCCGGGTCTGAAGCCGAGGGGGGCGTCTCTCCCATGCCGCTCTTCAATTATGAGTGTCCCCATGACCCGAGCTGGGTGGCTGACAAGCCGATGGCGGTAGTGTCTCGATATACTGAATCTTTGCTCGGGGCTCACAGGGAGGTTGAAATTCGGGTGACGGTGAAGAACTGAATTATCAAGTAGGCTGCCCGTCTCCGGAGGAGCGCATCTGTTCTCGCTTTGACGGGGATAGCTTTGCCATGTATGAGTATGTGTTCAAGGAGCTCGGCTTCCGCCTCCCTTTCAGCGGCTTCCAAGTTTCTCTGTTGGCGTCTCTTACTTTGTCGCCGTTCCAGCTTCACCCGAATGCTTTCGCCTTCATGCGAGCATTTGAGATCGTCTGTGACTTTTTAGGCGTCGGGGCCACGACTGCCTTGTTCGGGCGCTGTTTCCGGGTACAGAGGCAGGCGGCTGATGGGCGCTATAGCTGGGTTTCTTTCAGGAATGCCGAGCGAAAGCTTTTCAAGATGCACACCGATTCCGTCAAGGACTTTAAGGATCGATACTACCTTGTTCGGCCGCACAGCCCGGCTGCCTACGCGGCTTTGACCGATGTAGTGGAAGCTCGGGATTCGGCTGATGCATTGGTCTGGGATGAAAATGGGGAGGCAGTGCAGGTGTTCTGTACGGTGTTCCCGTTCTTCTGGTGGAAGGGTCACTTCTCGGCTCCCCCCAAAAATTATGCCTGGGAGGACGAGGATTTGGACGAGCAGGACACAGCTTCTTACTCGGTTCTGTGCAAGTACGTGGACAGTTTTACCATGTCACAGTGGGTGACGAAGGACGGGAACCCTGTTTTAGGCGAGGATAGTGCGCCGATAGTGGAGCCCCGGGGAATCAACGTCAAGGCCTTGCTATCTTGCAAGACTACCGAGGAGATGCATGCGCTGTTAGGTTATGCTCGGGTGTTTGTCTTGCTTTTCTATAAATCTGGTACCTTTACTGACTTGTTTCGTTTTTCTTTGCAGAGGCCATGCCGAAGAAAGAAGACAAAATGTTGAAGATGGTGACCCAAGACGCGAGGAGGCTCCGGCAGCAGCAGCAGAAGAAGGGCCGAGGGGCCGTTGCAGGTGATCAGTCGGGTTCGGCTGGTTCTCCCCGGGTGAACGTGGAAGGCGAAAGGTCCCCTAAGAGGCCTCGTCCTACCGAGATGAGTCGCGAGGAGGGGTCTAACCGGAGGCCCGATCATACCTTCGTGCTACCTCCCTGCTTTAAAGACGGGGGTTATTTTGATAAGGTTCCCATGGCTACTTCCCTGGATGAAGCTCGTCGGGTGGATGCTATGGACTCCCCTGCTCTTCTCAAGCAGCTGGCGAGCGATGGCGCCGCCGTCATGAGGGTCTTGGGGATGGCCCAAGTGCTGGCCAGGCGAAGCCCGGTTTCTCCCGAGGATCTGCGGAAAGCCGAGTCGGAGAAGAAACAGGCCGTGGAGGAGGCCAATCGGTTGAAGGCCGATAAGGAGAAGCTGAAGAAGAAAATCGAGGGGGTCCTGAAGGAGAAGGACGAGGAGATAGAGGCGGAAAAGAAGAAGGTTGCTGATCTTCAACGGGAGTGGGCACCGTCGGATGAGGAGTTCGCCGATGTGGCGGTGCTGAAGTCCCGGGCCGAATTTGTCGAGAAGATAAATGAGATGAAGTTGAGCCTCGCCGAGATGGTCGAAGCGGGGTTCGACTGCGCAGTTCGGCAGTTGAGGGTTCTGAATCCCGGCTTGAAGGAAGACAACATCGGGCTCTCTTCGAGGATCGTTGATGGGACGATGGTGCCCGAGTCTCCCGAGGGTGATGAATGATCAGTCCTTGTTTTGAATGTTGGGCCTGCGTGCCTGTCTTTGTCGGCCTGCGCGCCGTTTTATTTTGAATGTTAGGGCCTGCGTGCCCGTCATTTTTGTAACTCCTGGATATCGCCGGCCAATTTGGTCGGTCTTTAATATTATTCTTCTGCTTTTGTTGATGGGTGTTTTAATGCTTTTGTTATTGCATGTTTATTGATGTTGATAACTGTGCCCGGGTTGTGCTTGACCCGAGGAGATATTCCGATACTTAGACATATTTTTGGTTTGCTGGATTTAGACTGTGCTCGACCTAGATTGGTTTCCGGGTGTGAGGAGTACAGCCCGGTTGCACAGAGCAGGTGTGCGCTATAAGCGAGCGCGAGGCCGCGGTTGGGGCCAAGTGCTCGCGGCGTGAACGTTCCCATCGCGAGCTGGGGTTCTGCCTTGCAGGTACTGCCACGGTGGGTCCAGGTGTAGAGCTCCCCGTGTGGACGGTCCTTTTCCTCGGTGGGGGGATCCGACGATTGTTGTCATGGAGTGATCGCGCTCGTACCATGGCGCGAGTCCGTGCCCGGTGTGCTCCTCGTGTTGGGAGGGGGTGACCGGGGTGAGTTGGTTGTTTCTAGCTGTAATAGCGTCTGAGTTTTTCAGCGTTCCATGGTCGAGCAAGTCTTTCGCCGAGGAGGTTCTCGAGATAATAAGCGCCGTTTTCGGTTCTGTCGTAAACTCGGTATGGGCCTTCCCAGTTCGGGGCGAGTTTACCTTCGCGTGAGTCCTTCATGTTTCTGCGGAGCACTAGGGCGCCGACCTCGAACTCGCGTTTGATAACTTTGGTGTTGTGCCGGAGAGCTATCTGTTGTTTTAATTTGGCTTCTCGGAGGGA
Source organism: Vicia villosa (assembly GCF_029867415.1). NCBI lineage: Eukaryota > Viridiplantae > Streptophyta > Magnoliopsida > Fabales > Fabaceae > Vicia > Vicia villosa. Next base: position 424,776 of record NW_026705408.1, on the reverse strand, counting down.
AGACCCTGCTCGGATCTCTTCGACCAGGTCGAGTTCTTCCCTCATGGCTTCGTCGTTGAGTTCTTCCTCGAGGGGCGATTCCGTCCGCCGAGAAGGTTCACGGATTTCTACGGGGATCACGGCCTCAGTACCGTAAGTGAGTCTGAACGGGGTTTCGCCTGTGCTCGAATGGGGCGTTGTTCTGTATGCCCAGAGCACGCTGTGTAGTTCCTCGACCCAGGCCTTTTTAGCTTCGCCGAGCCTTCTTTTTAGTCCTCGGAGGATGACTCTGTTAGCTGCTTCAGCTTTCCCGTTCGTTTGAGGATGTTCCACCGACGTGAAATATTGCTTGGTACCGAGCTTGGCTACGAATTCTTGGAATTTTTTGTCGGTGAATTGAGTGCCATTGTCGGTTATTATTGCTTGTGGTATTCCGAACCGAGCGAGTATGTTTCGTTTGTAGAATCGGAGTACGTTTTGGGCCGTGATTTTGGCGAGCGCCTCGGCCTCTATCCACTTAGTAAAGTATTCTACGGCGACCACTAGATACTTGTTTTGGTATGACCCGACCGGGAAGGGACCGAGGAGATCCATTCCCCACGTAGAGAAGGGCCAGGGGGACGATAAAGATTTAAGCTAGTTTGGTGGAGCTAGGTGCATGTCGGCGTGGCGTTGACATTTGTCGCATTTCTGGACATGCTCTTTGGCGTCCTGCTGCATGGTCGGCCAATAGTAACCGGCCCTTAGGGCTTTCCTGGCCAATGACCGTCCGCCGAGGTGTTGGCCGCTGATTCCCTCGTGGAGCTCCTGCAGTATCTCGAGCGCCTGCGAAGCATCGACACATTTTAGGAGGGGGGTTGAGAATCCTCGTCGGTACAACTTGTTCTCTAGGATAGTGTACAGGCAGGCACGTCTCTTGATCGTCGAGGCTTCCTTCTTGTCGGCTGGTAGCTCCTCTTTCGTGAGGAAGTTATAGACGGGGGTCATCCAACAATGATCGTCGCCTATGGCTAGCACTGGGAGGTGGGGGCGTTTTTATCCACGCTCGGCCTCGACAGGTTTTCCTGGATCACCGATTTGTTTCCGCCTTTCTTTCTCGGGCTTGCGAGTCTGGATAAGACATCCGCTCGGGTATTGTGTTCCCGGGGAATATGTTCTACTTCAGCTTTTGCGAACTTTTTCATCTTATCTTTGACGAGGGCGAGGTATTCGGCGAGCACGTCGTTTTTGGCTTGGTACTCACCGTTGATCTGGGACGCGACGAGTTGGGAGTCAGTGTAGATTTTCACCTCCCGGGCGCCCACGTCTTCGGCCAACCGTAGGCCAGCCAGGAAGGCTTCGTACTCGGCTTGGTTGTTTGACGTGGGGAAAGACAAAACTAAGGATACTTCAATGATGAGCCCTTCGTCGTTTTCCAGGATGATGCCGGCCCCGCTCCCCGAGCTGCTGGAGGCACCGTCGACGTATATTGTCCATTTGTGCTCGGACGGAGGAGGGGGGTTGGTGATCGAGGTCATTTTCAGCGACGAAGTCGGCGAGCGCTTGGGCTTTTAGTTCTTTCCTATTCTCGTATTGGATGTCGAATTCAGATAGCTCCAAGGACCATTTTAGCATTCTCCCGGCCATATCTGGTCGGCAAAGTAATTGCTTGATAGGCTGGTCGGTTCGCACGAGGATGGTATGGGCGAGGAAGTAGTATCTCAATCTTCTGGCGGCCGTTATTAGCGCCAGTGCGACTTTTTCGATCTGCTGGTATCGTACCTCGGGCCCTTGTAAAGCTTTGTTGGTGAAGTATACGGGTTTTTGCCCGTCATCGACTTCTCGGATCAGGGCCGCGCTGACTGCCTCGTGGGAGACGGCGAGGTAGAGATAGAGCACCTCGTCGTTATCCGGTCTGGAAAGGACGGGCGGCTCCGAGAGGATTCGCTTGAGGTGGGACAGTGCTCGTTCACATTCCTCGGACCATTCGAAGGTGGCCTCCTTGCGTATGAGCTTAAAAAATGGGAGGGCGTGCTGGGCGGATTTTGCGACGAAGCGGGAGAGTGCTGTGAGCATTCCGTTTAAGACTTGGATGGATTTCTTGTTGTTGGGAGTTGGGAAATCCGAGAATGCCCGGCATTTGTCCGGGTTGGCTTCTATTCCCCTTTCGGTCAAGTAAAACCCGAGGAATTTGCCTGCCCGGACGCCGAAGGTGCATTTCTCTTGGTTGAAGCGCATCCTGCATGATCTGGCCTGCTCGAAGACTCGTTCGAGATGTATGGTGTGGTCGGCGTCCTCTCGAGATTTGACGATCATGTCGTCCATGTAGACCTCGAGGGTGTCGCCGATCTCTCCTCGGAACACTTTGTTCATCATCCGCTGATAAGTGGCGCCGGCTTTTTTGAGTCCGAAGGGCATTACGTTGTAATAGTAGTTGCCCGACTCGGTCATGAATGCCGTGCTCTGCTTGTCGCTCCTCGCCATGGGGATTTGATTGTAACCTGAATAAGCATCCATGAAAGATAATAGTTTATAGCCGGCCGAGTTGTCGACCAGCCTGTCAATATTAGGCAGTGGGCATGCATCTTTGGGACATGGCCGGTTAACATCAGTATAATCAACACACATTCTCCAATTTCCATTAGATTTTTTGACTAGTACAACGTTTGAGAGCCAAGTTGAATACTTGGCCTCAGAAATAAAATTTGCCTCTAGGAGGTCTTTTACAGCTTTTTCGACAGCCTCCGCTTTCTCGAGAGACTGCCGACGCCTACGTTGAACTATTGCTCTTGCGGTCGGGTTGATGGAGAATGTGTGGCAGGCGACCTCAGGGTCGAGTCCGGGCATCTCTGCTGCGCTCCAGGCGAACAAGTCGGCGTTGGCCCTCAGGCAAGCTATGAGATGCTTCCTCGGTGTATCCGGGATGTCTTTGCCGATCTTCACAGCCTTGTCGGGGTTGTCACCCAGAGGAATGAGCTTGAAATCCCCGTCCGGAACGGGCCGGATTGGATGAGCTGGCTTCGGCTGTGGCTCTTCGCCATTCTTCAGCTCCTCTTCCGTGAACCGGGCATCGAGGTCGACTGAGCTGACGTTTGTTGTCCTTTGCTGATCCTCAGGAGGGGACTTGTCCTCGGCCCTTGGTTTTTTGTTGGAGCTGGAGGGTGGGGCGATTAGCTGAAGTCCCTTCATTGATGCGTCGAATATCCTCCTGGCAGCTTCGATATCGGCGTTGACGGTGACTACTCGTCCCCTCTTCGTATAGAATTTCATCTTCAGGTGCACGGTCGAGGGGACGGCAGTGAGCTCGGCCAGAGTGGGGCGCCCGATGATGCAGTTGTAGAGGGTCTTGCAGTCTATCACCAGAAACCTTGTCTTGACCTGCCTGAAAGCTTCCCCTTCTCCGAAGGAGACGAGCAGTTCGACGTAACCCCACGGCTTTGTGGTTGTTCCATTGAACCCTTGGAGGTCGGAGCCCACGTAAGGAGTGAGGTGCGAGTCGTCCAGCTGTAGGGTTTGAAAGAGGTGGGAGTACATGATGTCGACCGAGCTTCCCTCGTCGACCAGGATCCGACGGACGTCGAAGTTCGCCATCCTTGCTCGTATGAGCAGGGGGATTGTGGCGTTCGGGGCTCCGCCGGGCAGCTCTTCTAGATAGAAGGTGATCGGGTCTGACTTCCCTTTGAATTTCCGCAGGGTCAGGGTGAGGTCAGTGCTGGCGCTGATCAACTCGTCGAACTTTCTTTTCACTGAGCTGATTGTGAGGGAGCCGGGATCCCCGCCGTTGGATATTAGCATTGCTGTCGGGAATCCTTCCCAGACGCTGAGGGAGGATGTCACCCCAACCGAGGGTAAGAAGTCCTCTGGTCGGGTGACGGATAGCGCCACCTGCAAAGGCCTGGTGTTCGGCGAGTTGCCCTCGTCGGAGCTCCGACGGTCGTTCCTTCTGGTTGGGTCTCCTTTCTTTGTGTATTTTGAAAGGTGACCTTCTTTGATCAGCGTCTCGATGGCGTCTTTAAGGTGTATGCACTCGTTTGTCAGGTGCCCGTGGCTCTTGTGATACTTGCAGTATTTGGACTTGTCGGTCCCCGGCCGGGTGGGATTCAATTTCGGGGGCCTGATGTTGGAGTTCCTGAATTCGGTGTTTTTGCACTCGGCCAGGATCTTCTCCCGTGAAACGTTCAGAGGGGTATAGTCGTTGAACCGACATGCTGGCCCTCTGCGTTCCCTTGTGTCGTGGGACCTATCGTCCCTCCTTCTCTCGTTTGCCCGGCGCGCAGCGGACGGGTCCTGGCTCGAGCTCCGAGCAACATCATTTCCTCTTGAGGCTTTAACTGCGGCCGCTTCGCCCTCCTCGAAAGCGATGAAAGCCTGCGCCCTTTTCAGGATGGCATTCATAGACCGCATCTTTTCGATCTTTATTGCCTTCTTGAACTCGCTGCCGGGGAGGAGTCCTCTCTCGAGGAGGTACCTCTTCATGTAGTCAGTCGTCTCCACTTGGACGGCTTCCTTGTTGAACCTGTCGAGGTAGTCCCGGAGAGGTTCATTGGTCCCTTGGACCACAGCTTCGAGGTTTGCCTCGGATTTTGGTTGACGGCGAGAGGCAGTGAAGTGGCTCAGGAAGAGTTCCTTCAGCTCGGCCCAGGACTTGATGGAGTTGGGAGGGAGATTCCGGTACCAGGTCATTGCTCCTTTCCGGAGCATGGTCGGGATGATCTGACACTTGATGGAACCGTGGACGACGTGATACTCCATGACGGCCTCAAGGTTCCTGATGTGATCGTCGGGATCTGTGGTCCCATCGTATGGATCCAAAGTCGGGGGTTTCTCCATCCCCCGTGGAAGGCGAGCCCTTCGAATGCTTTCGGACAAGGGGCTGCGGAATTCTTCCTCGTCGCTAGCGCTCGGAGAGATTGAGCGTGTGTTCCGCCGGGGGTTTCCCGACGTCTTTTCCGGGTCCCGGCGATTGTCCCGGGTGGGCTCCTGTTCGCGAGGCTCTCTGCCTCTCCTGACAAGTCTTCTTTCTTCTCGATCGGGAGAGGGGCTCTCAACCTCTATGGGCTCAGGTCTCCGATTTTTCTTGCTCTTTCGTGGAGGAGAGCGCGAATAGGACCTCTGGCGGCGGGACCTTTTCGGTGGAGACCGCGAAGAGGACGGTGAGCGTCGGCGGGTTCTCCTGGGCGGGGAGCACGAGGAGGAGGAACGTGATCGACGGTGTCTCCGCGGGGAGAGCGATGACGATGCCTCTTCTCTAGCTTCTCAATCCGTTCGCTCTGGAGTCGTATGAGGCGGTTGGTCCGCTGCAGCTCCTTGAGTAGGACGAGGGCCGTGGAGTCAGTTCCCCCACGGGCATCTGTTGCATCTCGATTCTGCTCGTGGCGAGTTTTTGGTCTCTCGAGTGAACGGGTGGAGGAGTAGGCGGTCTGCCCGTCTCTGTGGTCAGCCTCTGGTTGGACGCGAGTCAGCTGTCGCCCGGTTTGGGGCTGCTCGGTCCGGTTGTTCTGAGCATGTTCGTCTCCGCCGTTCTGGAGTAGGAGCTGCTCGGTTCGGTTGTTTTGAGCCTGCTCATCTCCATTATTTTGAGCGTGCTCGACGTGCTGAGGCTGCGGTGGTCTGGTGGGATGGAAGGTCTCGTGACCTGTCCTCCCTTGCCCCTCAGCAGTGAGTTGCCATCTCTCCCGACGGTGTCGGGTCGACAGCCCGGGCGTGGATTCCTCGATCATCTCATGGAGGTGGAAAGGATCGGGAGTTGGGAGGATGGCACTGTTGTTGTTGTTGTCGGCCATGACGATCGTAGGATGGATTAGCTTTGATCTTTGTTCTTAAAGAAGGGGAAGCTTGTTTCCCACAGACGGCGCCACTGATCGTACCTGATCAGAAGAGTCGTCAAGGCCTGCTCGGATGCTGGGTCTTCGTGAAGTGAGGGGGGTGTACCTACAAGGTACTCCGATGCCAAAATGAGTAGAGGAGCAAAGGAGAGCAAGTACAAGCTAGAGGTTAGAAAGAATTGAATCTCTGACCCTCTAATGAAAGAGGGTATTTATAGCCCCCAGCGCTGGGCCATGATCACGCTAGTGGGCTGGATTCCCAGGCCCAACTAGGAGACTGCCAGGTTTCCTGGGCGGAAATATCGGAGGTGCGTGATGCCCTCTGTCCTGGTTAACCGCTCCGGAATCTAAGGGTGACGCGGTCTTCTAGGGACCACGTGGACTCTGCATTATTCGGAGGGTTGGATATGAAGTAGTCCCGCGAGGAGCAGGGTCCTCGGCGGGGAGGGTGCTCGCGGAGAGCATGGTCCTCGACAGAGATGTCAGCGGGAGACACCCACGCCGAGCAAGGAGGTGACGAGCACCATTAAGCTGGATGGAGAGTGCAGCATGGTTTGGGCCTCGAAGGTCAAGTGGGCCGAAGCTACATTGGGCTAATCTCGGCCCAGTCCAGAACAAAAACTAACTTAAAAATATTACTAATTTTATTTTAGAAGCATAAATTTTCTTATTTAATTGATTATTAATTTGATTTATTTAATTGATTATAAGTCTTTGAAAGTAATATCTTTTCAATCTTTATTTTTAAAATTATTACATTTTATTGTATTGGAATGTATTTTGAACCTTAAAATAAACTTTAACATTAAAATTATTTACTACCAAAATCATTAAAATCACTATTATGATATTAAATGATTTTGAATAATAAGAAATTAAATGATAATTAAATTAATCAAATTAATTGAAATTTATTAACTACCATAAATTAATACAAAATAATTGAAATTTATTGTCATCTCCTCTCATCAAATTCTTCTAATCAATCTTTTTTACGGATACGAGGAATATGAAAATTAAAATTTCTAACTATACTTACATAAATTGTAATAAGAAGAAAAAAACTAAACTACAAATATAAAATAAAATACATTTACATCAACTACAATGATCCAAGAAATACTGAACATAGTGATTTACACATGATTTATTTACATTCATATCCTATCTCTCTCCATGACATAGATGCATCTCATATAATTTGTTACATAATGTTCATCCAAGACATTGTGTCTTTGCTAAAAGGAGAGACAGATACAAAAAGAAGTTTTCTACATCACCATATTAAGAGTCATCCACTATTTTAAAAATTGTTTTCTTTTCTATAATTTCTTATATCAATATTTAAATATATATAAATAAATTTTTTAAAAAATAGTTTTATTTTATTAAAAGATTTTTATATTGCCTAACTATATTCGTATGATTTAGAATTTAGAAAATAAAATCAAGATATTTTCTCTTTTCATATAATGTCATGCCTTAGAATTTATAAACTAAAATCAATATATTTTCTATTTATTATCAAAATGGTTTTATATGAATAATATATAATTCAACATGAATAAGATATGAATGTTCTCCTGTTAAAATCATTTATTTTATTTTTTAATACATTAAAAAATTATTTTTAGATTTTTTTAGTATTAGTGATATAAAAACTAACTAAAAAAAGAAATCATAAATACTGAGATTCACTATTAATAAAATCATAAATTTTAATTAAACATTATATTTTTTTTCCTATGATGACTTATTTATTTTCAAATACTTTTAAAAATGGTCAATAAATTTTAAATTTTTTCCATAAATTGAAAGATTGATTAATTAGTAACGATCAATAAATTTCAAATATCAAAATTTTTAATATTAAATATGTCTCACATAGTTTGTGTTTATAGAAGTCTATCACATATGTAGTTTATTTACTATTATAGTTCATAGTTTTTTTTTTGACAGACTTATAGTTCATAGTTACTTCTTTAAAAATAAAAATATCAAAAAAATATACTTAAATTTTAAATTGTATATACAATTTTTATAAAATTATTACTTATAAAATTTCCAGTGTGATTAAAAGTGTAAAAGTGTGATTAATGATCATTTATTATCTCTTATCCGGTGCTCCGGGGCACTGGTTAGCAGCTCCCAAATATATATAGTATTATCATTAATACTAATATCATAAAATATTAAAATAAACACAAACACAAAAATTCAAAAAAAAAAACAATTAAACAAATATGAAAACTTGAAATTAAAATTAATAAAAAAGTTAAATAATCAAATTTTAATTTTTGTGATAATTTTGAAGACACTGTCTTCATTGTAACAATTAATTTAAAAAAAATTAATTTTCAAATTTTGTATTTTTGTGTCTTGTCTTTAATTAAAATGGTATTTAATTGAATTGAAATGTTTTCCAATTATAACACCCTCATTACATTACATTAAAATGCTTTTAAATTTTTCTAACATCTTTGTGTAACTGATATATTAAAAAAATATTATGTTGTTTATCTTTATAGATAATAATTGATATGATTCAATAATTTAAATTGTGATGTTAATATTCCAATTAGCAAATGCAGTGTAAAGAAGGCATTTGTTATATTATTTTTCAATAGTTCTGGAATATTGAGAAATGGTGTCTATAGCTCAATTGTGCACCAAAATTCAAAGAAACTAAAAATTCATGAGATCTGCAATGTATCCATCTCAGTATCAGGCTGGTATCCACCACCTCAGTCAAACAATCAGATCTGAACAAATTTACATTGATATGATTATTGTTACAGACTCCACAGTTGTTACAGAAGCCAATTCCACAGCTGAAGTAAAAAATGAAGAAAACTCAAACATCAATTTACAAATTTTCAATATGTTTCAAAGGAAACAACTAAATCAACCATAATCGTATGCATGAAATTTGTGCTTTAGGAATTAACAGGAGAACATAATAAAGGGAATTCATAATTACTTGTCTCCTGCAACTTTCTTTGAATCTGTATAACCAATATAAAATATCAGAACATGTGAAACCATACAAACTCATTGGTGTTTGGCGAATTCGTAATGTACCTCAAGATGTTCGTGAAGCCTTTTTTGGAGTTCCAGCTGAAATATGTACTTCAGCAACATTATCACGCAATAGCCGTTCTCAAGAAACCAGACCATTATCGCGCAACAGCCGTGAACAGTCGAGCACCAGGCCAAACACTTTTATTAAACCTCTTAACATCACATACCATTGGCCCTGCATATAACCAAATCACCCTTAAACAATAAAACAATAAAAACACAAATCGACAATTAGCAAAACCACTTTCATAAAACTCAAAAGTGTAGTAAAAATGAAAACTTTATGTTGAGATATGCAGTCCAAATATTATACCAACCAACTAAAACATAGATCTAAAAAAATTGAATAAATAATGCAAATTTAAAGAGGAGATATTCAAACCCAACCAACATGTTTTTCAGTTTTCTAAAAGAAATGCAACAGCTACACAAAAGCTTGTGATGCTTTTGGATGACGGGTTACAACCACAACAGTTTTGCAGAAAAAGGAGTAACTCACGGTGGATCTAGGCGGATCTAAAACACGAGCTTCAGTGATTAACAGTAATAAAAAGTGGTGAGCAAACTGCCAAGAGGATGGTGATGATGTGACTGAAAACGAAATCCCATTGATAGCGGCGATTGTGGAATCCCGTTGATATCATTCAACATTGATCTCCAAAGGAATAAAGAAAACCCATGATTCAAAATCCAAAAAGATTGAATTTTTCCAACAAGGATACGAAAATAAAGAAAACCCTAAAATCAAAATCTAAACTTAAAGGGATGTAGTTAAGAACATGTGTAACTCACATTTTTCTGAAAACCACCATCTCAAAATACTCTTTCATAGTTATCATAACCTTCTATTTGTGATGTAGTTTTACAGCAATCTTTCAAAACTCTTTTAGGTTGGTGATGTCGTTACTTCCTGAAAGACATGAAAGAGGAAGGTGGAAGGAGAAGATAATAGACAGACTAAGATAGGAAAGACATGGGAAAGAGGAAGGTGCAATGATAAGACAGGTTGAGTAAAGCAAACAGTAAATTTGGGTTTTCAAGAAAGATAGGAAATGAAACAGATTTGGGTTTGTTAAACACTGCAAGTAAGATACGTTTTGAAAAAAGAAAAATGAGATGGTGGAAGTCGTTTGCTAGCATAGAATAGAAAGAGTAGGTATTCAAAGAATTGCAAAGAACACATCCACGTGGCAAGCCATATAACCAAAGGGGCATTCTGGTCCTTTCCAGAACATCTAACTTTCTTATATTGTAGATATAAAAACGCGTTGGCGTATTTTTTAAAGTCATCCGTCAAAATTAACAATAACCAAAAATAAAAAATATTTGATTTGTTATTTTTGTAAAGATCCATTGATATATAATTTCAATATTTAATAATTTAAAATGTTTTATATTGAAAGACTAGAATATGTAAAAAGAAAAGAAAAAATAGTGACCGGCGATGGGGAAACGGGGACGACCACCAAAAGAGGTGGTGTCACCGGCGACAACATCAAACAACAACACTAAATCAGATCACAAGAATACTGAAGCAGCACCAAGCAAGCCAACCGAAGTCCATCAAGAGGAGATTGCAGGATCGCCATCCAAGGGAAAGGGGGTAATTGCAGGGCAAACCCTAGAAACCACAATTGAAGAAAATGAATCGAAGAAGCTATGGATTGATGTCATCAGCGGTAACCGGAATCCCAGTAATGGAAAGACTCTCCAATTCATTGCGCCTAAGATGGTTGACGGAATTGCCGAAGCTGTGATTGAGGAAGCCGATGTTGCCAATGAGGTAAGATTTTGGGATACATCATTAATCATGTATGTATTAGGAGGAGAACTATCTATGAATGGTGTCAAACAGTTTATGCTTAAGCAGTGGAATTTTGTGAAGCTTCCGGATATGTATTACAACAATGAAGGATATTTTGTATTGAGATTCCACTCGCATAAAGACAGGGATGATGTTCTTATGAAAGGGCCATACACCATAAGAAACATGCCAATGCTGTTAGCAGAATGGAAACCAAACTTTAACTTGAAGAGAGACATGCTTCGAACCATTCCAGTTTGGATTCAACTACCGCAATTGCCTCTGCACTTATGGGGAACTACCAGTTTGGGGAAGATTGCTAGCATTTTGGGCACACCATTAATGACAGATGAATGTACTGCCAACATGTACAGAATTTCCTATGCTAGAGTATTGGTAGAGATAGATATCACACAAGAACTCGTGCACGAGATAACAATTACTGATGAGAAAGGCGAGAAGCTGAAACAAAAGATTGAATACGAGTGGAGACCGCCATATTGCATGAAATGTCAAAAAATAGGGCATAAGTGTGAAGAGAAAAAACAGAAACCAATGACTCAAAAGTGGTTACCAAAAGAGAAGAAGGATAAGGAGGCAATGTCAGAAAAACCTCTTCAGCAGGTAACTGTTCCAATTCAGGTGACACCCGTAAATACCCCTGTACCAACATCTCCAAAAAATCAGAGGGAGCAGATCCAACGCACAGATGCAGAAATCCTTCCTTGGACTGATGTCAAAAGAAAAGGCAGAGAAACCAACAGGAAGACCGGCACGGGCAAGAGCATATGCACATCTCAATCCGAAGGCAGTTATGGGAATCTATTTGCAACACTTGGGGATGGATCAGCCTCAGTGTTTCTCGACGATGTCCCATGATCATATCATGGAATGTTAGGGGACTGAATAAAACAGGGAAATTTAGGGAGATCAGTTCCCGTCTCCACAACCTAAACCCTGCAATTATGATTTTAATTGAAACAAGAGTAAAGAAAAAAAATGCTGATATGATTAGGAACAAGATGAGACTCAAAGGCAGCTACTTGGATAATATGATAAGCACGTAAATGGGAGAATCTGGATCTGTTGGGATGACAATCATAGGCATCTTGAATTAATTGATAGCTCTGATCAGTTTATTCATTGCAAACTCAGTGATGAAAAAGGTGATTTCAAGTATTGGATGACCGTTGTATATGCTCAGAACCAATTGCAGCTGAGGAAAAAGCTTTGGCATGATATGCTGAAAATTCACTCGAGTCAGCAGGGGCCGTGGATGGTGATTGGGGATTTTAACAACGTTGCTAAAGTGGAAGATAGAATTGGGGGTAGTTTGGTGACTGAGAAAGAGTATGTGGACTTGATTGACATGATGAATCAAACTGGACTGTATGAGAAGGAAAGTGAGGGCGATTATTTCACGTGGACAAATAAACAAGAGGCAAATGCCATTTATTCTAGAATCGATCGTTTGCTTGGAAACACAGAATGGATGCAACAGAATGAGGATGCTGAATTAAGAGTTATGAGCCCTAGTGTGTCTGATCATTCTATGCTTTCCTTAAGCACCCCTGAACCGATACCGCAACAGCATGGCAAGTTTAAATTTTTGAATTACACTGCTGATTTGAATGAATTCGCAGAGACAGTTGAGCTGAACTGGAACTTGCCGTTGCATGGCAGACCTATGTACGTGGTGTGGAAGAAGCTTCAACGTTTACAACCTGAAATTAAGAAACTGACTAAGCCCCGATCCGATATCACACGTGAGATTGCTCAAGCCAGAATTAAGCTTGCTACGGCCCAGAAAGAACTGCTGACTGACAGAATGAATGGGGAAAAAATCGCAAATGTTCAAACTTGTACTGCATCCTTAATTCAATGGCAGGAAGTGGAAGGTAGTATGATGAGACAAAAAGCAAAAATTGATTGGTTGAGATATTCTGATGGTAATAATAAATACTTTCACGCATCTATGAAAGCTCGGCATCAACTCAAGAATATTAAAAATATTCAAAAGAGTGATGGATCAGTTATTTATAATCAGCAGGAACTAGAAAAGGAGGTGATTGATTTCTATAAGAGACTTATGGGGACTGCAGCCACTGATCTTGAAGGTATCGATACAGGTGCAATGAGGGACGGTGCGCAATTAAATTCTGCTCAAAGAGACATGCTAATCATGCCGGTTACGGAAACTGAAATTCTGAAAGCCCTAAATAGCATTGGAAATGATAAGTCGCCTGGAAGTGATGGATTTGGAGCGTATTTCTTCATGAAATCATGGCATATTATTAAAGGTGATGTGATTAAAGCAATACAAGATTTCTTTGCTAATAATAGAATATACAAGGCTGTGAATTGCTCTATAGTTACCTTAATTCCAAAGCATAATGGTATCAAAGGTATCAAAGATTATAGACCTATTGCGTGTTGCAGCACTTTGTATAAAATCATCTCAAAAATTCTGGCCAACAGATTAAGTAAGGTGTTGGGTTCGATAGTTGGCGACAACCAAGCTGCTTTTGTTAAAGGTCAGAATATCCGCAATCACATACTCCTCACTTATGAATTGATTAAGGGTTATGAGAGGAAGCATATTTCTCCGAGGTGCCTTATGCAGATGGATATTCAAAAGGCTTACGATACTGTTGATTGGAATGCGTTGGAAGCTATTCTTAATGAGGTTGGATGCCCGCGGCAATTCACTAAATGGATCATGATTACTGTGACAACAGTTTCGTACAGATTCAATGTAAACGGTGTTTACACGGATATTATGGAAGCAAAGCGAGGGCTCAGACAGGGTGACCCCATTTCACCCATGTTATTTGTTATTGTTATGGAATGTCTTAACAGGTACCTCTACAAGTTGCAAAAGAACAATAATTTCAATTATCACCCAAAATGTGAAAAATTGAAGATCACAAATTTATGCTTCGCGGATGATTTGTTGATGTATGCTCGAGGAGATAGAGGGTCCGTGAAAATGATGATGGATACTTTTAATTAATTCTCTAAAGTGACTGGTCTGGTGGTAAACCCACAGAAGTGTCATTTATATTGCGCAGGGATTTGTGAGGAGACTAAAAATCATCTTTTACACCTTACTGGATTCCAAGAAGGGCAGTTCCCGTTCAAGTATTTAGGAGTTCCAGTAACAGGCAAGAAGCTAGCAGTTATTTACTATATACCCCTGATTGACCGTATTGTAGGCAAGATTAAGCACTGGACCGCTCGCCTTTTAACTTATGCAGGTAGATTACAGCTCATCAATAGTGTCTTGGTTGCTGTAACTAATTATTGGATGCAGGTGTTCCCAATCCCGAAGAGTGTTCTCCAGAAAATAGAAGCGATTTGTCGTAATTTTCTTTGGACGGGGGGATATGAAGATAGCAGAAAAGCACCAGTGGCTTGGAAACAGGTGTGTAGACCCATTTGTTATGGAGGACTGAATATTGTGGATCTTGAGTTATGGAACAAAATTAGTCTAATCAGGCTCTTGTGGAATTTATGCGGCAAAGCGGACTCTTTATGGATTAGATGGATGCAGGCTTACTACATCAAAAATAACGCAGTGATGGAAATTGATACAAGACCAACCAATTCTTGGATCATCAATTCCATTCTAAACCAGCGGGAGACACTAAGAAAGATTACTGAGTGGGAAAATATTATGAACAAGGACAATTTTGACATGAGCAGTGTGTATCGCAGACTACAAAACTATGGCCAAAAGATGGATTGGAGGGGGCTGATTTATGGTAACACCGCAAGGCCTAGAGCTTGTTTCATCCTTTGGCTCGCCTGTCATGGTAGGCTAGCCACAAAAGATAGACTGGTGAAGTTCGGGATGCTGGATAGTATGAGTTGCTGTTTTTGCCAGGAACAGGAAACACTGAACCATATCTTTTTCGAATGTAGTACTTACAAGAAAATCTGGTTGGAGGTTCTACAATGGTTGCAGATCCAACATAATCCGCAAAAGTGGGAGACGGAGATCCAGTGGCTAATCCGTCACACTAAAGGTAAAAGTTGTCGAGCTCGAGTTTTAAAAATGGCTGTGGCAGAAACCATTTATGAAATCTGGAGATTAAGAAATGATAAAAGTTTTGGTAATGATGTTTCTCACACGGGGATAGGAAACAGGATTATAGATACGATTACATATAGAGGCTGGAATAACAAAGGGATTCGAAGCTACATAGCTCTCCTTATGATGGAAATTTAGTATTTTAGCAAAACAGGTTATATTTTTTGTCTTTTTGTCTGCAAGTTTCAATGACTGATTGCTGGATCCCAATTTGGATCGCTTGTACTTATTATTATTTTTGAATAAATATATCAAAGTATTTTACTTCAAAAAAAAAAAAAAAGAAAAGAAAGATGTTTTTTTAATAAATAATTTAATATAATTATGCAACCGTTGAAGGTAATATTTTACATCATGGTCATATTAATAAGACTACTATAAATTAAATGATATTTTTTGTCTTTAATACGAAATCGAAAAATGATTTTAGAAACATGACACAGACTTGTTTTTAAATGAATGAAAGTCAATTTTAAATAAGATTTGTATCTTGATTAGAAGTGGTTGGATTCACATAAGTCATCTCATTCACAAACTAATTTAGTTTTGTACAACTCTCCAATATTAAGTTGTGTAAGTTTTTTTTTTTTTTTTTTTACTATTACCACCTAATAATAGGAGAAAAATGACGATCATACTCTCGCAAGCATGAGACAAAATCTTCATGCAATTTTTTTTTGCTTTCGCACCGGTTCCGACTTAAATAGTAGATCGACTAATCCGGCTCGTGCTACGGAGGTACGTGCACTGGCCAAGTGTTGTTTCTGCCAGGAATCGAACTCGGTATTCTCCGAATATCGTCCTTTGCAGAGACTCGTTTACCACTCGAGCCCAAGCGCTTAGTTAAATCTTCATGCAATTTTTATAAAAGAAAAAAGAGAATAAATAAGATGTTGGTGATAAAATAAATTGAAATATGTAGATAAATTATAAAGAAATAGAAAACATAGTTTAACTAATTAAGGCAAAGACATGTTAATTGGTGTTAGTGTAACTTCAAATATAATTTTATTAGGTTTTAAGAGGATAACCTACATAGAATAAGAGAAAATCGGACATCTCTTTGCGGGGCGGGTATATTGGGTAGTACTTTACGTTGTCCAAGGCTTCACCCATGACGCCAGGAGATGAGCAATACTCACCCGATAAGAATATATTTTAGAATTTAATCAACCCACTCCCTTAAACATCATACTGATACTGATTAGTTCGTGAAAGTCATACCAGAAAATCAACCTTCATTAACATGTAGCCATCAACATCAAACTATTTCACCCCCAAGCCTTCAATCAACATCAACCTCAAGTTCTAATTTTAATGAATCAATCTTTATGCCTATTGAAGTCACACTCATCCAAGCCATACCTTTAGAAATTACAACTTTTGAAACTCACTAACTAGAAGTTCAGACCAACTCTGTTCAATCTAAACCTGAACTTACACGAACAAGCAATACAAGACCAAAGAAACTTTGTTCTTAATGAACCTCAACTTGCACCTCAGCAAACAATACTAGAAACCCAACATGAACCACAATCTCCTGAACATCAAACCCTTCCATCTATACACTCTGCTCATTCTACCCCTTCAAGAGAAACAAATGTTGTGTCAGGATCTGGAAAATATTTATATCCTTCTCTGAAGTAAGATGCCCTCCTGTCCCTTCACACCCCAACCAATTCCTAATATGAACCCTCCACCTAATATTCAAGACCAAATGGAAGAATTTAAGACTAGTATTTATGATAGGATTAAGGATCTGGTTGTGAGAGACTCACAACATCCGACTACATTGCATATGCTGCTAAGTTGGATACTCTTCAAACCTATGTGGATACAACTCTACAAAATCTGAAGTCTTTCACATCTGAGATTGTAGCTTATTCTAGCCAGAAGCAAGAGCAATTAGAGGCTAAAATGGTTATGTTGATGCAAATCAAGAGGCTATGGGAGCCCGACTTTATAATGGGGTTGCTAATCAAGATTCTATAGTAAACAAGCAAGAAGAAATGAATGCTCAGTTGAAGTATGTGGTTGCAAGGCAGAATGACATGGAATCTGACATCAAGGTCATCCTAGAGATTCTGTAAAAACCCTAGGCTTTAGGACTTAGAACCTTTTGTTGTTTTTACTATTATTAAAATATTTTTGCATATGAAAATCATTTTTCTTGGTTTAATAATATTTTTCTCCAGTATCTTTTCTTATTTTCTGTACTTTATGTTTTTGTTGATGACAAAAGGAGGAGTAAGATAAATAAGTATTTAAGCACTTGAAATTGATAATTAAGACTAATTTATTTCTTGAATTCTAAAGATTAATTTATTTTGCTTTAAAGATCAAATTTAATTAATCTTGATAGAACTTATCTAAAGCTAACAAATCTTGATTTTTGGACTATTAGACTCAGGGGGAGCTTACGAACCTTAGACCCTGAAGTGAACTTGTAAATTAAATTAACAATCAGTGTTCTCAAAAACTTGTGTTTGTCATCATAAAAAGAGATAGACATTGTTGGAACAAAATTGATTTGTACCATATTTCTAAATTTTTTATGATTACAAAGTATTTAAAGAAAAATGGGTATATGTGTTCAAGTGTGTAGGATCGTAGACTAAAATTTATGATATAAACTTAGTACTGAGACTGAAAATGAACTTTAATGAGAAGCTAAAAGATCCTGAGTCAGAAGGATCAAAATCTAAGAATTAGACTCTAAAGACTCGGACTCATAAGGAAGTCAACTTCTGAAGACCAGAGTCTTAAGAAAGTCAACCTATGAAGATCCGGACTTTGAAAGTTCAGAAGCTGGGATCCAGATTATGAAGAATCGAACTCCTAAGCAGGTTAACACAAGGATCAAGAAGACTATGTTAAGTCACTATCAAACTCAAATGTCATTTTGTCTACTTCTGATCATGTGTAGAACCAAATAAAAATCTGCACAGACAATATGGATGCAACAGTTAATTTCTTTTGTAGCAAAAGTATTCATATGTGTTTTCAACAATATTAACCATATTAAGAAACATTTTGATGTATATGATCAAGCTTCTCCAAGACTCACTTGTGGAAGCTCTTTTCTTTAACGACTATTTTGTGTCTCTCTATATGAGGAGCTTAAGACTTGAAGAAATATAACTAATCTTGGACAATAAAAAGAATCGTTACTCTATCAAATCAAAAGTACAAGTTTAACTTTTAATTTTTTAATTTTTTTATATCTTAGAAGTTCGTTAGTCTTAAGAGTCTTATTGAGTTGTATTTTATTTACACCTCTGATTGTATCTCAAGTGTAATATTCAAACAAGTTTGTATTTAATTAAGATAGACTGTTAGAAGTCTCCTGTTTGTGTACTTGAGCATATGAAGTCTCTTGCTTATATACTTGAGTATTAGAAGTCTCTTGTGTATTTGAGCATTGAAAGTCTCTTGACTGTGCTTGATCATTTGTAATTAGTTGTAAGTAAAGTGAAATTCCTTAGAAGCGGAAGGGGACTGGACTACTCTCGTTTTGTGGGAGGAACCAGGATAAAATTGCTTGTGTCTCTCTTTTTTTCACTCTCTACCTCCGAACTAGTTTTTATCCGCTGCAAAGAATTAACTTTGTATTAGATTCTAAACCTTATGTTCAGAATGTAATAAGAGTGTTTTACAAAAGAAAGAAAAAGCTAACACAATTCAACCTCCATTCTTGTGTTTTTATCACCTTCAGAAATTATGCAAGAAAAACTAATTTTCGGGTTCTGTTGAGGTTTGTAGTCGACTACAACTTGTTACAGACGTCACTACACGACTTTCACTTAAATTGAGAAATGACCGACAGAAGAAGAAAGGTGCATCAAAGCCCCCACCCTATAGAGTAAAGGCAAGGGCTTCGGGGAAATTGTTCAAGATCGTTTAGAGGGCCAAATAACTACGGTCTAGAGGGAAAT
Source organism: Vicia villosa (assembly GCF_029867415.1). Taxonomy (NCBI): domain Eukaryota; kingdom Viridiplantae; phylum Streptophyta; class Magnoliopsida; order Fabales; family Fabaceae; genus Vicia; species Vicia villosa. Next base: position 406,080 of record NW_026705408.1, on the reverse strand, counting down.
CATGTAATCTCAATCCAAGATCAGTTAGACGAACATCCGCATCTTGCATCGATAGATTAGCAAGTTGTTATAAACGTTCTACTATATAAAAGGAAGAACGTGACATTTCTTAGGTAATTCGAATTCAAATCTCATTTACTTCATCTTACTCTCATAATGACTTGGACATTGAAATATTAACCTTGCATATCGTCCTCTCCTCCACCGTAATAAAAGCTCGAGTCCACTGTTGCGATCCACATCAATCGATATTCGATCAATTCTGATTTCTACGAAGGAAAATTTCTAAATCTTAAAATTTGAAAATTATTTTAGAATTTTCAAGAAATTTTTAAGACTCATAGGTAAAAATAGATCCTGTACTTTTGGAAGAAGATAATTCCTAAAAAATTTCGCATACAAAATTTGCTATAAGAGGCGAGTTACATGCCGGGAAAAAATGTTAGCTGCATAGACAAGTTGACATGCATAACAAGATTGTTTTCAGTTTTTAGAAATCAATGTTAAGTAATTTATAAGACTTTATTTAAACATGACAAATTTTAAGGTATCATAGATCAACACAAGGAAACAGAAACGGGTTATTGACAGTAAAACCCGAATCCAATTCAAATAACAAACACACAACAAAAAACACCACGAACTTCAAACCAATTCTCACGCGCCAGCATTCAAAATAGAAAACTCAGATCCAATCCTATTATGAACAGATGGGCCGGTTTTGGGTCGGGCCTGATCCAAACTGTAACGACAATGATTCCTGACGGCCCACAGCTGATAAGGACTAGTATCCGTCGCGAGCCACTGCTCAACCTCGAACTGCTCCTGCGAACACGACACGTGGGGCCCAGTTGTAGTAACCTCCACGTAGTTACAGTACCAACCGTGATGTGCTCCGCCACCGTCAGACGTTACGTTAACGGCGCAAACGGGTCCGTCTAAGCAAGGTCCTCTTCCGCTGAAGATATCAAGGTTACCGCGTTCGAAGTAATTGTAACCCGAACCCATTAACCCGCCCCATGGAACGAGGCTCTTGATGTAGATGTAGTAACCGTATTTGTCGTATAGTTTGATTCCGATCTTTGAGTCGGTTCCTCCTTTTAGAACCGAACCGGTTCGAACGTAGACCGTGTAGACGCAATCATCGTCGGAGTCCTGTATTCAATGAGATACAATACAAATGATTAGTTTTGATGATTTGAAAATGAAGATTGGAAGAGAGAGAAAGAGATGGTGATTCTTACGGATCTAACGGTTGTGGTGAAGGAGAGGGAGAAGAGGAAGAGAATAGCGATGAAGAATGTCGTGGTTGCCATTTGTGTGAAAATGGTGGTGAGGTGAGATAGAGGTAAGAGGCGTTGATAAATAGCGCGAGGGGCACGATGCGGTTCTAGAGAATTTTGTTTTAAAATAGTAGGAGTATACATTACATTACTATTTTAGAAAGATAATTGAAAATTTTTCCAACTATTTTTCATCTGTAATTTCTTTAATAATTTTTAAATTAATAAAATCATTTTAATCATATTTACAAGATTTATTCAATATTTTTCATTCCCTCTTTAAATGATTTCAACCAACACTTTCATGACTGATAATAAACTTTCTTGAATTCAATTCAAATTTGAAAATGGTAAAATTTAGGGAAATGTTTTTTTTATCCTATGGGATGTGTCTCATATTTTGAAATTTTCAAAAATACTTTTGATTTATTTGGAGATGTTCAGACGCGCTTAAAATTACACTCGTCTTCATAATTTCTGAAAGCCTTTTCATTTTGAATAAAATTTAGTCTAAAAATATATATTCGTATATTATTTAGGATGTATTGGTAACAACCATTGTACTTATTTATGGTATTTTTATTTACTTAATGAATATAAGAGTTGTTATGAATATGCATTAGTTGGCTTTACATTATAATATTTAATTTTGTCTATTTCACATCCTTTGATATTGGTTAAGTATTACTGAGTAATATCAATTATTAGAATTTAGATTGCAAAATTTAATTCAATTAACTTTAGCAATAAAGCCTTCTTATTTAACATAAGCTGTGAAAAGCATGAATATGAAATGATGGAAACATTTCGTATATTGTTGTTAGTTTGCTTATTCAGTAAAATTCATTGATTATCTTCATCAGTAGTGGTAATTGCTTTTAGCTTTGACTATTTTTTCCCTTTTCTGATTGTATTTATTGTTAAGAATCTAATAGAAGGAATTTTTTGTGACACCCCCTAAATTCCATCAATTCTTCTTGCTTTAGCAGTGGTTGAAAAATCTCTGACTTCTGATTGTAGGAATGGATGCTCAGGTGTCTTATGTATTTCATTTTGAACGGAAATTGCACCCCGAAAAATTCAAAAATCAGCTGCTTAATCAGGTATATCGTTGTTTCTGCATAACTATAAGAAAATGCATAAAGGTAATATTATGCTGAGTAAACAGCAACATTACTGTTGAATGAGAGAAAAATAGAAAGGTATACGGCTAATGACAAAATATAATACAATATGTCAATCCTATACAATAAATACATGGATCCTGATCTTATTTTTAACAACTCCACCAATTCTTTCACTATTCATTGGAATATGTAGTTTCAAACCACCAAGATGTACTTTCATTATCCATTTTTTTTGTGTGATTGATTTTGTGATTCTATTTAAAATTGTCAAACGAGAAGTGGGATAAAACACCACCTTACATGTTCTTGTCCCTCATGAATAAAGGGAGCTTCTCCTTGAAAATCCTTAAAAAATGTCTTCCATTCTCAATCAATTTTTCACCACCAAAATACTATTCTTGTATTTTATCACATCAAAATGAGCAAAAGAAGCTGAAATTTAAGGTAAATATCATTCTTTTCATTCCCCATTTCTTGCATTAATGTGTTTTTTGAGCTGAAAATATGAACGTTGAGTCCGAATATGCATCTCTAGACTCGATTCATTTGTTCTGGATATCCATCTCCAAATGTGCATAATACTTTAAATTTTAAATTTGTTTTTCTGTTATAGGTGGTATTAGATATGATCTACCTGAATATCTCAAAGTTATTATAAGGATGAATGTTAAACAGGGTAAAGTGGATGATGATGTTAAACTAGATGATGTTAAACTGATTTTTGTCGAGGTAGAAGTTCATGAAAAGTTTATAAATAAATAAATAAGAGTTTATAGTTCGTGAACATATGCTACAATGAGTTTGCATGGGGCTCGAAAAAATGAGATTTGGCGTTGTAATCAATAGGTCTGGCAATGGTTCTTATAAAATACAAGCATTTGTAACAATGAGATGCAAAATAAGTGGCACGTACCATCCACCAATTAGGAAGTTGAAACATGATGACATCGGATCGAGAAAATGCGAGTGCCCGTTCAAATTGCGCGGATAACATAAGGCGAATGATACATGGAAATTTAATGTGATCCCTGGTTTACATAATCACGGCTTGAGTGACAAGCTAAACGGTTATCCCATTGTATGTCGCTTTATTCTAAATGAGAAGGAACTTATTCCGGGCAAGACAATAAACATGATGGTGCCGAAAAACATAATTGTAACTTTGAAACAAAAAAATACGTCAAAATGTTTACAATATCAAACAAGTATATAATGTGTGTTCTCGAAACAACAAGGCGGTAAGAGGTTCAAGATCTAAAACGCAACAATTGTTGAAGTTTTTGGAGGATGACCACTATGTTTCTAAGTACTACGTTTTTCAGGATAAAAGTCACAATTCGAGATATATTTTTGAATCGTCCTGATTCCATCAAGTTGTTCAACATATTTCTCAATGTACTCATAATTGTTTCAACATCCAAAACAAACAAGTATAGACTTCTAGTCTTGTAAATTGCTGGTGTTACTTCTACGGAGATGACTTTTTCAGTCGGTTTTATATTTTTGGAATGCGAAAAAGAGGACTGATAACACGATTTTATATCATATATTTAGCTTAAAATCCATAAATATTATTAGCATTTTCATTTAATTATATTGTTTTATTATGATATTATGCGGGTATTTGTGATGTTTCAGGTATTGCGTTCGTATTAAGATTATTAGTGAAAAGGAGAAGAAATGGAGCAAAAAGCATCCATATTTATAAAAGAGAGGTGTTAAACAAACTAGATGTTGACCCGCGCGATGCACGGAAGACTCTTAAAAAGATAGTGAAAATTATTATCATTTATTTTTAAAATATTGTTATCTTAAATATCTTAAAATTAAAATTTATTAAAATTATAATGTTTATAAATTTAAAAATCTTAAAAAGCATGTTCTTTTTTATTTCTGTTGTCTTTTCTTCATGATATTTAAAATTTCCTCGAATTTAAAATAATACAATTTAAAATAAAGATGTTGTCACAAATATTGTGCAAATATAAAATCTCCTTAATAGAAATATATATTTCAGCATAGAAAATTTTTATTATGGATTAAAATTACTGCATATAATACTTATTAATCAAATTCTTTATTGAGGTGATTTTATATAGTTCACTAATGTATATGTGATCAATATTAGCTATGTGTTCAACATGTGTTATAGTAATAAATAATATGATCATTAATTTTATTAAAATTGAAAAGATAAAAAGAATTGCAAAGATAAGGCATGTTTATAATGAGTTCTAAAAATAGTTTTAGATTATTGTTGAAATTAAAACGATAAGAATAATTTTGAAATAAATCAATAATAAAAAATAAAATGAATATGGCATTTAATTTAATTTAGATGTGCGATATTTAATTATTAAAAATAAATTGATTGATATTTTATTTAAAAAACAATAATAATAATAATAGTAATAATAATAAAAGTAATATAATTGTATTTAATATAAATCTTAATAGAAAATTTAAAAAATATAAAATGTGAGAATTCATATGAATTTAAATTATAAATTTGATAAATATTTTATAGATAATTAATATATCTTTTATCAATTTTAAAATATCCAATAAACTTATAATTTTTTATCATAAAATTTTTTTAACTACTATTTTATTTATAAAAAGGTTAAAAAAAATTATTTTGTTTATTAATTTAGTCCTGTATGAGTTTTATATTAAAAAATATCCATGTAATTTAGAAGGATTTCTTTTATAGGAACATTTTTATGCTAAAATTTTATTATTATTATTATATTATACTTACTTTAATTATTTAACCTTTCTTTTTATTTATTATTTTTTAATTTTTCACGAAGTTTCAAGTTATTCATTAGTTTCATATCATTATTACTATATAATAATATACAATAGAAGTTACAAAATAAGTTCAAATATTTATTCTAATAATAACTATTATTATATAGAGAAGTTACAAAATAGAGAAAAATATAGTTTAAAAATGACGAAAAAATAAATATAATTTTATATTAAAAAAATTATTGTCAATTTAATGCGTTGGTTTTCAAAAATATCATTCTTAATTTAATGTGTTGATTTTATAAACAATTTATATAAAAATAATTATCAATTTAATGCATTTATTTTATACAAATGATTATGATTTATTAAAATAGTAGTTTATATTCTAAATTTTTATTTTGAAAATGTATTATTACTTTAAAAAATAAAAAAAAAATTAGTAAAAAATGTGAGTATTTCAAATAATTATAACTTATTTTTATATTAAAACATAACTTAAAAATTAGTTCAATATTTATTCCAATTATATATTTTTTAGATTGCTCCTACAAAAGTGACTATTTAATTTAGGGTCTGCTAACTAGTGCCCTAGGAGCACTGGATAAGAAGCATTAAATGAACTTTAATTGTAATTTTATTCTTTAAAAAAAACTATAATTAAATATATTTAATTATTAAACTCACTCAAATTAACTCATTCATTCATTTTCTCTTTCATACACTACAAAATTTCTACACGTGAAATTAAATGAAATTTGAAATTAAAATATTACAATCTCATTTCAATATCATTATCATTAAAATATGAGAATAATTTAAAAAGAATTAATAGTATTTTTTTAAATTAAAAATCAGTAAGTATTGCAAATGAAATATACATCAACAATTAGCAACAATAAATATAATAATTTATAACGTCTCAATTTTTTTATGGTTTAGAAAATTTTAATTTTTTTGGTCTTAAATAAAATTTTCTATCTTAAATGACACATTTAATAAACTTTTTTTTTTAAGAATATTAATAGATTCAAAATGTAATTAATGATCCTTAACGAGTGCCCCCGGGGCACTCGTTAGCATTGCCCTTTAATTTATTACGAAAAAAAAATATATGCAATATGTTAATTGAATAATTATGAGAAATCAAATTATTTTTCTCTAAATATTATCTATAAAAAAGAATTGATGTCAATATAGTAAATATTTTTTAATTGTCATGAAATCATAATGGGAAGTTTTTATAAATGACTATAATGACATTGATTGACAAAATTTGAAGATGTGTGACCACTCGACAAAAAATGTTATATTGATGTGACACAAAAGGTTATAATGGATGAATAATAATGACATTGATGAATATAATATAACTGTCATTTAAATATTATTTCTAATAATTGTAATGAAAGATAATTTTATCATTGGTAATAAATTGAAATAACAAAAACTTTATATGTGTATAATTGTAATTGTAAATAAATTAAAATAAAGAAAATTTACGTTTATTATTATTATTATTATTATTATTATTATTATTAATTAATAAAAAAGGGTTTTCTCTAGCCGCCCATGAAAACTCTGTAGAAACCTTCTGCTTCAGCTTTCACGGCGTCACTGGGTCTCGTTTTGGATTGCGGAAGTGGAAGAAGCGTTTGTTTCAACCCTGTTTGTTTCAACCCTCTCTCTATCTGATGGTATTCTTGACGGCACCCACTGAGTGTTTGGTCAATCATAATAGGGGCTGAAGTTAGTTCTTCTTCAAGTACGATCTGTGAACAATTTTGATAGTATTACTCCGAAGGTGCTTTCAACCACGGGAGTTTCCCTTTTGTTTTCACAGGTTTGTTTTAATTTTTCAGAGTTGTTATTATTCTGAATTTTTTTATAGTTTAGTATTTTTTTTTAATATTTAATTTTATTGAAGTGTAAATGTTTTGAAATCAGGAGTGAAATCTATTTTCATTGATCCGAATCAAAGGAAGATAATAGTTGTTGGTACTGTGTATCCTATGAAATCTATCCTCAGAGAAGGAAGAAGTACTGGCAAAATCAGAAGCGTCAGAATGCTGTTTGTTATTAACCTTTCAACATCAGGAATTCCCGGAGAGATCACATCACTAAAGTAATATAGATTGTCCTCAATTTCATCTACAGCAGCCGTAATGGTAGCCTTTGAGTCTGGGCCTGGATTTCTGTCTTAGCAACCATAATAATTTTATTAATATTATTATTATTATTATTAGGTTTGTATAATTAAGGTTTAATTCTCATAAATTATTATTATTATTATTATTATTATTATTATTATTATTATTATTATTATTATTATTAGGTTTATGACATATAGGTTTTATTCTCATGAATTAGTATTATTATTAAGGTTTTATTCTCATGAATTATTATTATTAATATTTATTATTATTATTATTATTAGGTTTGTATAATTAAGGTTGTATTCTCATGATGACACGTGGTTTAGATTGTTGTAAGGATGGCATGTGACTAGGGTTGCCATCATGACATTTTACATTTATATTAAGTAGATAAAGGGGTGCAAAGAAGATCTAATTGTCCAAAGATGGAAGCCCAGCCCACGAAGGAGCTGGACATGACCACTTCAGCGCGTGGCCCACATTGAAGAAGACCAAGTAAAGAGTGTGGCATACCCCAATTTTTGACCTAAGATATCATCTGCATATGCATCATTTGCATTTCTAACAAATTGCATAGCTTGTGTTTGTTACTTGTGTTCAGCAAGGTTTAATCAAGAAATCACTCATCAGTACAAGCAACAACCAATTAGGGTTTTGTTCTCCCTTCATCTCAAATGAACTATCTTCATCAACAATCGACATTTGGTCCTCAAAGATTCATTTCAACAAGCTTAAAAGCTTTGAATCGACCAAATTAGGATTCTTCATTCAATCACTCATTCTTTGCAAGATAAATTCATGTTCATGGAGGTTTTCAATTTAAATGCGCCATTGCCAATTGGTGTGATTTAAGAGACTTGTTTGGAATCTATTTCCTGTTTTTTTTGGGCTCATGGATTACTCATGGTGAAGATTTGATTCATACGGATTATTTGATCATTCATGGGAATTTCATCAAAGTTGCAAAGAAAATATCATGTTAGTCCATTGCCGGAATATTATTTCAAAAATGATTCAAGATCATGGGTTCAAGGATTTTAATTCAAGATCATTTCAAATTCATGGTGCAAGAATATATTCCAAGACTTGAAATTCAAAACTTCACTACTTCAAGGATATTCCACCATTTCCTTTCAAAAGGGATCATTCAAATTTTCAACATTTCAAAGGAATTCAAATTCCATTCAAGATCATTCAAGAAAATTCAAACTTCATTCAAGTTCTAACAAAAAATTCAAGCATTTACATGGAACAAATGAATTACAAAAGAACTTTATCTAAAGTTCAAGAATTACATCATTTCAAAATTCCATTCATTTTCAAGAATACAAAGTTCATACAATTTAAAGTTGGAATTACAAGAAAAAGAAAATAAAACTTCAAAGACTTTCTTGAATTCTTCAATCTTCAAAGTCTTTATTCTTCAAGTTCAACTTTCTTCATGCTTTTCTCAAGAATACTCATGTCACATGAAAAAGAAACAAAAGGGGTAAGATTAGCAAAAAGTTCAACAAAATAATTCAAAAGCCTAAAACAAGATAAAAGGGATCAAAGAGATTTTTTTATGACATAAGGAATATCTTTGCATATGTCATAAGAATATTCTTATTCTTATTCTTGCAATGATTATAACTTGGAAATCAAGTTCATTAATACCAAACACATCCCTAATTTTACCTATAAATAGAAGTGATCTCCCTTGAAATTAATCACACCAAAACAACATAACTTCTTGCTTTCTCTCCTCTCTATTGCTCATATTTGTTTAATAACATAACTTCTTGCTTTCTCTCCTCTCTATTGCTCATATTTGTTCAATAGAACTCTTGGCAAGAAATTCTCAAGCCAAGAGTCTCTCTATTGAAGGTGAGTGTTCTAGTTACAAAGAAAATGAGGTAATTCTTCATACCTCACTTGAAGATCTTCACCTTCAAGTCTCCAAACAACTTGGATTGTGGGAGACTTGAAGACGAAGCTTCAAGTTGCTCGGATGCTCCAAGTGAGGTATGAAGAATTACCTCCTCCTTCTTTGTAACTAGAAGGAAGACCTTCAATAGGGAGACTCATGGCTTGAGAATTTCTTGCCAAGAGTTATATTGAACAAATATGAGCAATATTGCTTTGGTGTGATTAATTTCGAGGGAGATCTCTTCTATTTATAGGCAAAATTAGGGATGTATTTGGTATTAATGAACCTGATTTCCAAGTTATAATCATTGCAAGAATAAGAATAAGGATATTCTTATGACATATGCAAAGATATTCTTTATGTCATAAAAATATCTCTTTGATCCCTCTTGATTTAGGCTTTTGAATTATTTTGTTGAACAACAACAATTTGTGACAACTCAAAGCAAAAATTCAGCATAACAACGACAATTTGCAACAGTTATGAAATCAACACAGTAGCAACAAAAAGTTCATAACAGTTGCAACAATGAGCGATTCACAGTTACATAGCAACAAAGCAGTAGCAGCCAAATTTCGACTTAGAACATTCAAAGCAGAATAAAGGAATTACCTGAAACAAGCTGATCAAAGAAGCAACCAACCGTCTTCTTCCGACGTCGCGATTCTGTGTCACCAACTGGAACTGACACGCAAGTCATACAATCAGAAGCGAAAACAGAGGGAAACGAGATCAAAAGCGCAAAGACGGGGCAGAAGGGAGTTCGGATTCGTACCTGTCAGAAGCCGACGCTGAAATTAATTCACCGGACTTGCTCCGGTCAGGTTCTTATTCCTCACTTCCTTTTAGAAATTGTTATGTTAGTTTGTTCTTTGTGTTGCACCGATTTGAACGCCTGCTTTAATTCACTTGAATTTACTTCCGATTATCATTTAATCTGAAATTGTTGCGGAATATCAAAATCAAATATTGGTGAAATGAACTTCAAACCCAGATACATGAATAAGAACAAAATTTATAAGAACCATACCTTTAAAACAACCTCTTGTTCTTCCATGGCCGCCGAGAGAAACCAAGTGAGAGTGATGTTGTTGTTGTTATTCACCACCGAGCAAGAGTGATGGAGAAACCGAGAGCAAAGAGAGTGATTGAGGGGAAGAATTTCGTGTTCTTCCATTGAAGATCACCGTGAGTGAGTGAAGAGAGATCGAAAGGGAAACCGAGTGAGAGCTTAAGTTGTTGTTGTTCGCTGAATGAAGAGAGAACCCGTGAGAAGAGCAAATCGAGAGGTTTTCAATTGATGTTGTCTGCAGAGAGTAGCGAGAGCGAGAAAGAGCTGCGATTGAGAGAGTGAATCGTGGATTGCTGTTGTTTGTTTCTGTTCTTCCGTTTTTTTCTATGAACGAGTGAGAGAGAAAAGAGGCGCTGCTGGCCCTCTCATTTTGTTTAGGGTTTCCTCAACCCAGGTGTGTAGTAACGTGGGCGGATCCGGGTCATACTGACCCGACCCGGTCCGACCCAGTTATTTTATTTTATTTTTAATTCAGCTTTCAGCTTTTTGGGCCATGCACTCCCAATCCGTTTTTTAACACCTCTGGCCCACTTATTAAGTTTCTTTTAACTATTTATTTTAATTTTCTTTAGAAAAATAGTTTGCAAAAGAAAAGGATTAAGTATTTTAATTTTAATATAGGATTTTAATTTTCTTTTCTAATCCTTATTAAAAATGACAAAAAAATATGTTTTTTAAGATTAAAAGTTTTCTTTTAATATTTTCATATGTTTATAAGTGTTTTTTTTTAATTCTTATTAAAACAACAAAAATATATTAGATGCATATTTAAGTTTGTGTTTCTAATTATTTTATCTTTTCATGAAAAACCACAAAAATATCTTCTTTTAGAATTAATTTTTATTTGAATTTGATATTTTTATATTATTTTGTGTAGTTAATCATTTAAATTTCTAATTGGTTACTGTTGCACATCACTTGAATTTTCTAACTTCATCCGAGACTTCGAGATTATTTCTCTGTTGTTCTCTGGATTTGTCTGTTTTGTTTGGTCTTCCACTTGCTGTAGAAGTCCATAAACAATTATCGGATGATCATGGGATGCTGTAAGCTGTGAGCTTATCTGATGTTCTATTTTGCTGGTGTGGATGCTTAATGTCTGTTGAGATCCTAATTTATTCCAAGCATACCACTTGAAGATCAAGGTAACACCTCAAACTCAGAAATCCAATTTTCTCATTCTTCGAGGTAAGCCTAAAACTCAATCAATTGTTTTCATAACAGTAATCAATTCACTTTTCAAATCATGCAACTCATTTTCAAAACACTGGGCCTCTCGAATATTAGAGAGTGTAAGTCCCATTCCTTTGTACAGTTTTTCTTTAAACAGAAAACTTCTTTCAAAACTTTCAAACTGTTTTCAACAAACGATCAACTGTTTTCAAACGATAAAACCTCGCGTTTTTTAACAAAACAATCAACCATGTTTTATAAAATAAAACCTGGGCATCCCTTATGGTATAAGTCTCATTCCTTTGTATAAAATTAGGTTTTTCATTGTATATACGCCTATCTTTTTATACCGCGATTGATTTGATTTAAACCCTCGAATAACAAGATCAAAAATTAGGGTTTTCTTTAAAATCTTCGTGGGCCTCCTTTAAGGTATAAGTCCCAAGTCCTTTTGTAAATATTTGTTTACATAACTTTGAATAAACTCAATGGGCCTCTCCCCGAGTATAAGTCCTGAGCCCCCGTGTACATAAACTGATCATCCTTACAGGTATATTTCCTTCATAAACTCCAATGTATACTCACACTTTGTCATATATATATATGTGCTTGTTCATGTACTTGTTCATGTTTGTTCATACTTGTTCATGTGTTTGTTCATATTATATATGCTTGTTCAACTTAGTACAACACTAGGTTCCCCATAGCCTCCTATTGGGCTTCGTGCAAAGAATCTCCCTTAGTTTAGGTTAGGACATAGAGTATGGTTTCCCGGTGAAATCGCTCTAAGAACTCAAACCAACTATACCATGCCTCCTCTTGGGCTTTGTACAAACGATTGTCCCTCCCATAGCCTCCTCTTGGGCTTACAATGCAAGGATCCTTGATTGTCCCTCCCATAGCCTCCTCTTGGGCTTACAATGCAAGGACCCTCAGATAGCCTCCTCTTGGGCTTTGTACAAGGACCCACAGGCTTCTTAGAAGCATCCCCAATATCCAAATCAAATACCCTAGGAGATTAGACAAATATCATCTCTATGATAGGAGTATTTCTTCTATATCATCACAATCAATCAATCAAATTTCTTTTTTGCCACAAGGCTGCCTAATCAATCAAACCTTTTGCCACAAGGCTGGCTGATTAATCAAAGTTTTTGCCACAAGGTTGGCTTCATCGAAACTTTTGCCACAAGGCTGGCTGATTAATCAAAACTTTATGTCACAAGGCTGACTTATCAAAAGTTTTTGCCACAAGGCTGGCTAATCAACTTGTTTTTGCCACAAGGCTGACTAAACAAAAATCATCTTTATCATTCTAAGCACCATAAGTGGCACAGCCCAGGGCTTATAATGAAAAGATTTCAAACAAAAAACAAACAGATGTATGTGATGATATAGATTAGATACATCAAACATTGAGATGACATTTGTCTCTTATCCTTTGCTTCCACTAGCATAAGTGGGAACTACGATTGCTCTGACTTTCTCAACATCCCTTTGAGAATACGTAGGCACAAGGTCTCATTCCTTGGCGAGCAAAACTTCTCCCTCAAACCATTCAAACCTTAGCACCCGTAGACCCCGAGCTACAGATGCTCTGATTCCCTCTAAGGGATATGTATGCAGAAGATTGCGATGATCTTTGCGAGCATAATCAAACAAACACCTTAGGTCCCACCTATCGCACAACAGAACCTCCCCAATAGCATAGAATGAAATACACAGAAAAACATAACAAAAAAAACCTATAGAGTACTATAGATACGTTGGATGCTAATACCTTCCCTTCGTATAACCAACCCTCTTACCCAAGATCTCCCCCCCACTTTTGCATTGCTTTTAATTTTGTGTTATTTGCTTTGCATATCTTTTAAGGTTATTGCAACTTTTTTCCTTTTCCTGCTTTGGAAATAATAAAAAGTTTGGTCGTGACAAAAAAACAAAAATCATTTTCTTGAGCACTCGAGCCCAAAGAAGGCATCAGGTGTCTCATCCCGATTTTTTCACGCGACAGAGTGGAGACGTCCATCTCCCACTCTCATTTCCACGTCCATGCCACGTCACGAAGAGGAGACGTCCGTCTCCAACCGTCCCTAAAAGTTCTCCACTTGAGACGCACGTTTCAAGTCTGTTTCCCAATTCTCCTGAAGAAGTGGAGACGTGCGTTTCCCAATTCCAAGTCAAAAAGTTGCTATTTTCCAGGAACGAAACTGCAGACCCTCAGCTATAAAAGGAGGCTAATACTTCAGTCTTCCGGATCCGGATTTTTGCTAACGAAGTGCTGCCAAATTTATTTTCCAAGCATTAATTTCTTCTCTGCATTTTATTTCACTGCTTCTTTTTCTCACAACAATTTCTACACCGGAGATCGTTGTGAACCTTTCATAGATCTAACCTTACGTTAGATTTAGTTTTTATTTTCCTTGCCTTTAATTTTACGCCCAATAATATTTGAAGAACGATCCAGCCAACCTGTGGCGGAGGTTCGAGTACTTCAAGATTCAGATTTATTTCAGATTTATTTCATTCAGGTTTATTATTTACTGCTTTATATTATTTAATTGCATGATATATTGTATGCCTTTTAATACGCCTTTTATTATAAACCGATCAAATTTATGCATGTTTAACCGTATCAATATGTCTGGCTAATTAATTAAGATATCGGTATGTAAAGTAAGTTAACCGTGGGATCCGAAATAAGTTGGCTTAATTATGTTTTATTAACTATCACTTGTTTTTGATTTAATGTCTAATTTAATTAATAGAGTCTTAAAATCAATAGAGCGAGAGTTTGAAGTTTTAAGGCCGACAAAGGTTAAAGTCAATAGAGCGAGAGTTTGAGATCTTTAACTAGATAGTAGACATAAGGCATTAGTTTTAAGGACGGCGAAAGCGTATTAAAACTAATTAGAAATTATTTACTTTCAAAAAGTGTTTTTAAACCCGACGTGGGATGGCGAAAGCGTACGTTAGGGAATACTAGCATGAGCCGAGTCAATAGAGCGAGAGTTTGAGACTAGGGGATTTAAGTAGATAACGACTTCATAAAGCGAGCATTTTATTAACTATGTTATTTTCAAAAAGCTTTTCTAAATCTAATGGGATGGCGAGAGCGTACATTACGAGTTAGGATAGTAGTCTAAATCAACAGAGCGAGAGTTTGAGAGGAGGACTTTTAAACAACAGAATTAATAAAGATTTTTAATAGAATAAGAACCATAAGCCAATGGACCTTCAGATCACCTAAGTTAAACGAAATACATACTGATATCCGTTTATTATTATATTTCTTAGACTTCACAATTCACCTTTCCCTTAGAAACAATCAATATATTAGTAGCCTTAGCTTTACATAGTAACCTTAGATAACGGTAGATCGATTCATACTCCCTGTGGATTTGATATCTTTTAAAACTACACGACAGTGCACTTGCAGTTATCAGATTTATAGACACGTAAAGTCGCGATCAAGGACAATGTTACACGAGCTTAAGAAATGTGCAAGACTATGTTAAAGGATTAAGAAAACATGCCAAATGTAATTTTCATCCATCACAACACCGTATTCATCAATTTGGTTGAAACGATGTTTCCTATATCATATGTTTTACTTTGTAAGTATCACATAACCAAAAATGTGAGAAATCAACTAAAACCCGCGGTAGGCACCAAATAAATCAAATGTGAAGATGGGAAAATGGTCCACCATGGCATGGTCTTAGAAATGATAATGGATGCCTTAAATGGTATACTAAGTTCTTCCTCCGAAGATTTATATAATGAATTTGTAAATTTCCTAAAATATGGTGTGCTGAGAGTTCTGAGATTTGGTTCCCAAGAGAATAGATGTTGGACTAGATTGTTAGACTACGACAACTTATCTAGAGGGGGTGAATTGATCCCCAATCCAAAATAGCCAATTAAAAATATTAGGTATTTAAAAGCTTATTCGAAAAGATGCAAGCAGAAGATTTTAATATAGATAAAAATAATAGTCTAAACAAACCTAGTTATTGGAACTCGGATATGCACAAGCCATATGAAATTAAAACAATAATAAGAACAATCAACACAAGTCTATCTCAATTAACTGTTTACCACAAATCACAACGGTTACCTATTTTCAATAAAATTATTGATAAAACGAAAACTAGCAATTTGTCGAACACTTGGTGTGCAATCTAATTTTTAGAATTTTTCCTTTGAGTTGCGTTGATATGAAAACCACTTATAATCAAAGTGATTATAAGCAAACCGACACACCAACTTAAACAAAACAATTGTAGAAAAATTCTTACGAGTCGATCGATCAAACAATGCTATTCGACAAATTGCGTAATGAAAACAAAAACTAGCATTTTATCGAGCACTTTGTGTGCGATCAATTTTTCGGATTTTTCCTTTAAGCTTTGTCAATATGCAAAATAGCTTACAATCATAGTGATTGTAAGATAATCAACAAAGCAATTTTCAACTTTAATGATCAAGGAAAATATCTATACGATTTAATCTATCAAACAACACATTTAACAAATTGTATCTAGAAATTAACTAAAATTAAGGGAGAAAAAGATAGAGAGCGACAAATAAATCCATGTTGTTCAATGCTTTGAATTAATAAAATTAGTCTTATAGGAGGCATCCAACCCAAGAAAGGAAACTCAATACTTTGAATTAGTAATACTAGTCTTATAGGAACAATAAATCCATGTTGTTAAATGCCTCTTCCTAATCCTAGTGACTATATATTTAATATTAACAAATGGACTTACTAAAAATAATCTCAATTCAAGGCCATTTTATTAATACTACCGATGATGCTTCATTCTACACTCCCCTTAAATATGAGAAGCCTCTCACTTTCACTCAAACACTAGTCCCAAATGTTTAGACAATTACAATATAATTGAAAATACGAAACAATCATCCCACACCTATACTTTGTTCTCAAGCTCATAAAATTAGTATCTTGGAACAAAGTTTTACAACTCAACTAACAAACTAAACTTTATGCCTTAAGATATGAATGGGGACGCTAGAGTGATGTACAAAGATAACACAAACAAAGACTCAAAATAAAATTCCTAACACAAGGAATGTTTAAAACTTGCACACCTCAAACGTGAGGTTTGAGTATCCTTAAATAGCAATCCAATTATGAGCTTTTCCAATGGGCATTAGCATTTGTGTTTTTATCCATAATTATAGGAGATATAGTTGGATTTGATTTGCTCCAAAAAAGTCTCCAACAAAATATATGATTTATTATTTATTCAAATTCAAATTTAAATCTCCATTTAAATTAATTTGATCTTCTAACACCTGGAAAACAAATCACACAAACACATTGCTAAACAATAGCTACAAACCTGATTGAAATCTAATCATAAAACTTCCACCTAACAACATCCATCATGGTCTGTTGACAAGGGTCAAATGTTGCACTACATACATGCTGGAACATCGTGTTCCATATGTTGCATCAGAACATCCAAATTAGCTCTTTTCATATGAATCTTCCTTGTAGATTTAATCTTGGATTAAATCAATCTTCCCTCTAAGAAAATCTTCTTTGACTAAATCAAACCCAAATATTTTCCAAATTAATTTGGATTAATAAAATTCTTCCAACAGTAATGTTGTGCATCTTCTGAAGGGATTAACACCAAGACAAATCTGAAGGAAATGTTCTTAGAGACAAACACAATCATGCTTAGAATTCTTCATGAAATATAGCTAATAGACTTAGGCCATATATTAGAACACATGCTGGAACATCTTGTTCCATATGTTGCATTTCCACATATTACATCTTATACATAAGTTGTTTTACCTGATGAAGCCAATCAACAGAGTGGATTTATGTGCTTGCAGGTAATAAAGATCAACATCTGGATTTTTGATGAATAAAATGCATGAGGATCTATATGTGCTTGTACAAGAGAACTCAAGATCAAAGTTCCTATACAATCAGATACTATATAGCAAGAGTCTTGAAGCCTGTTTGGAGAAAGGCGTGAAAGCTCATTGAGTCTTGACTATTGATCTGTTTAAGTGAATCGAGTATTGAAAAGATAAAGGTAGTATCTTAAGAGTACTAAGGCAACTCTCTCTCTCTCTCTCTCTCACACACATACACACACACACACACACACACACTAAAACCCTTTTTCTGAAACATGTTTTATCAAAAGAAAACATTCAAAAAATGCCTTGAAATTATGCCATATAACTTAGGAGTTGTGGAAATGGCTAGAGGGAAAATTTTGTCTTATCTAATCAATTAGGACTTTGATCTTATTGATTATATCTATGCAAACTTACGCCTAATACATTTTGATAAAACCTTAAAGATAGGCAACGAATCTGTTGGAACAAGTTTGGTTCGTCAACTAATCCTTGATGTTTTGATGATAACAAATACATTTGTATGAAGAACAATTTTGTACTCTAACGGTTTGTTTAAGTGTGCGAATTTTACTCATAGATTATGGACTCTAAGTATGCAATATATGGACTCTGGACAAGTGAAGTTTTGGATTTTGAATAAAGCAACTCTGGACTCTGGGAAATCAAACGCACTCTGAACCTTTGAAGAAATAAGTGTTTAAAACGACAAATATGTTTCTACAAAGCATTAAGTCTTCTATTGAATGGAGATTATCCAGATCGATAACGATATCTCAAGACTCGACGTTTCTCATAACACATAATACTTGCTCTGATCAAGCTTCATATCAATCTATCAAAAGCATCTGACTCAAGCAGTTAGAAGCATCTGACCAAGGTTCATCAAAATCTGATTGGCAAGCCAGATATCATATTGCAAATGATATCTAACTCTAGGCCACACCCTGAGTAGAAGTTATCCACCTCCATATCATCATCTTCGCCTATTTTGGCTTGCCACTTTCTCCTCATTCACTAGTGTCAGATGCTCAAATGCTACTGTCTTTTTGACCAGATTGGTCTTTGTTAGTAGCTCAAATGCTACTGTCTTTTTCTAGAACTTCCATCCTCTCGAGCGGCCTTCTTTTTCCTCTAGTGTCTCCTCCACTAAGTCCTTGTCATGGGATTTTTACCCATGTAGTTTTGTGATACATAAAACTACTTCTTTGAAACTTGTGAGTTATCCCTATACGAGGAACCAACATCGATATTGAGTATTTTCCATTTCCTCCCATCAACAACTGGATTTCTTATAAGTCTCAGCCATTTCTTAGGTGACACATTATCAATACGAACATACGTCCTAGTTTTGAACTTCTTCGTATCTCCCTTCTTGTCGAGGGAAATTTCCTCAGGTTTGTCCTATCGGACAAACTTCTTTGCTAGGTAAGGGTTAACCCTCTCCAACTCTCTTACAACTTCTTTGTCAGATACATTACTGCATCTGGGGCACAACATAAAATCTTAATCTTTTAACCTGCATCAATTCAAAAATTTAATAAGTTCTTCTTTAGCTTTAGGATAAACCATTGCTGTCTGATTTTCATAGTTTGACTGGTAGTCTTTGGCCCCAGCTTCGTCAACAGTGTCGACCATCATCACTTCCATTGGCTCGACAAAGAGAGCTTCCTCAATTTCGGTTTCAACATCTTCTTCAGGCCTTGGTTTCTGCTTGTCGGCAAATTTGAGCCTACCATCCTTGAGAGCATTTTGCACCAGATCCTTGAAAAGGGCACATTGAGAAGTTTTATGACCCAAAAAGTTATGAAATTTACAAAAACTTATTTTCTTCCTTTGTTCTAATGGTGGGGTTTTAGCCCCTTTAGGAACAATAATTTTCCCATAAGAAAGTAACAAGTCAAATATTTCGTCACACTTAGTGACGTCAAAGGTATACATTTTAGAAACAATTTTTTTTCGTTTTTTGGTTCGACGAGATTTTTCCCATTCGACGAGTTTAGAAACTTGTATATGTAAGGGGATCCTGACTTCAATTCTGCCACATTGATCTCATTTTCTTCTACGCACTCATAATCCGAGTCAGACGAATTTCTTGAGGTGTCGACCTCGACGTATTTTCTTTTTACTGAACTTAGAGGTTCTGGCCTTCTCAGCCTTCATTCGTTTGACATGTCAAACTCTATTGGCCAATTGAGCCATTTCTCTTAGGTATTGGATATCTAATTTCAGCCCTATTTCGCCTTACACTAGCCAGTTTTTTGAGATTAAACTTTAACATATCCCATGTAAAACTGTTCGTGGAAGGCTTTCTCCTCATTGTTGGCTAAATCACCAGCCTCGATTTGATACCTGGATATGTGTTCGACGGTGGATACACTAGCATCACCCGCGAACTTGGTAAATTTTGGGACTTTCCAATCCCTGGGCAATTTGGCCTGCCCCATGTATTCGGACAAAGGTGACACAAAATTTGGTTTGGGGTGGCCAACATTAAGGCCATTATGGGCCAGAATCTGTTCGATCATATTGGTGATATTATTTTCCCCCTAATATTATCTTTTTGGGATTGTTAGATAATTTGGTTAGCATGGTCGTCTTGTTGGACCAAGACCACCTTTGGGATGTTTGGCTCCTGGTTGTTCTCGACAACCCTTGCTTCTGCATAAACAAAACACAAGTCATAAAGGAATATACTGGAAAATAAAAAGAGAATAATACTTGTTTACTTATATAGGTGGGAAGGTGCCCGCCACCTCCCTGCCACATATTAATTACTTCCTGGAAGTCTATAACTTCGAACTGCTATAAGAAGTGAACAATCATTTTCTCCTCAAAGGACAGGAATGCTCGGTTATAGTCTATACCTATCGTCGGGGCATCTATCCAGGATGATTGAAAGACGGGGGGCGCCATCAGTACCCAAGATTCCAAGAGAATTCTCTTTCCCCCTCATCTTGACAAACTTATCTTTCCAATATTTATAGTTTTTGGAGCGAGAGGTAAAAAACCCTTTGTCGTTCGATTGCTCAAGACTACCCAACTACATTTCATTGATTTGGTAACAAAGAAGGAGAAAAAGATCCTTGTAGTCGGGTTGATGTATAACCCCTCACAAACTATCTCAAAAGCACTAACATAGTCTCAGCTGTTAGAAAACAGTTTAAAAGTAGAGAGACATTGAGGACCCTGAGAATCTCTGTGGAAAAATCAGAAAGAGGAAAAAAGACTCCCATGCCTTAATAAAGGGAGGATAAAAATAGAGATATGACAAAGGGGGTCGGAGGAGACAGGCGAAGTCACCCTCTCTGATGGTAGACAAATCTCTAGGATGACCTGATCCTCATCCCTTGAGGAAGAAACATCAACTTTCGACTGAAAGACATGGATTTGTTCCTCGGAAATGTAAGTGGAGATAAAGTCGCCAATGCCTTTGGAAACGCGGAGGAGAAAGACATTTTGTTCTTGAGAAAATAGTTGAACAAAGCAAAGTCACTACCACTGCCGCGATTACAAGAAAGGAACTACCTATCTAGAGTTCCTATTCCTAACACAGAGGCACCTTTTCCAAACAAATATCCTAAAATCTATTACAAGAAATAAGGAAAGATGAAGAAATTAGTACCTAAGAGGAAGTTGAAAGCTTCACAAGGATGACGAGAGGAAATGGCTCGGTTAAAATTGCAGAAAATAAAACACAATGCGAAAAGAAAACCCTTTTATAGGACAACTCTCTCAGTCCCCTCAGGGTTTTATGAATCCCTGAACGCTACTTACACGTGTCGTCAATGTTTGAAGTTTTCGAAGAGTAGGCCATCATTGATGATTAAATGAAGAAAAACACATCCATAAGGTGATTGATTGATATCCCGGGCTATAATACCTCAATTAAGTAGGGGACACTTGGAGGCTGACTCATCGGGCATAAATTATAACCGAAGGACTTACCTGCTCTTTTGCACGCCATCGGATGAGGGGCTCGCCCATCACTGAGGGACCCGCCCATAAAGGAAACCGTTCTCAGTCAAGGGAATTCTCAATAGGGCGAGGGGCGTATTTCGAAGAGGGGAGAACAGTTTGTGAACACTTTTCCCTTAAAGAAAAGTCCTCGTACTTGAGGGATCATGTAGTGTTATATTTGGCAAAATCCTAGATTAAGGCGCCCCCGCCCCATAACTGTGCAGTCTTTGTGGAATCTAAGGGACTCGCTTCCGGGGCTCCTCAAATGTGAGAGTCAAGTAAAAGGAAGTCACCACTTACTCCTAGAAGATAGGTGGTCAATAACCTCCCTTAGTAAGAGGGGCGGTTAAGACCACGTGAATTGATAAAAACCCTAGGTCTTACATACCCGTATAAATACATCACCCTTAAAGGGGACAAATGATGCACTATAAAAGAGCACCACGCTTCAGGTAACCATAACCCACAATTATTTTAACCATCTGCCTGCAATCAAGTAGCGTTGACCACCAACAGAGTCTCTCACCTTAAGTGAGTTGATCCCTTAAATAGCCTAAAAAACCACCGCACAGGGCTTATCGCCGCCGTGGGCAAGCCTTCACTACTAAAACATGTTATACACCTACTAAGATCTCTGAATTTCTATACCCTTGCAAGGAGAACAAACACACCTGTATTTTTTGACCTGTACAAAACTAAGAGGTCAAATACTATTTCAAATACTATACCCTTGCCGTCAAGATGATGGATGGCAAAATTTAGGGATGAATTTTTTAAAATATTTTAAATAATTAAAAATAAAAAGGTAATATATTTGTATGAATCATGAGCATTTATTAAAAATATTGGCTAATATAGTTTTAAGTTTGTTAGTTGTTGTAGTGGTTACTTATTATTACAATTACAACCATATCAATTACACTAAGCACAAAATGGACACAATTATTTTCACATACTAACCTAATAGATTATTTAATTCATAAAATAAATCATGTGAATACTTGTTAACAATCTCTAATTAGCTATTCCTTTCAAATCAAAAAACCAACATAATAACACAATGCTTCGTTGTGTTTTAATTTCCAAGCTGTCACAACCCTAATATCTCATTCCACATCGCATTGTTCCCCAACCAACTTCTATTCCCATCCATGCATTCGTTCAAGTTGAAGCTGCGTCATTCACACTACGCGTGCACGTAGCCAATTCAAACGAGTGCCCATGGCAGGGCAGCGGGCCTCACAAATCAACAACGGCATCATCACCACCACCGACATCATTGTCGACAACGATGTTCTCTCACCGCCACCATCATTGCCACCACCACCAGGCCGTGCCCGCTATGACAACATGTACATCGTTCAATTCCCAAAAGATCAAGTCTACCGTGTTCCACCCAGCGAGAATGCATTGATCGTTGAACGTTACCGTAACGTTCCAAAAACCACCGATGTAACAAGTCGAAATTTTTGTTGCTGTTGTTCCCTTCGTTTCTGGCTCACAATTGCTATAATCCTCGTTACAATCTTTGCCATTGTTGGAATAGCCATAGCCATCTTGTTCTTCATTTTCAACCCATCCGGACCCACTTTCGCTGTCAACCATATGGATTTCAAAAACGTTACCGGGCCACCGGATTATGAAATATCTTTGAGGGCAAAGAACCCTAATCACAGGTTGGGAATGATTTACGAAAGTTCCGAGGTTTCTTTGATTTACGAGGACATTGAGGTTGGCACAGGAAAATTTCCAATCTTGTTGGAACAAGGGAGACATGCTATGACACAGTTTAAGGTTGATGTAACGGGAAAGCGCCCATTACCCAAGAAAATGAAGACCACAGGCTTGGATTTTGAATTGGATACGAATCTTTGTGTGAGGATTACGGCTTTGAAACTGAGCACGTGGATTATGAACGCTAATGTTGTTTGTAAGTTTAAGGTTAACAACCTTGGGAGCGATACGAGAATCTTGTCGCAACAATGTGACACAAATTTCAGACAATATTGATGGTTTAATTGTTAGGGTATATGGGGTTTGGGATCAATGTGTTATTGTTGAAAAAGTTATTTGATGATGAGAAAATAAATATATACATGGTAGAAACATCAGTTACACTATAAATTGATGATCTCTTTTGATCTTATTCTCTTCTAAAGTTTTAGAATTTTACTTGGATTTTAATTAGTGCTCATAATTTGTTATTCACTAGCTAGATAGTCTTTTATTATTGATTTCTTTCAATTGTGTTGATTTATAAGTGCAAATGAATGTTCTAGTTCTAGCATGTGCATTTTTTTAATTTAAAAGTGCAAATGAAGATTAATCAATAGGATTTTTTTTTTGAGTAATGAAAGGATATATACATCGATTATTAATTTGGGTGTAATGAGGAGAATTAGAAAGCAATCACTGGAATTTCTGCACAGATTAACATCTTGGATGCAAGGTTGGAATGGATCCTGTCCTTTTGCTAAGTTTCCATAAGACAAAATAAAAGTGAGAACGAGATATGGTTTAGAAAAATGAAGAAATAAAGAAAAATGAGAACAAAAATACTTTCTATTAGATACATAATTAGTATTTTACTTTTTGGGCTATTGATAGTTTATTGGGCTTGATGGTATTTTGTTTTGTAAGTCCATTATGTTTGTATACAGGTCAAGGCCTTTTTGCAATGTGGATTAATAATAATATTCTTCTGCATCCTTTTCAATTTTCCTTCTCCCGTCATGGGTCATCTTCTTACTTGTTTAGCTGAGTTCAGTGATGGAGCCAAAAGTTTTAGGCAGTCTGGGTAAAAATTTTATGCCATTGATTATTCATCTGTTTTAATTTTCACACCCTATTTTTACTAATTTCCCCCTAATTTTGCCACTGGTTTTGTCTAAAAATCCGCTATTAAGTTGGGGGAGTACAAAGAAAATAGGGGTTGAGCCAGGGCTCGTGTCCGGGCTCGCTGGGCCTTGGAACCGCCCCTGGCTGAGCTATGACCGTAATATGGTATCAGTAGTATATAGAACTTTTCATTCTCCTTCTTCTTCATCGTTTCCTCCTTTCATTCATTTATGGCATTAGAAGAAGAATCTGATGATCAAACCACCCCAAAGAACTATGCAAATCCCAAGAACGACCAAATTGATCCTTTCTTAAACCTTAGAAATCCCTATTATCTCCATCTTTGTGAAAATCCAAGC
Organism: Vicia villosa; assembly: GCF_029867415.1. Classification (NCBI taxonomy): domain Eukaryota; kingdom Viridiplantae; phylum Streptophyta; class Magnoliopsida; order Fabales; family Fabaceae; genus Vicia; species Vicia villosa. Next base: position 381,539 of record NW_026705408.1, on the reverse strand, counting down.
GCCACCATCGTCGCACCACCTTTAGATGACAACAACTATCAATAATGGAGCAAATTTACGCGGCGCACTTTGACATTCAAGAACAAGCTCTCCTTCATCAATGACACTCTTCTCAAATCTGCGCCCTCTATTCCAAATTTTAAGCTTTGGGATCGTGCGAATAGTATGGTTCTTTCTTGGATCAATCATACCCTTTCACCACACATTGCTCAGAGCACAATTTGCTTTGATTTCACGTTCTATCTCTAGGAAGATCTTCGATTTCACTAAAGGCAATCACTTTCGTTTCTCTGATCTTCTCTGTAATTTACATCCCATTCAACAAGTTGATAGATCTTTATCCACCTATTTCACCGATCTCAAGATTCTTTAGGATGAATTAGAAGATTTACGACCAACCCATTCTTGCACATGCACAACCCCTTGTACCTGTGAATGTGATTTGTCCAAAGTTGTGCGCAATTTCAAACACATGGAATACATCACCTGTTTCTTGTAGGGTCTAAATGATAACTATCTTCTTTGTCCTTTCGATAGTTTCCACCTCCTCTTCTCGAGGATTCAGAGGATCTATCTTCGACCTTGTGATAGTTCGACCAAGGCTTCTTGCCCTGAGTTTTGTCGAATCTGCCTTTGAATTTGTTGGAACCACCATTCTTTTTCCATGACTGAGCCTGCAAAGCTTGTATCGAATCTTGAACTCCCTTCCTTTTGACAATCCTAATCTCACGCGCCTCCAACGAACCAACCAAATCTTCCAATTTTAGGATTTCAAGTTGATTGGATTCTTGAATAGCTACAATAACGTGATCAAAGTGAGAGGTCAACGTACGCATTACCTTATCAACTATCATTTTATCAGTTAGGGTTTCACCACAATCCTTCATGAGATGGGCGAGTTTGTGCACCTTCGACACATACTCTGCAACCTTTTCGTCTTCTCTCATCGACAACAATTCATATTGTCGACGCAAGATCTGCAATTTTACAACCTTGACTTTCTCACCTCCTTTATAATATTTGACAAGAATATCCCATGCCTCCTTTGCTGATTCAGCATGAGAGATTCTATCGAAATTTACAGAATCGCTCGTCGGCTGAATGCAATAGGCAGCCTTGCAATCCTTCCTCTTGGCTTCGTTGTGGCCTATTTTCTGAGCGTCAGATGCATTTGCAGCCAGCGCAGGAACGCCATTCGTAACCACTTCTAGGGTTTCATGAAAGCCAAATAGGGATTGCATCTGTTTTCTCCATCGAATCCAACTTTTGCCGTCAAGCATTGGAAGCGAATTCAGAGTTTCATTAGTGCCATTCATCTTTGCAGCGATTGATTCACGTTCCCTGAACATACGACCTCTGACGTGAAATTCTCAAGAACAATAACCGAAAGCTCTGGATACCAATTTGTTAGTGCGTGAGGCACTTTTAGTGAGGAGAGAATAATGAGAGAATAAAGAAATAAGAATTATATTAATGAATTGAATTTTACAAATAATAATACAAACTATGACTATTTATATACAATATTGATTGGGCTTGAACCTGATTGGGCTTGGACTTACACAACTTAGATTATATTTGATATTATTAGATTTTATTATATTTGATATTATATTAATATTTTATCAATCCCAATAATATCTCAATATTTTTTAGAGACCAACCTTTGACATATAATTGAGTGATTATTGTGGTAAACATTAGAATGCACGTGAGAATGTGTAGAGTGCACGTGAGAATGTGAAAAAAAATATGAGTATGTATAATGGCTAAAGCAAGTCTCTCTAAAAGAATTATTTTGATTGAAATCTTTATTAACGAGACATTGCAGATTATAAAAGAGTGTAAAAAAAACTAGTTAACAATTTAGTGAATCCAATGTTTCTAAACAAAATATTTTGAAAAATATTTTAAAAATTAAATTTTAAGAATTTCAAAACATAAATGTGTTGCAACAATCGTTAGTTGGTTTAGTTGTGATTGACGTTGGACTTGATAGTGAGAACTACGATTCGATCTCCCACAATTGTGATCGGGGAGGAGTTGGAACCACTAAATGCTAGAACCGACCTCAGATGATAAACCAAAAAAATTGAAATTTTAAAAAAATTTGATGTTTTCGAAAATCTAAAGAAAATGTATTGTTTTTACATGTGAGAGAGAAAAATTTGAATATCAAGGAATGTTTGTGGGTTGGAATCAATTTTGAGGAGTATGAATTAAGATTTCGGTAGATTGTAGACTTCTTGGACTACTTTTTTTTTTTTTTTTAATATTTGAGTTCTATAAGCCCAATTTATTTTTTACTAAAATACTGTCAGCCCTATTGAAAGGTGCAATCTCAAAATTCCAAACTGATGAACTATAAAATTTCCTCACTTATTGCTTATAAGCAATTTAGTCTTTGACCCTAAAAAAACACTTTAGCTTTTACCATTAATCAGCAGATTTAACATTTTTGAAACGTAACAGTATTATCATAATATATAATAAAAAAGATAACATACTAGTTATTGTGGACATGGACAGTATTTTGAGCAGAATACACTAGTTTTTGTTAGATATTAAAGAAGAGAATACAACTATTTTTGAAAAGGTGAAAACGAATAAAGATTCAAAGTGCAACAACAGTGGTATCGGTTTCAAGAACACGTATCAATGTATCATTCCAAAACGAAACATAAAAAGTAGTAATGTAGCAAAAAAATGAAAATGAAAATGAAACACATAACACCCTCTGTCACATTATGAATCACTCCTAATATTTCCACTCTCATTCAGGAGTTATCTATTTACAAGAAATTGGATATTTAAAGAGTAAGCCATTTAAATATAGCATTTGGTAGAAATCACTATAAACTTTTAGATTTCTCTTAGATACATTATGCATGAAAATATTAAAATGTTTGAAGAATTTAGAATTGATATGATACTAAATAATTTAAAAACATTCACCAATATTGAATAAAGTTGTTAAAAAAATTTAAGAATTGAATTGCACTGTCGAACCAAACCGAATTGAAGTTAAAATAATTAAACTGTTATGTTTGGTTAGTGAACCAAACCTTTATGCACAAACAATTTTAGAACCGAACCAAACCAAAATTGAAAAATGAAAAATGTTTAAAATAAGTTAATTTTTTTTATAAAAATTAAAAAATAGCTTAACGCTTCGGTTCGGAAAAAATTATCTTCTAACGGTTTGGAATTTCGAAACGGTATACTAAAGCAATAATATTTTTGGTTCAGTTTGTTCTTAATAAATTGAAACGGTTTGGTTCAGTTTGAGAAAGTTTTTACTATAATTCGGTTCGGTTCAATTTTTTTCAAGAACTGCACTATAAAGAACCATAATATTGAGAGGTCGGTGACTTAAGCGTAATTAGTATTTTGTAATTGATCATAAAAAAAACTGAATGTCATTTAATATAACCCTAATTAGACGGTTCCTATAGCCTTATTTCTATACAACTTTCTAAAACTATTTTATATTAAGAGAATTGATATTTGTACACACAAACTAACATCTACACCGTATTTCAATACGGTTTTGTTTTATTAAATTTATAAAAACATTTTTTTTATTATTTTAATTTAAACCTTCCACCAAATCATTGTTGATATGATACGGTGTATGTACCGTGTTACTTTTATGGGTCTACATATAGCATTGCTGTTATATTAATTATCAATTATTTACATATTAACTATGGAAACAGAACTATATTGAGCGTAGTTATATTACCTACCTACTCTTTCAAACAAAATTAACTATTTCTAAAATTTTTTCCTTATATTATTAACTCACTCCAATAATTTTTATAAGCTATAGATAACATCACTCAATCATCAACTATTTTTATGGGACTTAATAAAAGAAAGTTTCACCGCTCTCACGTATACTTCATCTCTTAATACAGCTAAAAAAAGAATTGAAAAAAATAAACAGGAAATTTCAAAGTTAACATGCAGAAGGAAGAAAAAAAATAGCAAATTGGTATGAATCTTGAAAGCAAGAATTACAAGAAAAAAATTACTAACATTGTTTATAACCATTTTCGATTAAAAAAAATTAAAAGTTAAATTACTCATTGAAATACTATCATTATTTACAACCACCATCCAAGATCTCTGAAAAACAATTAAAATAAAAATCACTCTTTACAATATTACCTATAGTGTCATTTTTGCATTTCTTCTACAACATCTTTGTAGTAAATAGCAATGCTCGAAAAAAATAAAAATAAAGTTAGAGATTATATATGTGAGAGTGTAAAAAAAACTAATCTGTTGATACTTGAGCAAATTCAATGTTTTTCAACAATTTTTTTTGATAATGTCTTAAGAGCTATTTACACATCCCTCTGAAACATCTTAAGCACATCTTTCTTCTACATTGTATTTGGGATTTAAATTATATTTCATATTTTCTATTGTCTTAATACAACCATGGAAGTAACTTGTGTTGTATCTTTTAATCACCTATCTCTAAATTTATATATAAAAAAAAACTAATCACATTTCCTTTGTACAAGTAGTATGTACCGTATGAGTGAAAGTCGGTTTAGCCAAAATTTTGAAAAAGTTAAAATTTAAAATTTTCAAAACGTAAATGTACTCCAACTAACTTAATTAAAAATTTTAATATGTTCGAAAATTTAAAGAAAAATTATTTATTTTTACAAGTTTGAGAAACAGATTGAATTTCAAGGAATTTTTGTTGGTTGAGTCAACTTTAGGGGGGTATGAACTAAGATTTCTTTAGCTTATAGATTCCTGGACTCTTTTTTCTTTTAACTAGTAACAAACCCGTGCGTTTGCACGGGTTGGATTCTGGTACGGGACGCGCATTTGTTTCAAATGTATATTTTTTATTAGAAAAATATTTTATACCTATAAAAATATAATAATTGAATAAATAGAAAAAAGTATGGTACCCGTGAAAAATAATAATTAAATGTATAGAAAAATGTTTGGTACTTGTGAAAAAATAATAATAATTCAATGCATAGAAAAAATTTCGGTACATGTGAAAAAATATTATTAAATGTGTAGAAAAATGTTTGGTTTTCGTAAAAAAATAATAATTGAATGTTTAAAAAATGTCTGGTACCCGTGAAAGAATAATAATTGAATGTATAGAAAAATGACTGGTACCCATGAAAAAATAATAATTAAATGTATAAAAAAATATCCGGTACCTATGAATGTATAGAAAAATCAACCATGATATTTTGGTCCTCGTATTTTAAATTAATTTTCATGCATCATTTTATTTTTATTCAAAAAATAAAGAATAAGTTAAAGTCTAAGTCAAATTTAATCTTGTGGTCAATTTGCTTTTATTTCATTTATTTGGCCAAATTTTGATTTTTTTTTAATTTTTAACTCAATAATCATTATCAAATTAATTTGTTTTTGTTTCCAACTTATTTGTAAGTAATAACGTTTTTTTAAGTCTTAAGCAAATTCCAAACATTTTTAAATTATTTCAAGCCTTTTCCAATTTCAAGTATGTGACCCTTGTTTAGAGCATTTTTAAACTATGTGAAGCCATATTCTCAAGTCCAACTTAAGCCAAGTTGGAGCCATTTGATTTTTAATCCACGATGTCATAATTTCTCAGGACCACATTTGTATCAGATCACGTTTTACACCAGTACAGTATAACAACATTTTCAATTTCAACATTTCAAAAATCACAATTGAAATTTCATTTTGATTCAAACATCCAAATTACAATTACAAACAAAATCAAACTCTAACCAATTTCACTCACAATCCATCTCAATCCTCACCACACTTTTGAAATTGTCAAAGGGCAAGATTTCTACAAAATATAATCACACTAATTCTAACAAAATGTCCTTCCAAACTCAAATTTTCAGTTTACAATTTCAAACAACAAACACACTTTTGTATTTGAGTCTAACAAAAAATTACATAGGAAATCAATCCCAACCTTCCATTACAAATCATCAAATGATAGAATGGAATGTCTGTGCCTAGCTATGCAGACAAAACAAATCATTTATGCAAGAAAAAAGTATCCTTGAGTAACATTACGTTTGAAGATTGGCCAACGATCTTTAAAACCAATGACCTATCTTTTTATGGATAATTATGGTTTGAACTAATATGTTGATAAACATGATTTAGTGCATGTCTAATTTTAGCACTTTGATTATTCCAATAGTGTACTCTTTCTCAGCAATTTCTTTGCTCTAAAACCAAAAGTAGAGGGAATCTGTTTATTGATTTACCAAGAATCCATGTTTCCTCCGACAGACACAGTACCTGGTCTTATGACAGTGCATGGTAAAGCCCAATATCAAAAACATCCATTCTAATAACAGTATTTATCCTAGCATTATTCTTACTGAAGCTCACAACAATTTTTAATAGGATTCAATGTATTAGTGCTAGTATAGTCCACCAAGCAAAGAAAAATATTATCTTCTGATCAACTTTTAAATTTTTTCACAAGCAACAAATTTAAAAATAAAGATTAAGAGTTTTCCCGTGTGTGTTCATACGCATTTGCAGACACTCAAAAAGGCCACATTAGATGTCGATCTGAAAAGAATGTCATTAAAGTTTTTCATCCAATGAGTAATAGATTAACCAACTCAAAAGTCAAATAGACTTGGGATGAAAAAGACAACAAATATTTCTAGACTACCATATGCAAAATAATGACAACTATGTTTATAGCTAAATGTGGAGCCTAAGTAGCAGCAACCATCAAAGGAGTCCTTCGCTCATTCAACATTTGCTTCGATACCTTCCTTCGACCAGACCACAATCCAATCTCGTCAACCGACGTAGCATCAAACTCAATCAACCGTTTGAACCCCTCAACGTCCTTATTAGCAGCAAGGTCAAGTAAGCTCACAAAAGAATATTCAATGCCAACAGTTAAGTGATTAAGGGCGTGGTTTCCTGGTTGAGAATTGTTTGTCAAAACTGGAGATAGAGAAGGAGACGGCGCTGGCTTTAACCGCTCCAACTCACAACACATCATTTTCATTTGTAGCATCTTTATCTGAAGAATAAATAAACCACAACAAACCCATTAAAGCCAAACCTTCATAAACACACATGCAAAATTACATTAAAGAAAAAAGCATAACAATGAAAAACACAATGAAGAAAAAGAAGAAGAATCTTAACATACTTCAGATTCAAAAGCACGTTTTTGTTCACATACAACATCACCCAACTCCATGGAACCAACAGACCTTTGGAAAAACTAAAACGTCACTTTGAGGTAAAAGAACATCACCCAACTCGATGGAACCAACAGGCCTTTGCAATACTAAGTACAATGATTTCACTGACTCAAAAACCTTGCATCAGAAATGGTCGGGAGAAGTTAAAAAATTATTCAGGGAAAAATTAATAAACAGGAAGCTGTATTGAAATGGAGTTTTACCTGGTGTAACATAATTTACAAGTGAGAGGTCACCAAACAATCATCCATGGTAGCCTTTCAACTTAACATAGTGCTCAAATCTAGTATGCAATTTATATTTTCTTCAGGAAAGTCAAGTGATCTTATCACACATTGTGAGAAAGTCCAAAGAGGTACTTCAATGCCACAACTCTGTCAAAAATCAAACTAACCAAGAAACTGTCAATTTATTCTGCTAGATTGCTCCCCAACCAATAATATAAGGAGAGAGTGCAGAGAAGTTTTCAAGTAAATCACAGCCTTCTTTTCAACATAGAAACTTGTGATGTCAAGAGAGAATGCTATGAAGGGCTCTTCATTCTGTGAAGGTGGTAGGATTGATATCCATCTCAATTGATGCCCACCAGTTTGAGTAACATTTGGTCACAAGAATCAAGTAACTGATAAATATGAAAACAATGGTCAAGATGCTTAGCACAAAAATTGCAAATATAGGCCAAGAGGATTGTGACATTTGAAAAATGAAAACTATGAGTGTTAGATATGAGATTGTTTTGTTTCTTAGCAATGAGAAGGAAGAATGAAAGTAGCGTCTCAAATACCACAGTTGCAACACCGAAACCGAAACACAAGATGTCAAGCGACATTAAGTTGAGCCAAGCAACTCTGCCATTTCTTGCACATCACATACATATAAACTCAAATAAGATCCAATTCACAATAAAACAATCACAAACGCATTACAACTAATAGAAAAAACCAATAGACCTTAAACAATCAGTTCACATTAAAACTATCACAAACACTTTTCAGTTAAACATATCCAAGCCAACCATACACACATATATTTGCATACAAACACACACTGCATTGTGGTATATCCTAACAGAACAATAACCCTCTAACAGTTTTAATATCTTTCTATAAGTAATTATTAACTGTTAACAACCTATCTGATAGGCACTTCACCCACAAAAGGTTTCCCCTCCTCCCACACACTGATAAATCTTGCACCAAAAATGATGAAGTCGTGAATAGACAGAATAGTCATAGCTGAATAGCACATTGCAATGGGTAGAGAAATTTAAACCATGGAGAGGATTTCAAAGCCTGAGAAGTATCAACCCGACAATGCTTCATCCTAGAAAAATGCTTTCTGCATTGTTCAAGAAAATCTGATGATTCAGTTCCTTCCATCAGTTCCATCCAAGCTCCTTTTCATGACTCACAGAGCTCCATTATTTTAGGAGCCTTAAGGGGTCACCAATCCTTTGCTGAAATGCCCGGAATTATGTAACTCATTTGTTATATGAGAAATGACATGAGCTGTCGTAGATGTCTGCGGACCAATAATGCCAACAGTTATGTGTTGCCATGAGCTGCAATATTGTTTACAATGTATTCAATACAATAATCATAATCTATAAGACTTGAAGTAAGTTTTATACCCAAAACTTCATATGTCATAAATAGAAAAATTATATACGAAAAGTTGTAAAGACAAACAAATGAAATAACGGTGAGAAGCATCATCATCTGTGCTACGTTCAATTAGTTCCCGATCACATGCATATGATGCAGATCATTTATCAAGTAGCAACCAAGGCCTTCATAACAAATATGATGCAGCAGGGACATCAAGGCTATCTCATTCCAAGAGCTCGTACCCTCCTAGTCAAGCAAGCAGGGAAGACTCAGATGCATGTCACCACAGTATGAGTAACTTCAGCAGTCCATAAGTCTCTAACTTAACTCCTTCCCCGATGCAGAGACCAGGTTTGAACTCAGACCATTTCAACCCCATGTAAATTGAAAGGAAGGAACTCACTTGATCGGATCATAGGAAATTAGATGAGGAATACCAATTCAACTTTGCATTTTCATTTATACTACTATAATAACAATATAATAGTATATATAAAAACATAAATCTAGTCCTTTGAAAGTGCAAAGTTGAGAAAGAGGAAATCCATATTACAATAATTATACATCCTTGTGGTCACCTTTACTGCTGGCCTTGCATTTACAAATGGATTCATATACAAACAGCTATCTCTTTCGAATATGAGGAGAAACAGAAGCCACAATGTCCAGTATGCAAATCAGAACTGTCTCATCTCAATCATCGTTAGTTCCCATATACGCTCGTAGCCAATCCACAACAGCGTCTGAAGGGAAGGCTCGTCAAGCTGGGATTGATGTACCTCAAAGACCTTTAGGTCCCAGATCATATAATACAACTATTTCACAACCTACTTATCAAAGTTATTATCATCCTCGACAGTTCAACTCAATTCCTTGCTTAATATATTATTATATCCAAGGGTAGTAAAATAAACTTAAATACTTGTTTCAAAAAACTCACCAAAATCATGTTCAAAATCTGTCCAAACACGTGCCAAAAAACCAGTCCAAAATTGATTCAATGAACCAATCTGCACCTGCAAATTCAAACCGACCTTGCAACATAGCAGTCCCAAACCAAAAAAAGTGAATCAGCCCCGCCTTGACACCATTCACAACATAAACCAACTTAGATGTTCATGTTAATTAACTGATCCACAACCCTATCAACATGAAACATTAGCAGTAAACCAAATTAAACACAAACTAATTATGTTACCATAGTGTTCAGTCTAAGGCATAGACCTTTACATGTAGCAATAGCATCAATCCAAAAATTTAAGATTAAAAATGCAGTAAAAAAAATTTCAATGTTACACAAAAACCTTAAAGTTAAACGCATACCCGGTGAGATCCGAACATTCATTTTTTTCCAGAATTATAGCTTTAGCATATATCATCGCAACACGTCGTGATTTTGTAAACTCATTATGAATCAAACATAAATTCTGCAGCTCCAACCAACCTATAAAGCTTCGATTCTCACCTTCAATCCCTTTGAGTAAATAATGTAAATCAACATAACAAATATAGAAGATTGAAATCAATCAATAGAATATGTAAGAGTAACTTATCTTTAGGTGGCGGTGACGACACTGTGATTCATACGATAGTATTGTATTTCCTTGTCGGCGATGGTAGTGTAACTCATGTCGTCTTCTGGTTTGTTGGCGATGGTATTGTAACTCATGTCGTCTTCTGGTTTGTCGTTGATGGTATTGTACAACAGATTCAACAAATTCCAAATTGTCAATTCATATGAAGCTTCAAATAAAGAGGTGTGTCTAATCCTTTGTGGAGTTAATAATAAACCACTTTTCAAAACTATATAATCAAGCCAAAACTATTAATAAAACAAAGTAACCAAAAATCCCCAAATTGAAATGAGCATTGTCGCATAGCAAACACACATCAGTCATCAACCACATCAAGCGAGCAATGGACGAAGTTCTGTATGTACAATGGATTGTTCTGCAACAGCTGCTCCAACCATTCATCTCTGACCACTCCAAAAAGAACTATCAAAGTTAAGAAATATTGTATCATAGATCGACAAAACCAATATACCATAAAGACCGATAATAATTTCAGATCTATAATAATAATAATTTTAGATCAATAACAATTAGTTCAGATCTTGCACTTTCTACAATAGAATGAGTTAATAACGAAACATAAGTTGAAAATGTCATAGATAAACCTTTCTGATTTCAGCCACCACCACACTCGTCGGCAGAAACTCGTTTCCACCACCACCACCACACTAATCGCCGGTAACCCGTTGTTGCCACCACAGATCTGAATGTTAAAAGCAACTGGTGAAAACATTATTCATATTTTTGTTAGAAAGATGAAAAGAACAACATACCTCCATTTGGCCAATAGCAGCATCAAAACCCTAACCACAAAATCATGATATCAACCACAATCACAAAAACCCTAACCACAAAATCATCATATAAATCACAAAAACACTAACCACAATATCTAAACAGTAACTTTAAACAGAAATCCAAAAAACCCATTAATCGTGTCGGTTTCGTTTTGGAAAATGAAGAAGATGAAGAAGAAAATGGGAAATGAAGAGGAAGAAAGTAAAAAGTAGAAGATGTCGCTCTGAGAGAGAAAGAAGACTCGGAGAGAGAAAGAAGAAGAAAGAGGCAAAGAGGGGAAGGTTGTCACACGTAACATTGGAAGTAGTAAAGGAAAGGAAAATGAAGCAAGTAAAGCAACCACGTGGCTCATTAAGAAAACAAAAGGACAGTTCGGTCTTTTCCAGAACATTGAACTTTCTTATATTGTAGATATTTAAGTTCTAGAAGCCCAATTTGTTTTTGAAATTAATTTTTTAAAAAGTTGTCAGCCATGTTAATATTTGAGGTCCAATCTCAAAATTCCAACTAAAGAACTCTAAAATCCACTCAATTATTGCATACACATATATCTCAAATAAGACAGCAACACTGTTACAATAATACTGATAATAAATTAAAAAATAAATAAATTAGATTATCAGTGTTTGATACGGATACGGACATAAACACATATTTTTTTAAAACGTCGGTGCTACATATATCTCTTATAAAACATTTTAGGTTTTACTATTAACATTTAAAAATATTATTCATAACACTTTAGCTTTTACTATTTAACATTTTTGAAATAATATTCATAAAGTTAGTCATGTGACAGTATTATCAAAATATACAATAAAAAAGTTAACACACTGGTTATTTTGGACAGTATTTTAACCAGAATACACTAGTTTTTGTCACATATAAAGAAAAGAATACCCCTATTTTCCAAAAAGGTAGTAGTAAAAAAGAATAAAGATTCAAAGTGCAACAACAGTGGTATCAATTTCAAGAACACGTATCTACATATCATACGAAAATGAAAAAAAAAAAAGTACTAACATCCTCAAACAATAACACCCTGTGTCACATTCTGAATCACTCCAAATATTTCCACTCTCATTCGTGCGTTATCAGAGAGTGGTTTCACGTTTCAGATCATGAACTCTGATGAATATAACAAGTTAACCTAAAGTGAGTAGTTGTGACCCATTATTTCTTTGCTCCCCAATAACAAGGCATCTTTGGGTCACATGTGGAGACCCATGTGCCAAACAAGTTCACCGTATCCAATATATGCAAATACTAAACCTATAATTTTATTCCTATATATAATGCATACCTTTTTATATATTTTTATATACTCATTTAACGTGCAATATGGAGTATTTAATATTTTTATATGACAAGAAACTACAAGAGCATTGTTCTGTGGGCTCGACCCTCAATGCGGGGACCGATTCTCGAATCTAGGACACGTGTAAGAAACTTGTGTATGTAGTTTTCTTGAGAGCCATACACGTGTACTTTTTAAGGACCATCACTCACCACTCATATAGCATAGTTTCTGAGTTCTGACACCATGACAATAATATAGACTAAGACAAGAGGTTCCAACATCTCATTGCTGCTTTTTCACTTCAATTTCTGCGTCAGATCCATATTCACATGAATATATGTTTCAACATGTTGATAGATTTAGTTGTGTTATACTGGATTTGTTATAGATAATTACTAGTTACTCCATTTGGTAGTTGATAATGATTAATATTCCCTCCGAAAACAATAGGTGTCTTATTTCTTACTCCCTCTGTCTCATAATAAGTGTTCTATTTGAGTAGTGCGCGGTTTTTAAGAAAATGATTGGATGTGTTGGTTTTAGTAAAAAAGTTAATGTCATTTACTAGAATACCCCTATTAATAGTAGTTGAATATCGTGAAAGTTAATAAATAGGGGTATAATAGTGAAAAAATAATAATGATTGATGCTTTGGAATTGTAAATAGACAATTAATTTGAGACAAGGAAAAACTGCAAATGAGACACTTATTATGAGACGGAGGGAGTATATTTATTTGTTTTAAATTATTTGTGTTTATTTAAAATATGCTATTAACTTACTCTTATTTATTTTATTTTAATTTATTTAAATATTCCACTAACTATTATTAATAAAGTTATTTTAGTAAATGAGACTCATTTTATCACTGAAATCAACATAATTAATCATTTTCTTAAAAAATATGAAAATTTCCAAGATCGAGGACATCTATTGTGAGACGGAGGAAGTATATAAAGTGTACTCCTTCTGGTCCTATTTATAAAAAAAATTGACTTTTTAAATTTATTGAATAATCAATATATCTAGTACATAATGTTTGTCCAACTACATTGTTTATTCAAAGAATTTATAAAGTAAAATTTCTTTTATAATAATTTTATCATTTTAATCAAAATTACACAATTCATTTATTTCTTAGTTTATTTTTCACTTTTATTGGACCCAACCATAATTCTCACTTTGTATCAAAAACATGTCTCAGTTTAAGATTAATTTATCGGATTATTTACTATCAAGTTTTCGCTATTAGAAAGCGGCCAGGGTCTCTGTCGAGGTTGGTTTTATGAGTGTTTCAGATGTTTGTAGGTTTAGAGGACGGGAAGTTGGTGTCTGTAGGTTTTGTCTCAATCTTCTATTATGTGGCCTGGGCTATTTGAATATGCAGAATAAAATTATTTTTAGATCGGTTCATTTAACGGTCAATCACATAATGTCTTCGATTATTTGTAGGTTTAGAGGACGGGAAGTTGGTGTCTGTAGGTTTTGTCTCAATCTTCTATTATGTGGCCTGGGCTATTTGAATATGCAGAATAAAATTATTTTTAGATCGGTTCATTTAACGGTTAATTTATCGGATTATTTACTATCAAGTTTTCGCTATTAGAAAGCGGCCAGGGTCTCTGTCGAGGTTGGTTTTAGGAGTGTTTCAGATGTTTGTAGGTTTAGAGGACGGGAAGTTGGTGTCTGTAGGTTTTGTCTCAATCTTCTATTATGTGGCCTGGGCTATTTGAATATGCAGAATAAAATTATTTTTAGATCGGTTCATTTAACGGTCAATCACATAATGTCTTCGATTATTAGTTTGGCGTGGAAGTGATTTAATGCTTATGCTCTCGGTTTTGACGTTTCTCTACTTAACTATGAGCGAAGTGGGTAGGTAGACTATGAGTAGCTTTGTCGTTTAGTGCACTTTGTTAGAGGCACTTTGGGTTCTCTCACTTATAAAGTGTTCATTCTTCCTTTTTCTTATAAAGTGTTCATTCTTCCTTTTTCTAAACCTCAAGTGTGAGTCTATACAATACTCCCCCTCATGTGAAAGCTCTTTCTTCCACATTCACTTGTATCCGTTGACTTTCTTCAACTACAAGGAAGCATTTTTTAATTGGGACACATTTTGTGAGAGACACAACACGTACTCATCTAAAACCTTAAGGTGATAGGTGTGTTGGTTCTCTCACTTATAAAGTGTTCATTCTTCTCTTTTCTAACCAATGTGGGACATCTTCCTCTCACTTGATTCTCAACATACTTGATGCTCTTGACTTATTATTATATTTCTCTCTTAATTTTATTTATTTATTTATTGTTCTACTTTGCTATTTAAGAAAAATCCATCATTTATTTCCATATTTTAGATGTAAAGTCTTAAATATTCAAGAATCTCACATCAAACAGGATATAACATAAAGAAATAATTATAATAATATGAGAACAATTATCTTAAATGAGTTGGACTCAATCACATTTTCTGGATATTAATATACTCTAAATTAACTAAAGTGTTACCATTTTTAACTTCAAGGTTGGGGTTGGTGGGAGCAAGAGTGTATAATGGGTGACCAAAGGTTGAGACTTTTATTCAAGTACTTCAAAACAATATATAAACTGCTACTTATTAAAACAAAAGTATATATTTAATAACATTAATGCGTATACTTTATTTTCCTAAGATCACGAGCCAATGCTTGATATTATAGTTAAAGAAGAGGTAGATGGAGAATGGGAATAATAAAACTCCAAAGCCATAAATAGTGAAAATGAAAGATGACAATTGGCAGAGAAATGGTGTTCAACTTTTACCTCAATAATTGAAACTTTGAAAAGCTTAATTTATTTCAAACATAAACATCAATCATAAATCTGGTGGACTCCATCTTTCCACGTCCGACAGACACAAAATTAACATCTGAGAGGGGTTGTCAAAGGTTGGATGGAGCCATGTTAATGTCTCTATTCCAAATATCTATGTTTTTATTCTTCCCATCAATAAACATCTCAATTTTTCAGTGGATTCCAACTCTTCATTCAACCATCACACATAGATTCCCTAAACTAAAATCTTAACTTTCATTTTCACTAACTAACAAAAACATTAACATTACTTCATCTATCCTACATTACAAAACCAAAAAGAAAGAAAGAGAAATTTTTGAGCTTCCTTCGAACTTAAGCACCAATTATTCTACAAGTCCTATTCTTCTTTATTTTTCTCTTTTGTCAACTTTGTTAGTATGTGCCTAATAAATCAAAGAATCTAACCAAGCAATAAACCTCTTACAGTCTCGATCATTACATTATAGATTACTAACTTTTTTCTGCATGTTTCTTGTTGCAATAACACGGGCACAGCTTTTTGCATGTGCATAATATCTGTGGTCATTTCACATGATTTGTTTCCTTATTTTTTTATACATTAGTTTCTGCCAACTCTTATGGTATATTGTGCCACTTCACAAATCTAGCTACTTAAACAAAGAAAATAAAATAGGGTTCATAAGATAGTGGACAGTGGACACATAAGTATATTATGGAAATCTCCCAAACTTTTCTTCTTTTTTCTTTTTTTTTGAGAGAAATAAAAATGGAGCATTGGTTTCTGTTATTATTATTGATATGAAAAATGAAACACCTTTTGTATATATGGGACAGGTAACCTTCTTTTTAATTTTATATCACCAAGGTGCATGTGATGAGTGGAACTTCATTATCAAACCTAGAATCTCTATATAAATAATATGAGTGCAAAGTTTCTCACATTTTGATTTTAGATCAATAATAATTGGTGAAACATGAGAATATTGTAGAAATTGGTTGGTAGTAACACCATTAAAATTAAGTGACTCTAGATCAAAACTTTTTTATAACCATTCAAAATATATATGTTGATTCTTTTAAATAACAAAAGAAAGAATCTTATATATTAATATAAAGGAAAAATAAAAGTTACAAAAGAAAGTACCAGTAATGCGCAAAAACAATAAATCCGACAAAGTCCAAGGTAGAAAAAACAGACAGAAGAATAAAACAACTGAACATCGTGAAAAGATAAAACTAGCCAATTAGTCAAACAATCTGAACTATCATGCAGCCTCAAACGCTCAAACCTCTTGAAAGAACAAGTTGGAGGAAGGTAGACACAACCACCTGTATTAGGGCAGTTAGTCACCTAGCTTAGAGTCTAATACCTAACCACTTTATTGGGTCTCGCTCACAATCTAGCACGAACATGTATTCACTTTCACGCCATACTAATAATTCTAGACATCTAATGATTAACCGTCAAATTTTCCCGACAAAAAAAATTTTATTTCGTATTTTCTAAATAGTTCAGAACACATAATGTCAGATCGAGACCAAATCTAAAGATGTATGTTTTCCCTAACTTAGACCCTGAGACAACTCAAACAAATTGATGTGGAGGAGGCCTAAGGCCGCTCCTCCCACTTAAAAACTCTGTACTAGATAAGACGCTTCCGACTCCACGTGCCCTACTCACACTACAAACCCCGCATTACTGTATATTGATTTTATGGTCCAAATGACAACCAATAATGGCCCTACATATAAATACTAGAAGTGTTCAGTTTTCTAGAGAAGGGCTATTTTTACTGTATTCCACAACTGGATTTATGGTAATAGTCGAATCCATGAAACCATTTCCAACACATATACAGAATACATAAATGTCAGAATACTAGAATGCATGACAGAACTAAAGCTATTGAGGGTGTTACTGGCAATATGGCCAAAGTAACATTGATGTAAACATTGAATAATAATGACAAATAGCACAAAGTTTTGAGTATTTTTGAGCACGAATTTTAAAGTGTAGCCCACAAGTGCAACTTTTGAGTCAGCTTCAGTTACTATAGGATAAAAATATTCCAAATAAGCCAGTTGATAAGGGACCCTCTTTTACTCATATTATTACCTGAATCTACAAGTATTCAATCATTGAATGGTTATAATGATCTTATCTCCATATTAAGGATATCTTACTGAGACATATATAGCAAGTTCGTTTTTGCTACATGTTGTTTGTTAGTAACATGAACATCACACGTGTGAAAGTGGTCCTAAAGTTTAATGCAAGTGGATTATTAATTAAGGTAACCAACCTTCTAGGTGTTGTAGGTAGGTGGAGTTAATTTCTTTTTGAATGTACTACATTACTATTACAATATATTGTACTAGCATTGTTCATTGAATCAAGACAATTATTAGTATGTGATATTTTAGAGATTAGTCAATATTGTTATTTGTCCAAATGAAGAATTTATGATATGTGTCTTTTAACTAAATGTGTAGTAAATAGTTTGAAAAGGAAAACAATAATTGGGGAGAAATGGAAGGTGAAAAGATAGCTAGATGTGAAATGTTGATGCTTTCACTTATTGGTCTTAAAGACCTAAGAACTAGTTGAGAAGTATCACTTCATGAAGTTATATTCAAGATGTTATAGTCTGTTTTTAGCTCTTTCTTTCCCAATGTAGTGCAGTGTGTCGTCAAACAGAAATGGTTGAGAATGAAAGTACTCTGCACCAATTGTTAACCATTGGATTTTCAATTTTTTTCATGGTGAAATTTTGTCTCAATGCATGTAATGTATTTTAGTCTTAAAGTAAACCTCGCTCTATTTTTGTGATGTATTGTTTTTTTAATAGAAAAACACATCTACTTAATATAAATCTAAGGTTGTCATGATGACAACCCTAGACAAAATATTTGATGTGGCATTCTCACATGATTTGATGCTTATGTGGCATTCTTACAAAACTTCTCAATTTAAGCCAAAATTTTCAATTTTTTAAAATATTTTATAAAATTTTCTATTTCATTGAAATGGTATTAATGAAATAAATATACAATATAAATTTTTAAACTGGTTTTTTTTTTGTTGCTATTTTATAACTCCTTTTGTTTAATTATAATCATTCACCCATTTATTGTATATATAAATTTTAATTTCTATCTATATGCACAATCATCATGTATATAAATATCTGATATTGGTCTATCATCGTTTGTACATCTAATCTTTTTGGTGATCTTCAATTTTTTGTAATAGTTTTTTTTCTTCTCTTTTACATATATGTCTTGGTTTGTATGATATAATAGAGACTGGATTGTTCCATTACAAATATTTAAAATCTTCTTTTTATTGATATAGTTTTTTCTACGTGAATCAGAAAGAAGAGGATGAAGATATTGGTTTATCATCGTTTGTACATTTAATCTTTTTGGCGATCGTCAATTTTATGTAATAGGTTTTTTTCTCCTCTTTTACATATATGTCTTGGTTTGTATGTCATAATAGAAACCAAATTGTTCCATTACAAATATTTAAACTCTTCTTTTAATTGATATAGTTTTTTCATCCGAATTTATTAATATAGTTTTTTCTATGTGAATCAGAAAGAAGATGATGAATTTTGTTGGATCACTACGGCTGGGAAAGAAATAAGAGGATAAAGATATTGGTTTATCATCGTTTGTACATCTAATCTTTTTGGTGATCTTCAATTTTTTGTAATAGTTTTTTTTCTTCTCTTTTACATATATGTATTGGTTTGTATGTCATAATAGAAACCGAGTTGTTCCATTACAAATATTTAAACTCTTCTTTTTATTGATATAGTTTTTTCATCTAAATTTATTGATATAGTTTTTTATATCTGAATCAGAAAGAAGATGATGAATTTTGTTGGATCATTACGGCTGAGAAAGACTTTGAAATGATAGTTCAAATAAATACATAGTTCAGTCCTAATATGTGCATCAAATAAAACTCTTCTCTTTTATTTATGTAATTTTTGTTATAATTTTTAGTTGTACCTTCATATGAATTTTAATGTATAAATTATAAAATTAATAGTGTTATAGTTTTTTTTTTTTTTAGTCTAAGAGTTGATCATATATGTTGATCAACAATATTAATGACATTATAATGATTTTAAAGTCATTTGAATTTATTTTTTTGTTATTATGTAACTTTAAATGTTTGTAATTATATTTTAATTTTGTATGTTTTGTACTTATTTTATCTTAATAGCATCTTAATTTTATCTTAATTTCTAAAATAAATTTGTGTCGTCCCAAAAATTAACCGGGCAAAAAACAATTTTGTGCCAAATTTGTTTTTATATAGATTAAAATTCACAAATAAATTTTACAACAAATTACAATTATATATTGTTAGTCTTAATGAACAAAAATTTATAAAAGAAAGAGCATCAATTATTTTGGGGAGAAATATAAGTTTTATGCAGTGATGTGCATAAAATGATATCCTCTATCTTTCAAGAAATAGGTGATATGATGATAAAATAAATTTAAATTTATAATGTAAATAAAAACAAAGATACTTATATAGTAAATTATTTACTACTTATTAGGATGAATACAAAATTATGTCAAATTAATTTTCATATTCTATTAAGAAAATAAAAATAAACTTTTGTCATCATGACAACTCTAGAAAAATCCTTGAAAAAAAACTTATGTGTCAATCTCACATGTTTTTCAAATTAAAATTATTAATAAAATTGATATAATTATAATATCTTTATTATTATTATAATTATTATTTTATTATTATTGATATGATTATTATTATTATTATTAATAATTTTACGTCTCTTAACTGAATTATAAGTTATGAATAATATTAAAGATGATAATACCGTTCATATTTCTATTCCTATTCAATCCCAATTATAATTAAGAAAACAAAACTTATAAAATATTTACATTCCTATTACAATTATTAAGGGTGTATAATAAAATAAAAACTATAATTATAAAAATTTAAATTTAATATATAATTTTAGAATATATTTAATTATTAATTCTAAATTTATTGTTGATTAATTTTGAGTTTTTTTACAATAGAACCTCAATTATAATATAAGCAAATACCATTATTGTGTAATTTTTCAAAATCCATTTTAGTTTATTCATTAATTTGTAGTGGAGTAATTTTTTACCCAAATTAATTAATAGATAATTTAAGATTAAAAATTATGATATTCATGATTATTATAAATTTATAATATTTTTATATTATAATTTTCATAGTTAAATTCTGATATAAAAATATAATATTTATATCTAAATATATCCCATAAAAAGTATCTTTCATGCAAAAAATAAGATAAAAGAGTATTATATGAAAAATATATATTTACTATTTCTTAATTATAACTTACTAATTTAATTTCTTCATAAATTATATTATAAATTGTCCGTTTCACAAACCTCTCGATTTTTGTAACTTTAATTCTCATAAATTTTAATTTTATTTCTTTAATTATTATTTTAATGGTCATTAAAACTATAATTAATATACACAATAAATTAATGTTTTGTGAACTAAAAATCATTAGAATCATTGGATTTGGAATCACTTTTCACTCTTTTCACTAATCATCATCTACCAAATTTTGAGGGAACTATAAAATTTATTTTGGTTGTCAATCAACTCTTGAGTGGTAATACTTCAATACATTTTAATAAATAGATTGGTAAAGTATTTTAACTCTGTTTTTATTGGTATCAAACATTTTTTACTTACTTTTCTAATTTTATATATTATTATTTAGTTTATTTTAGTTATTTAATTTTTGTTACAGTCATGTTTTTACTATTTTAATTATATTTTTATATATTTTATAATGAATATTTATTGATTAAATATATTTTTTTTAAGAAGTGCGTATAGAATGGTGGTTCAAATCATATAATATTGAAGCAAATGGAATGTATTGGAAGTACCGTTTAAAAAATATATATAAAAGAAGAAAATATCAAAAGTGCCATTTGAAAAATATGGAAAAAAAAATAGGAAAGATCAAAAATACCGTTAAGATATGAAGTAACTATCATCAATTTAAAATTATTATAGGGCAGTTTATATACAATTTTTTATGGGTCGGGATAAAATAGTGATAATTTTTTATGATATTAATTTTTTTAATTTTTAAAATGGTATAACTTTTGTTAAGTGTTAATAATAAAAAACTCTTTTTTTTTTAAACTACGATCATTCAATTTCTAAAATAAATAAATTATATTAATTAATTTATTAATTGTATTAATAAATATTTAAATTTTAAAATAATTAATTATAGTTTATATTGAATGTAATTCTACAAAAGATATGTTGTTTGTATCCCCGTAATCAATTATAGGGCCGAATTGTTTCATTAATTTAACTGTATATTCTTATTTAATCAATTACTTTTTATTGAATTTAAATAATATGGTGATATAAATATATATAATAATATTTTATGTTTGTAAAAGAAAATATATTCATAACTATTAAATTGACATTTATACCTAAATTTAGTTTAGATGAAAGTAAAACTTTTAGCTTTCTCTATCATAATTTATAATAAGTATAAGCCTGGTATCATTTATTTATTGAAGAATTTGAATTTCATACAATATTGAACACAAAAATAATATTATTTATATTTTATTAAATTTGTGAGTGGATGATAAAATTAATATAAATATATAAAATAAAATCAAAACAAAAAATAGTTTTATAATAAATTATTAATTATTGTCTAAAATAAAAACTAAATTATATCAAACTAAATTTTACAATAGATAAAAAAGGAAATTCCAATATCTTAATAAAAGTTCTATATTTCAAACTGAATTTAATTGATATGCATTATTTTAAACTTAATGAATTTAATTGATATGCATTATTTTAAACTTAATGATAGTTATTATATTTTTTTGTAGTATTTTATTTTTATTAAATATCACATATGTATAATTGTGATTCACCAACCGTGTAAAATACAACATAAACTTATAAAAAAAATTAAAATTGATTATGAAAAGAGGTTTATTTAAATTGTCAACTGTCAATATAAATAGATATAATATAAATTTCAATATTTTAACTTTATATATTATCGACTAAATATAAATATTTGTATTTTAATATTATAATATATTAACAACTAAAATATATGAGATTTTAGATAATTTTATTTTTAATAAAAAATATTATTAAATTGTTATTTATTAATTATAGTACATAATTTTTAATTTATTTCTAATATATATCCGCGCATCGCGCGGGCCACAATCTAGTTAAAATATATTAGAAGTTGTTGCTTTACAGTTTTGAAATATATTGCCATTGAAGATATTATTGGTCTAGTCGCGGATTAGGTCGTTTTCTTTAAGACGTTTCGTAACCGTGTATAAAATTAGGAAATTTCTTTACCCACCTCTCTCTTTTCTTGGTCACCTCTGGTGAAAAACCCAAAATACCCTCACTTCGGAAATGCATTTCCGAAACGCTTATTTTTTTTTTCAAAATTTGTCTTATTTCGGAAATGCACTTCCGAAAATACGAAAAAAATGTGTTTTCGGAGATGCATTTCCGAAAACAACCCCTTTTTTGGGTTTTCGGAAATGCATTTCCGAAAACACCTTTTTTTTTTGGGAGGGGGGTGTCTTCGGATATACACTTCCGAATTTTTTTTGGGAGGGGGGTGTCTTCGGATATACACTTCCGAAATATTCCAAGACCAAATTGGTCTTGGAATGTTTCGGATATACACTAAAGAATTCAATAATTATTAAAAAATTAAAATCAAGGTGAATCAATACAATTAATAGGTATAAAATCAAGGTGAATCAATACAATTAATAGGTATAAAATTTCCTAAACAATTTTAAAGTTAAAAATTATTTTACTAACTTATATAAATCAAAAACATCTTAATTTCATAAGTAAATTTTGAATTATTTAAAATTAAATATAATATATAAATATAAATATAATATATATATATATATTATAAATTAAAACACTCATTTTTTTAATTATTTTTGTAAATATATAAATATATAATAATTATTATAAATATATAAATATATAAATAAAAAATTATAACTCATTTTGTAAGTGAAATTATTTTAATTATTTTAATTAAAATTATTTTAAATTTTAAAATTTGAATCAAAATAGAAATATATAATAATTATTATTCATAACTCATAAATTATATCAAAATATATAATTATTATTATTCATTACTCATAAATTATATCAAATTTATGATAATTGAATTAATTAATATCCTAAAATTAATTTTTGGGATTTTTTAGATTTTTTTTGTTGTTTCGGAGATGCATCTCCGAATTAGTCAAAATCCCAATTTTTGGGATTTTTTCGGAAATGCACTTCCGAAGTCTGGAAAAATTTAGAAAAAAAAATATTTCGGAAATGCATTTCTGAAGCGGGGTAAAATGGGGTTTTCGCTGGGGGTGACCCCCATAGGGAGGTGGGTAAAGAAAAAATCTAAAATTATGCAAAATAGTCACTCAATCAAGCTGCCTCCAATATAAAACAACTCCACTATTTTAGGATTACTATTTACAACAATAGATAATCGATTTAGAAATACATCATGTGATGGTTTAAGAACCAATTAAATATAGTATAAATATCACACGTAGTATATGGTATATAAATCAGTCGTAATAATTTCTCAAACAATGAGAAATTCAAATAATTATCAAAGAAAATTCAATAAAGGTCATTCGACCACTCAAAATAATTTCTCAAATAAGAAGCAATTCAATTAGCTCTTCAAAGAGAATCCAAAAATAATACTTTATAATTTTTGAACTCAAATGAGGAGAAATTAAAATAATTCTCTAAAGAGAATTCAAGAAAGTATTTGGAAAATTCAATGAATAGAAAGAAGGAGAGAGAAGTCGGCACTTCGAAAGAAGCAGAGAGTGAGGAAGGAAAAACTCAATAATTTTTTTGTGTATTTTAGAATGAAACATGTAAATTTCTTATATAGTGAACTAATCTAACCAATGAATGAAAACTAAGCGAGCGATGTGGGACTTAATGAATTTTCTCACTTAACACAAAACACAAAACTTTCTTACAATATGGAAATTAAACAATTTTTTTAAATTCATCATATTGGAATATTCACATGTTCCAACAACCACCCACTTGAATTTAAATGTTTTTTTAAGAAGTAACGTCAAATGTTTCTAAGATTTTGCATAAACAAATGTGTTTACGACTTGAACCTTTGTGTAGTAAGTATCCGTTTTAACAAGAGTGACATAATTGTCTTGAACTCTATCTCAGACATCAAACTCGCACACAAACTTTTCTTAATGTGTATTCTAATAGCCCGTGCTTTAATGGTCCTGCACGTGTATCCCGATTTAATGAAGGCTCTCGAAATTCTGCCTCAAAATTTCATAATCACATAGGTTGATTACTCATGTAGACTAGGTACTCCCTTATACAGAGTATAGATCTCATTAAGAGTTTTTATTATCTCATCCTCTTATTGCTTCAAGATTCATGTTTTACTTAGTTACTCTCACATGATAATCTCATATTACTCACAACTTGCCATTACCCATTGAACATATTTCTTGTGATCTCTAGTCATTTAAGTTGGGTTACCATCATGAGAAACTCACTTTAGACATTAGTCCCGATCTAATTGGATGTATTATGGACTTTCTCTCTAGCTAATTCTTTCGTCAAAGAATCTGCTAAATTTTCATCAGTGTGTACATGATCCACTCTTACAACTCCTTTAGAGATACAGTCTCTAACAGTGTTGTGTTGCCTCCTTATTGGACATCACTTACCATTATACTAATGATTCTCATTTTTTACAATACCCGTGATATTATCGCAGTAGATCAACACAGTTGGCACAAGCTTTTCTCATAAAGAGATCTTAAATAGTAATCATCTTAACCAACTTGCTTCTACACTAGCAATCACTAATGCTATCATTTCAGACTCCATCGTGGACTAGGAAAGATAGTAAGATAGTTTGTTTTTTTTATTTCCAAGATACAACTCCTCCAGCTATACTGAATATATAGCCACTAGTTGCTTTGGAATCATCTGGTAAGGTATTCCAATCTACATCACTTAATTCTTCAATTATAGTAGGAAATCTCTGATAATGTAAACCTAAAATCATTGTCCTCTTAAGGTATCACATGACCCTCTCAATGATTTTTCAATGCTCATTGGTCGATCTACTTGTAAACCTGCACAAAAATCCTACACATATGCAATATCGGGTCTAATACAATCAATGACATATCTATGATTTCCAATTATGCTCTCATACTCAGGTTGTCTAAAACTATCAACAATGTTCATAGATAGTTCAACATAAGATCGTGTGCAAGCAGGTTTAGAGTCATAATAAATACATTTCTTTAAGATCTTCTCCATATAAAGAGTTTGGTCCTAAGAAATTTCCTTGTTCGGATCTAGATATCTTAATATCAAGAATCACATTGGCTTCTTCGAGGTCTTTCATATCAAATTTTTTTCACAACAACGATTTTACATCATTAACTACACGAAGGTTTGATCTAAACATGACTTAGTCGTCTACCAAGACATATGATAGTGCAAATGCCATTTTCAGATTCCTAATAAACGCATTTGTCCCTTTGATTCACTTTGTACCCATTCATTATCATTAATTTATCAAACTTTTCGTGACATTGCTTTGGAGCTTGTTTTAGACCTACAGAGGCTTATCTAACTTACAGAACTTGTTTTCTTGATTATGAACCACAAACCCTTCTAAGTGGTCCATATAGATTTCTTCTTATAAGTCACTGTTTAAAAAAGTTGTTTATGATCTATTTGGTATACTATTAAGTTATAAATAGCATCAATTGAAAACAGTAACCTAATGGATGTAATTATAGTGATTGGAGAAAAAGTATCAAAGAAATATATATTTTCTCTTTGCCTAAAACTTTTGGCTACAAGGAGAGCCTCGTACTTATCAACTGTTTCATCAAGTTTTAGTTTATTTTTCAAAACTCATTTACAAATTACAACCAATTAGTTTGCAACCAGGGGCAATTCTACTAAGTGTCAGGTCATGTTATATTCTATAGAATCTATCTCTTCATTAATAGCTTCTTGCCACAAATTTGCATC